>NC_074725.1:24221897-24821897 GCF_947242115.1 Biomphalaria glabrata | reverse complement strand
ATATGTTTCAAACTGTTTTAATTTCAATAACTCCAATTGTTTGGCTTCATCTATCTCTTTGCTTGATTCAACCATTGATAAACATACATTGTCGCTATTGCCTCCCCTTGAATATTTCCACTCAATTCGTTCAAGGTCAACACTTTTTCTTTCTTTGTCCACATTATTTTCTATGTTATACCAATACTTATATTTTCCTGTGACTTTGCCTGCTCTTCCGAGAATGGTAGCTTTTGTCCATTGTTCTGATTCGTCCATTCTGTATTCTATTTGTTCATTTGGTTTCAAACAAGTTACAGAATGAATGTCTGTCCTTGTGTCACTTTCATCTCTAATAAGTTCACGATCTCCATCAAATATTTCGCTTACACCACTCTTGACGACGTCATGAATCGTTTTTGTGCTCTTCTCATTATCTTCTGTACTCTCTTCCTCCTCCACGCTTGCTTTATAAAGTCTGTTAGGTGCCACTCTGACAAATACACCACCATGTCTCATAAAAACAACTTTTCCATCTTGGAATACCACCTTTCCGGGTCCTAACCATCTCTCTTTGCCTTCACGCTTGTAAAAAACTTTGTCACCATTTTGAAACACCTGCTCTGACGCTCGAACTTTAGAACGCAGGGCTCGTCGTATTCTTTCACTTGACTCTGATTGACTGTAAGCTTTACGTGCCTCGTGGAGAGCGGCCAGGTGCTTATGGAAGACTTCACTTGTTGTGCTGCCCTCTAAAGCTGGTAATTTCGCCTGCAGAATGTTAGGTAAATTAGGGTTTCTCCCAAACACAAGTTGATGGCTACTATAACCATTTCTCATTTGCAAAGAGTTTTTAGCCATATTAGCCCAGAATAAGAGAGTTTCAAGATCTACATCTGAATTTTCAGCCTCAAGTTTCATTAGCATGTGATCGGTAATAGCGTGGACCCGTTCACACAAGCCATTCTGATATGGACTGAAAGCTGCAGTTGTACTAACTTGAATATTCAGGATTGATGCTACTTCTCGAAGCTCATCAGAATTGAACTCGCCGCCATTATCCGTCATCAACGCCTTCATCACTCCAAATATTCCTACCCAGTTTGTCATCAAGGCATCAATGACATTAGACGTTTTTTTCCGGTTGATTAGTACAGAAACACTGTACCTCGACCACATATCAACCATGTGCAGTATCCATTGACCTTTGTATTGTTTGAGATCCATTGCAACTTTTTCATTAAAGTCTCTGGCCATAGGGCAGGCCACTACAGGTCGAGATGGTGTCTTGGCAAATACTTTGCACAGTTCACAGCTTCTTTCTATATCTGTTAATTCCTCTTCAAAATCCTCACACCAAATGTTAGCGTATTGAAGTAAAGCCTTAAGTCTATCCTTCGGAGGGTGTGCGAACTGCCTGTGTAGTTTTCTAATAGTTGCCTTGCGTTTTTCAGGGGATTCGTCGAATACTTTTACTGTGTTAACCTCTTCAATTTGAATCATTTCTGTCTTGTCGATGGGAATGCAATAATGACCAGAAGATGTTAAGTTTAAGGCGACCTCTTTTCCAAATATAACAGCTGTATCATTTTCCAGATCCATTTTTACTCCTGCTGTTTTCATAGCAGATCTGGAGAGTAATAATGGTATGTCTGTTTCTACAGCATCAGTCAGAAGCTAAACTTTCTTTCCAGCCACTGTGACAGGTAACTCATATTCACCTTTTGATTTTATTATTGTCCCACCACCAAACTTAAACATTCTGTGACCTTCTCTTAACTTCACTTTGTTGCGGTCCTCTTCATCTAAAGAGCCCAAAAATGCCTCCAACCATGTCATTCCACACACTGTACTACTGCATGCGCTGTCCAATACGACACAGTTAAAAGCTTCGACCCCCAATTGGGAAGTTTCATCTTTGTGATTTCCTGTGAACAAACAGGCTTCTTCTTCCTGGTCAACAACATTGACCCTCTTAGACATGTTTTCCCAACTGTCAGGGCACTTGGGCAAAAGATGTCTGTATGATCCACATGATTTACATGTTAAGACATTTCCGTCGGGACCAACTGGGTTAATATTTTTCGAACTTTGTTGAACTTTTGGGAATCCAAAACATCGGGTGCCGCCCCTTCCTTGTCCTCCACCTCTCACTTGATGTCCGACTTTAGGCTTATAATTACATTTTGTCTGATCTTCTCGTTTTCCAAAGCTACTGAAGTTTTCACGTCTTTGGTATCCCGCTGCCCATAAAGCTTCTTCATTTTCAGCCAAAAACGTTGGCTCAAGTTTGATACATGCCTCTTGGTCCTTCAGCTTACTTTCTTCTCCCTTAAACTTTTTCAAAGATGACTTAGCTTCTTCGTACAAGGTGTCACGATTGGCGTAATTCATTCCGGTCAAAACAAGCATCTTTTCATTTCGTGTTATTCTTGCCTTCCTTAGCAACTTGAAGGCCAGAATCTCAGGTAACAGCTTCATCTTTTTCTTCTCTATTCTTCTATATTTTGTATCAAATTCTGCTATGAAATCCTGTATTGTCTGGTTTTCCCCCTGTTTAAAATCTTCAAACTCGTCAAATTTGTGAATGCTATCTGCGAGGTCATCTTTGGCCAAGTTCTTGTCAAGAAACTGCAAAAGTCTCTCAAAGCCTTCCCGACACTTGAGCTCTGATAGGTCTAATTGTTCGAACACTTTTTCTCTGATCCCTGATTCACTGTTTTGTGGTAGTGAAAGGGCTATAGCTATAGCTCTTTTCTCTTCTTTTAAGTCAGTTATTTCATTCCATGCCAGTAACTCTTGTTTATACAATTCGTATGGCTTTTCTTTAATAAATGATGGAATCTCTATCCTAGTAGCCATTATTACTCCGAATTGGATCAATAAAGTAAATAATTTTACTTACAGCTCTGCTACCACTTGTTAAACTAGGAACGCTACACTTAATAAACAACACCAACACTCTAGTACCAGATTCATGAGTGAATTTATTTACACACTTTGCAAACACACATGACACATAACATTCCAACATTCACTTCCTTAGTCAAGGGGAATCATTCAAGCTACTCATATAAACAATGTCAACAATAATTACACTCAATTAAAGACCTGACATCATGTTTTTTGTCATATGTAAAATCATCAACATACAGAGTGCACTCTATGCCAAGGGACAGACCCTTTATACCTTTATACTGCTGTTTATTTTTTTATATTGAGCAGAGTTACTGAAAGAATGCTGCCTTGAAGTACTCCCAACTCCTGATCATAAGTGCCATAATCGGAGTTGACTGCGAACCTGTAATTTGCGGTCCTTTAGGAATTCCCTCACAAAGCAGGGAAGGTGTCTCCTTAGCCCCATAAGCTCCAGGCCCCGTAGAATGCCATGTTTTCAGGTTCTATCATAGGCTTTTTCTATATTGAAAAATACATCTACTAGATGTTCTAGTCTAATAAATGCATTCCTGATGAAAAATTCCAGACATAGCAGGTGGTCATATTTTGTCCACTCCTGCCGGAATCCGCACTGGTAGTAAGAGATGGGCAGGACACGTCTGCAGAATGGAAGACCGCCTCATCCCAAAACGACTCTTGTATGGCCAATTAAGGGAAGGAAAGTCGGATATAGAAAACGCTTTAGGAACAATCTCAAATCTTTTCTGAAAGCGTTTAGCATAAACCCAGTCACCTGGGAAACAGAAGCACATGACAGAGCATCATGGCTGTGACAGGTTGGGGAATGTGACTTGTGTTTGGTGCGTTTAATGTCTAGGGGATGATTATTTTTGCAGTTATCACACACCAACCCGTCAGCATATAAATCGGGAGCAGACACGCAACGAGACAAGCAATGAAAGATAGATACAAAGTTAAAAATGAAGAATATTTATTTACATAAATATTTACATAGAAGAATAAAAAGGGGGAGGGTTTGCATTTATCTCTAAGCAATACTATGTTTAATCATCACTCTTGCACTTAATAAGAGAGTATATCACTTTGTCTTCTGAACTTAGCTGGTTGTCCTGCTTGAGTAGCAGCTGGCTGTGTCCTGGCTTGAGGTTCTGCAGCTGGAGGTGGCGCTCTAGCGGATAGAGGGACGCCGGGGATACAGTTCTTGTGGAGTCTTAATCCAAAGTTCTGATATCTGTAGTGGGCACAGTAGGGCGGGAGGCCGGCTACCGTGGGCACAGCTGATCTGCCGTGGGCAGCGTAGTTAACAGGATAAGTCCAGTGAGTTGCAGAGGGTTTGGCGTAGCTATGACGTCTCGCACAGATCTGGGTCTATAGGGACGTCGCACCTAATATTTTGTCGTCCCGAGACATGACGTTAAACTGCGCTCCTCTTTCCTTAGCACTTTTGGAGCTCAAAAGTGCCCTACTTCTTTTCTATCATTGTGTCTGCCTCCTCTTTTCCTAAGTCTGCCTTCATTGATCATCACACTGTCTCCTTAACTTTAAATTCTCACTACGTCCTAGACCAGTCCGTTTGCCGTGGACTGCGACGGGTAAGGGGGGATAAAGAGATCCTGGTGTTTGAGTGGTGGCTATCTGAGGATAAACCACAACAACACAATACTTTGGCTCCAAGTTCCCCTAGACCTGAGACCCAGATGGCCCGCCAAGGTCACTGGAATAAATGGAAACCCCTCCGGGGGCCTCCCAAGGCCAAATAGCTCCAAGTAGGTCATCTAGAATCCATGGATTCCAGAATTGTACAGTGGAATTGTAGAGGCCTCAAGGCCAATTACGAGGAAATGCAGCTACTGATGGACTCTGAGACTCCTGTAGCTGTCTGCTTACAGGAAACATTTCTGAAAGATTGCATCTGCTTCCGAAGCTACCGTGCTTACACCAAGAATGTTGAGGATGCAGAGAGAGCATCAGGTGGAGTCTGTATCCTTGTGAAGGATAGCATCCCCCATGAGAGGGTAGAACTACAGACCACACTACAGGCCGTAGCAGCTAGGATAACCCTTCACAAGGTTATCACTTGCTGCAGCCTGTATCTACCACCAGGCGCTCCATTAAACCGAACAGACATGGAGGACCTATTGAAACAACTCCCCCGGCCTTATTTAATCCTTGGGGATTTCAATGCCCATAACACCATGTGGGGATCCAACAATACCGACACAAGAGGTCGTATGCTGGAGGATATCTTCCTCCAACATGATTTATGCATACTTAATGATGCATCACCGACCTACTTGCACCCAGGAACTGGATCATTCACATGCATTGACCTCACCGTATGCGTCCCCGGACTTCTGGACGATTTTAAATGGTCAGTTAGCAATGATCTACGGGGAAGTGATCACTTCCCAATCATCATTACTAACAATCTCCCTTCATTGGGACGACCTCAGCGGTGGAAACTGAATAAGGCCGATTGGGAACAATTCCAAAAAAGATGCTCTGAGGATATCACAGAAAATATCCTCCATGAACAGAACCCAGCTGATACCTTTGCTAGCAAGCTACTAAGTATAGCCAGGAAAGTTGTACCCCTAACCTCTGCAAATCCAAAACGGCCTAGCAAACCATGGTTTGATACAGCTTGCAAAAGTGCTATTGGTGATAGGAAAAAACGACTGGCTGCATTTATAAAGAATCCTTCCCAGGAAAACCTAAAGCTATTCAGGATAGCTAGAGCAAAGGCTAGACAAACCATACGGTCAGCCAAAAGGAATTCCTGGAGAAGTTTTGTCGGCAGTCTGGATGCCGAAACTTCTGCTAGAGCGGTTTGGAAGGCAGTAAGGCGAATCAAAGGGAAAGAATCAAATGCAATAGGGCATTTGAAAAACCAAGGACGAACTGTCACGTCCCCCAGAGAAATAGCTGACTGCCTTGCATCCTCAATAGCAGAAAAATCATCCACTGCACACTACACGCCAGAGTTCCAAAAAGTCAAAACCAGGGAGGAAAGACACCCCATTGATTTCAGGTCAGAGAACAATGAAGACTACAACAAACCGTTCTCGCTTGAGGAACTGAGGGAATCGCTGGACAAGTCACATGACACAGCGCCTGGAGAAGACGAAATCCATTACCAGTTCCTCAAGCACCTTCCCGAACCCTCATTGGCAGTCCTACTAGGGGTCTATAACTGTGTGTGGCAAACAGGCGCTTTCCCAAACAGCTGGAGGAAAGCCACAGTTATACCGATACCTAAACCGGGAAGAGACGGCTCTGACCCAGCTAACTATCGACCAATAGCACTAACAAGCTGCATCTGCAAAACCATGGAAAGAATGATTAACAGTAGGCTGGTCTGGTACCTGGACCAATAATTGGCAAAGAAAGTTTACATGAAGAGACCAACAATAATGGCATAAGATTAGTGGATTTTGCATCAGGAAAAGGAATGTCTATCAGCAGCACAAAATTCCAACATAAGAATATTCACAAGGTAACCTGGATCTCATCTGATGGCAACACCCAGAATCAAATAGATCATATACTCATAGATAAGAGACATGGATCAGACATACTAGATGTAAGAAGTTTCAGAGGAGCTAATGCTGACTCAGAGCCACCTACTAGTAAAAGCTAAATTTAGACAAAGAATAAGTACCATACACAATTACCAAAGAAAGAGAGCACAGCAATATGATAGTCAAAAACTCACAAAGGATCCACTTGTTGCAGAAACTTATAGAATGGCACTCCAAACACAACTGACAACATTAGAAAAGGACTGCGAAAATAACATAAATGAGCATTGGGAAATAATAAAGCATGCTATCAAACGAACAGCAGAAGAGGTAGTTGGATTTAAACAAAAGAACGAGAAAATAGGGTGGTATGATGATGAATGCAGACAAACTATAGAATAGAAGAACAATGCCCGAATGATAATGCTACAGAGAGAAACCAGGAACACTAGACAGCAATACAATGAAGCAAGAAGAAGGGCCACAAAAGTTGTAAGAAAGAAAAAACGGGAATGGGAAAAGTCCAAGATCCCTAAAATTGAGGAACTAGCAAAGGAGGGAGACATGAGAGGAATGTATATGAAAATTAAAGATGAAAAGAACGGATTTCAAGCTAGATCACACATGTGTGAGAACAAAGATGGTCAGCTTATTACAGAAAACAGCAGGGTCATTGAGAGATGGGCTGAATACATTGAGGAGATCCTAAATACCACTGAAGATGGAGACAATGGAGAATATGAACTGCCGCATGGGGGACCAGATCCCTTAGTGAACCCTCCAACACTCATTGAAACATCAGAAATAATTAGGACCATGAAGAATCACAAAGCACCAGGAGAGGACCAAATCACAGCAGAACTAATTAAATATGGAGGGAAAGACTTACATTCCCAAATACACAGACTAATATCAAGAATTTGGGAAGAAGAAGTAATACCAACAGAATGGGAAACGGCTCTTATAACCCCAATACACAAAAAAGGATCCAAGTTAAAGTGCTGTAATTACAGAGGAATCTCTCTACTAAATGTGACTTATAAGATACTGTCTAGGCTTATAACTAAGAGACTTGGAAAATATTCAGAAGAAATCTTAGGTGACTACCAATGTGGTTTCAGACCCAACAAATCCACAACCGACCACATCTTCACACTAAGATGTATACTAGAAAAATGCCATGAATACAACATACCAATCCACCAACTCTTTATAGACTATAAAATGGCTTATGACAGTATCAGAAGGAAATACCTATATGACACACTACAGGATTTTGGAATACCCAATAAGCTGACAAGACTTATACATATGACATTAAACAACTCAAAAAGCAAAGTCATAATACAAGGAGAACACTCACGGGAATTTAGGATTAAACGAGGATTAAGACAAGGAGACACACTTTCCTGCATGCTTTTCAACTTAACACTGGAGAGAGTTATAAGAAATATACACATAAACACAAGGGGAACTTTTACTAACTACTTCAGGAGAGAAAACATGGGTCCACAACCAACAGGGACGATATACAGCCAACCTCTACAATACCTTGCATATGCCGATGACATTGCCTTATTGGGTAAAGAAATCTCTGACATCGCTAGAGCCTTCATACAACTAGAAGAAGCATCTCGACCAGCAGGACTTGAGGTCAATGACAGTAAAACCAAGTACATCACAATGACAAGAGACAATCAAACAGAGGGACAAAATATCAAAATCAAAGACCACGAATTTGAAAACGTCCAAACTTTCAAATATCTAGGAAGTACTATTAATTTCAAAAATGACCTACTAACAGAAATAAAGGAAAGAATAGCAGCAGGCAACAGGGCATTTTATAGCACCCACCATCTACTTAAGAGCAAAATGATTTCAAGTAAAACCAAGAAAATAATATACAAAACTATAATAAGACCAGCAGCAATGTATGGAAGTGAGACCTGGACACTGACAAAGACATCTGAAAATTTACTTAACACTTGGGAAAGAAAAATCCTTAGAAAATCTATGGTGCCATACAGGATGAAACAGGGTGGAGGACACGCACTAACCATGAGTTATATCAATTATATGAAGACCCACCAATAGTGAACGAAATAAAAAAGAACAGACTACGTTGGGCAGGTCACCTTGAAAGAATGTCAGACAACAGAGGGGCGAAAATCGTATACAGGCAAAAACCAAAAGGCAGGCGACTCAAAGGCAGACCCCGAATGCGATGGATAGATGACGTGGAAGCAGATCTGAAGCAGCTTGGGGTTAGGGCGTGGAGACGAAAGGCCCAGGAGAGATCTGAATGGAAGGATGTGTTAAAGCAGGCCAGAGCCCTCCATGGGCTGTAGCGCCACTAGGATGGATGGATGGATGGGTCTGGTACCTGGAAAGGAATAAAGTGATCTCAAACTACCAATGCGGATTCCGGCAGGGGCGGACAACAACTGACCACCTGGTAAGGCTGGAAGCTTATATTAGAAATGCATTACTCAGAAGAGAACATCTAGTAGCTGTATTCTTCGATATAGAAAAGGCCTATGACACAACCTGGAAACATGGCATTCTACGTGACCTGGCGCTTATGGGGCTTAAGGGACACCTCCCCCGTTTTGTGGAGGAATTCCTGAAAGATCGAAAATTTCAGGTCCGAGTGGGCAACTCCGCTTCTGACACTCATGACCAGGAAATGGGTGTACCCCAGGGCAGCATTCTGTCAGTCACCCTGTTCAACATTAAAATAAATAGCATCATAAATGCGCTGTCCCCTGGCATAGAGTGCTCTTTGTATGTCGATGACTTTGTCATTCTTACTTATGGGAAAAACATGAACACCTTAGAAAGGAAATTACAGTTATGTTTAAACAAAATTCAGGGTTGGGCAAACTATAATGGTTTCAAACTCAGACTCCAAAACAGTTAGTATGCATTTTTGTAATCTAAGGGGACCCCACCCAGACCCTGAACTATTTATACACAAAAAGAAGATCCCTGTCGTGAAAACTACAAAATTTTTAGGCCTCACCTTAGATTCCAAATTTAATTTTCTCCCCCACATTAAGGAACTTAGGAAGAAATGCCAAAAGTCATTAAACATACTAAGAGTACTCAGCCATACGGACTGGGGAGCTGACAGAGATACCTTGCTGCTGCTCTATCGGAGTCTAATTCGATCCAAGCTAGACTACGGATCCATAATATATGGAGCAGCAAGGAAGTCGTACCTAAAAATACTGGAACCAATACAAAATGCTGCCCTGCGTCTCTGTCTCGGCGCGTTTCGTACATCACCTATCCCAAGTCTCCATGTGGAGGCTGGAGAACTCCCCATGGATATAAGAATGAAAAAGCTTGCAATGCAGTATATAGTCAAGCTAAAATCCAACCCCACGAACCCTGCTTTTGACTCCATATTTAACCCCACAGAGGTAGAATTATACAATCGAAGGCCTAACGTCATACAGCCGTTGGGCCTTCGAATGAGAGAACCCATCCAAAATTTAACCCCACCCATTGACCAAATCTCTAAAATAGAAACCCCTCAGAATCCTCCTTGGCTAATGAATAAACCCAAATTAAATTTATCCCTCCTTAATTTCAAAAAAGAAAATACAGACCCAAGCATACTACAAGTCCACTTTAGGGAACTGCAGGAGAGCTACGGAGATTGTGGCACCATCTACACAGACGGATCCAAAATGGAGGGAAAGGTCGCGTGTGCATGCTCCTTTCGGAACAAAACAATCTCCCGTAGACTCCCCGATGGCTGCTCCATCTTTACGGCCGAATTGCACGCAATATTGCTTGCACTTATGGCCGTAAAAGCATCAGAAAGGAGTAAATTTATAATCTTCTCCGACTCCAAATCTGCATTGCAAGCTTTGGGGCGGATGAAGACTGACATCCCATTGGTACATAAGAGCCTGAAGCTGTTGGACCTAATAACAGCCGACCGTAGGGATGTCACCTTCATCTGGGTCCCCTCCCATGTTGGCATTGAGGGAAACGAAGCCGCAGACAGAGAAGCAAAGAGAGCCCTAAATCATGCGGTGTCAGGAACCCAAATTCCCTACTCGGACCTGAGACAAAGTGTTGCCTCTGCCACCTATCGAGAGTGGCAGAACCGATGGGAGGCTGAGACTCACAGTAAACTCAGGCAGATTGTGGCGGATGTCAGGTGGCGGCCCACATCTAAGGGTCTGACAAGGCGTGGTAGCACAACCATGTCCAGACTTAGGATTGGCCACACCTACATCACGCACTCTTTTGTACTGAAGAGAGAGGAGCCCCCACTTTGCGAGTACTGTGACTCTCGCCTCACCGTGGAACATATCCTCGTTGATTGCCCCAGATACCAGGATGTCAGGGCGAAATATTTTAGAGCCACTAATCTAAAAACACTATTTAATAATGTCGACCCTGGGAAGGTACTGGGCTTTATTCGGGAAGTGGGGCTATCTACGAAGATCTGATTTCTGAATTTGTGAACATGCACTATTTACATTAGATTTTTACCAAATATTTAAATTTTTACTACCTTTACTATTTTAACTGTGAATAGACCTTGATTTTAATTATATGACTGTATAGAATCTGGCCCTTGTTGTTTAGAGAGAGAGTGGTCCTTGGGGGACTGCAGGCACGACATGGCCTAAATTGTGCCGATGTGCCTCAAATCAAAAATCAATCAAATCATAAATTAAACGGTTTGCTTTTAGAAAACCAAAAGTAGCCGTTGCACCTAAACTTTTCAAGCCGCATTTAATGATGAAATAATTTTTTTTATATCTCTTCTAGTTTTCGAGATCTGAGTGTGACAGACGGACAGACGGACATTTCGCACAAACCTAATAGCGGCTTTTTCCCCTTACGGGGGCCGCTAAAAATTGAAATCCACAAAGCGATAATCAAATTTTTCTATTTAGCAACCATCAGCAGTCTAATTAACTTTGCCATCACCTGATGGTATTTTAATACTTCACTGACTCTTTTATCGTAGAAAGCTAAAAAAAATTGAAATCCATAAAGCGATAATAAAATTTTTCTATTTAGCAACCATCAGCAGTCTAATTAACTTTGCCATCACCTGATGGTATTTTAATACTTCACTGACTCTTTTATCGTAGAAAGCTAAAAAAAATTGAAATCCATAAAGCGATAATAAAATTTTTCTATTTAGCAACCATCAGCAGTCTAATTAACTTTGCCATCACCTGATGGTATTTTAATACTTCACTGGCACAAAGGCATAGATTAAAGTGACTAGTTAAACAAGCATCGTAAATCACTCGAACACATATTCCATGTCTTGAAGAATTTTTCCGTTAAAGATACCTTCCCAAAGCACACTCGATCCTTAAAGATAACATGCACCCATCAAACTACAGTCACGTCAATTCTGAACGAAGTGGTCGTCTCCTTTCCGTTAGGACTAAAACAGAAACATTTAAAAACTCATTACATTATCGTTATTACAGCAGTTACGCTGAGGTGGGCAACTGTAGTCAAACATTTGATTGGAAAACAAAATCTATCTTACTCAAACTCAAATATAAAAGAAGAAAAAAGATGACTTTTATGTGTTTTTTTTTATCTTTATATAATATTATTTTTTAATTTTATTTTAAAGATCCAAGTTTAAAAACATACAGGCCGCTTTTGCTCAGAGGGTTACGTTGTGTTCTGAAAAGTAAAAAGGATATTAAATAAGAAAATATCAAACGATCATATTTCTTAATCTTCACAAAATAATAAGGCTTGTCTTCGAGTCCGAAGATTAGTGAAGAATACAGTATTTACCGTGGCTGCGCAGCCCCAGCTGTGACATACATATTTTGCACCATATAGGGCAAGCATAACCATTGTCTGCCGGTGATCGATTTCGATCTTCTTTTCGCCGTTTGCGTCTGTCCTCGGCAGCGGATTTTCTTTTGGTCTCAAATGTGTATCCGCAGCCTTTGTATAGAGGGAATTCCTAAAGTCCGACAGTTACGCTGGACAGAGCAATATCCTGTATGCCAAAGGCAGTCTTTTTTGGTGAACTAAACAAGTGGTCGACATAACACCGAAACGCTTAAAAGACCAGCTTAGGCGCCTACTTGCCTTAGCTGACATAGAAGATAGCACCTGGTTGCATGCGGCTTCAGAACGAGACAACTGGAGGTCACCAGTAAAATAAACAACAAAGTAAAAGGTATATACACCGCTCTACGCAATTAAAGTGTAAACAATTTATTAAGCACTTAAAACACACTAACTAATCATACATAGGCACATTTAATTTAATTACTTTTTTTCTTTCATAGTTCTATAATAAATCAATCTACAATAAGATGGTTCGCAAATGTTTAAAAATTCTGTCACTGGCAATGTCTGAAACCTCTTCCCACCTGCTCTGAGGACCTCCATGAAAGTGGGGCGCCAAGTTGTACTAGGATGTCATCGCAACTCTTATTCATTTTGTCGGAGAACATGTCCCACAAACCTCATGCGACGCTCTGTCACAACCTTACTAAGGGGTTGAAACTTAAAACTTCCGTTGGCTTGGCTACGCTCAAAGAATTTGCTTTTTTTATATTGCAGAGGTATATTTTAGCATCAAACCCCTCTGAAGGGAAATTAACTCAAAACACCCAATTGACTTGGCTACGCTCATAGCATTTTGATTGCGAAATATGTTGTTTTTTTTTAATTTTGAAGATTTATTTTTTAGCTTCAAACTCCACTGGCTGTGGGTTTAAACTAAAAAAAAACTTTGGTTATGCTCATAGCATTTTGAGTGCGTAATTTGTTTTTTTTTCATATTTAAGAGGTATTTTTAGCTTCAAACCCAGCTGAAGATGGGTTTAAACTCAAAACCCCCTTTTGCTAAGCTCATACAATTTTGAATGTGTAATTTGCTTTTTTATATTGAAGAGGGGTTTATCGTAAATTTTGGAGAGGGGTTTAAAATCAAAATCTTCCTTAGATGTGCTATTGGAATTTTGGGATAGTCGTTTGCATTTTTTTTTCTTTTATAGAGAGGGGGGTGTAATTGCAAAACCCCCTGATTAGGGGTTTTAAACTCAAAACCCCTTGGTAGGGGGTTTTAAACTCAAAGCCCCCTGGTATGGGGTTTCAAACTCAAAACACCTTGGTAGGGGGTTTCAAACTCAAAACCCCTTGGTAGGGGGTTTTACACTCAAAACCCCTGGTATTGGGTTTAAGCTCAAAACCCTGGTATAGGGTTTCAAACTCAAAACCCCTCGAAACCCCCTTGTAGGAGATTTTAAACTCAAAACCCCCTTGGCTGTGCTACGGCAAGTGATGGTTTAGTGTTAAAATTTCACCTAAAATAAACAAAATTAAAGCAAAAGATCAGTAACTAAACTCTGACACCCCCTCCACAGGGGGGGGGGATTTCATTTCGGGGAGGGGGGGTTGAGCCCCAAACTCCCCCACCTGGTTACGCCCATGATACATACATACATACACGAATTGCTCGCTTAAGAGTATAGGATTACATTCTGACCAGGTAATGTCCGGCTAGTTTATATATCCTATACTCTTAAGAGTGTAATTCTTGTATATATATATGTATATTTCGAAAACGGCTCTAATAATTTTCTTTAAAATTTCACGGTATGTGAATAGTTTTACGCGAAAGAAGCAATGTAAAACGTTAAGACGTGAGCTGTGGTTTTCTATAGGCCTACTGTTAGGGGGACTTTCTTTTCTAATAGCCATGCACAATAACATTGACAACTGACAGAACGAAAAAGCAACTCTTCGGATTGATAGTCTTTACCCGATCGTTCATTTTCGTAATTACAACAATATTCCCAAAATGACTTCGGGTATATACCCTTCCTTAACAAATTATTCATCCGAGCGAGGCTCAGTCACCTGATATATATATATATATATATATATAGGGAGCGTAAAAAAATGTATACACGCTTTAAACTGTCATAGACAATTTATTTCCCATTCTACAATGCTAAATTTCTGGACACGGAAAGCTTAATTTCCATTGGGAAAAATAAATGTGAGTAATGTTCAAACTGGTGGCCTTCAGCATCAGTAATTGCAACATGGCGGACCTGCGTTTAAGTTTTGAAGAGGGGAAGCAGATAATCAAGTGGTATTGAAAGTTTGAGAATGTAGCTGCGGTTCGAAGACAGTGGAGACGTGAGTATGGTACAGAACCAACTTCAAGGTGAACAATTACACGTCTACGAGACACATTTGAAATTCATGGAACAGTGTGTGATGTGCATAAAGGTCGATCAGGGCGACCTCGTACAGCTACAAGTGATGTGTCCACAACTGCGGTCTTGGAACTGTTTCAGCGTTCACCTCAAAAATCGTCAAGGCAAGCGGCACGTGAGAGTGATGTAAGTGCTAGTAGTGTGCTACGCATTTTGAGGAAAGACAAGTTTCGAGTGTACATTCCAAGGCTGGTGCAACAGCTAAGTGACGACGATCCAGATCGAAGGTTAGAATTTTGTGAATGGGTTCAGGAGAGGGTGAGAAGTGAACCGGGATTTATGGGTGGCATAAATTGATCGGATTTATTTTTCCAATTCCAATTGGACATTAAGCTTTCCATGTCCAGAAATCTAGCATTGTAGAACGGGAAATAAATTGTCTATGATAGTTCAAAGTGTGTATATATTTTTTGACGCACCCTGTGTATAATCTATACTATAAAGTAGAATGTGAGGTGTATGTATGTTGCTTATAGACATCAAAACCGCTTTACCAATCTTGATAAAACTTGGCAGGAATGTTTCTTGGGTACCAACTTAGACCTTAGTGTATGTATCGTAGCCCTAAAACAAACTTAAGACCCTAAAAAAAAATAAAGTTGTCCGACTCTATTACAGCTATAGTTTTTTATGGATCTAGGCCATGTCTACAATGTTGACATGAGAAAAGATCGAAAGGATTTAGACCTAGATTTAATTTTAAGAAATACACTTTGCGCACATAGTTTTTTACTGTGACACATGAGAATACAAAAGAAGATCCATTGATTTTATTATGTAATAAAATTAGCCTTCAATTTTGTGTTTCAAAAGCATTTTTTACATAAATTAGTTCCTGATATCTGTGACTACAGATTTCATGGCGAACATTCTTTCATTAGACATTACCAATTGGTTACACATTAACACATCTCTCTAATGAGTCTATTCCTAGGTCTAGGTCTAAAACTCTTATTGAGCTCTAAGATGATAAAACTTCTTTTCGCAAAGATAGTTTTGTGCTTGAACACATAAACATACTAATTATTGTCCATTCATTTGATATTTTAATCAATTTAACATTGAAATTTGTTTTTCTAAAGCATTTTTAATACATTCGTTCGCTGTTCGCTAAAGTTGCGTAGCCGTGTTGAGATAGGCCTATATGCATTCATGAAAAAAGGTCACGCATGCGCAACACAGAATGAACTCTATAAAAGCCAATTTTTAACTCTAGATTAAGTGTAGATTTAGATCTATGTCTACCTCAGGATCTACTTTATACTTTAACACATGAACATACAAAATTAAGCCTATTCATCTCAAATTTTAATCAAATATATGTAGGCCTACAAGCAAATGTTTTAATTTGAAAAAATGGATTTAAGCCTATTAGCTATTTTTATTTGATAGCTTCATTCACACTATTTTTACATTGACACATTCGCTTTACTTATTACATTATTATTTCGTTTAATTGTGACTATATCGACAGTAATGCACAAATAAAGACCCGCGGGTCGCGGGTAACATATGTCTAGTATCTTCTATACTATAAAGTAGAAAGTAAGGCGTACGTATGTATATTCCAAATAGAAATCAAAACCATTTGATCAATATTGATGAAACTTGGCATACTTGGGTACTAACTGGAACCTTGACGTATGTATAGTAGCCATAAAACAAACTTGTGTGTCTGTGTGCATAATTAATCTTTATTACATTCTAACCCTTCATTCTTTCGGAACTTTCGGAAGAAGTTTATTGTACCCTAGAATATGTTCTTTTTGGAGTTAGTGGAAAAATTGTAGACTCCCCGCCATGGGCGAGCGCTATGACCTCCCACAGTGGGGTTCGGGCGGAGTCCCACCGCCAAGCACTATTTTCGTATTGAAAGCCAACAAAATGCATATTCCGAGGTATCTACAGTGCATTATCCTGCTATTCTTACTGACTTAGATCCTCCCGCGCCGTTCGGCACATTGGGCGGCAAGCTGTTTCCACAAAAATCTGTCACAGGCGATGTCTTGAAGCCTCTACCCACCTGCTCTGAGGACATCCATAAAAGTGTGTCGCCAAATTGTACTACGTTGTCCCTGTTTGTGTTTTCTTCGTAATGGCCTCCATGTCATCGCAACTCTTATTATGCGTAATTCATTTTGTCGGAGAACATGTCCCGCAAACCTCATGCGACGCTCTGCCACAACCTAACTAAGGGGTCATTTCGGCATAGGATTTCCTTGATTTAGACCCGATCTCTATAACAGAGTCCTAAAATCCGTCTTAGTCATCTTTGTTGAGCCACATTTAGTCTTTTTCAATTTCGGCAGATAACTATTCACTGCACTTTATTAATGGAGCCACTAATAGTAATTTGTAACCTCTCTTGGTCACGCTCTTGGTGACTATAGTTTGCTTTAGATTTTATATAGAAAATTTTTATCGTCGAAATCATCTGTTTAGGGGTTTTAAAATGTTGCTTTAGAATAAAGACATAGGTTTTCACCCTCAAAACTCTATGTAGGGAATTTTAAACTCAAAACCAACTGGAGGGGTTTTAAACTTTAAAAAAAAAGCCCTTTGGAGGAAGGGGGTTGAAACTCGAAATCCCCCCCCCCTTGGCATAGCTACGCTCGTAGAATTTTTAGTGTGTAATTTGCTTTTTTTTAATAAAAATTTCTAAATAAGCAGATTTTATTTATTTTTTGTTTAGTGCCCCATCAGGATAAAAGCCTCTTATTTTTTTTTGCATTTTTGTCTGTTGGTCGGTCTGTCCAACAAAACCAACACTAAAAGCAATGGAAAATCTGATTTAACCTTTAATGTTCCTTTAGAAACATCTCTATAGCTTTAACTATCTATAATAGATTGTTCCGGATGGTTTTGTGAAAACAAATCAATGTCAACGAATGTCTGTTTGCTCTTCTAATTTATATTATATTTAATTTCCATGCTTAAAGTTTGCAAAACACTTGATCAATTATATGTTGTTCCGGTTTTTTGATGTAAATAGCATATAAATGCTAATGAAAATCTCCAACGGGCTTATATTTCATTAACTATAAAGTTGTTCCTGAAATTGTTATATAAAAATATATTATGTGAAATGATTGTTTGAAATCACATCATTGACTTACATTACACTTATATTCTTCGATAATAAATGACTATAGTTTAATTATCGATATCAAATCGTTCTGTATTTTCAACTTAAAACAAATGTATGTCAAATGATTTTTTTTTCAAAAGTATCGACAATAGGTTGTTCAGGATTTTAAAATAAGAAAGTAGTTTACTAGAAACGATTATTGAAAATCACCTTTAGTGGCCCCCGTAAGGGGAAAGGCCGATGTTAGGTTTGTTAGACTTATTTTACATTTAGTTTTTCTGGCTGAAACATAGAAAAAAATTTTAATCGGTAAAGAATGTTTCGGATTTAGTTTTGAAAAAGAAATCGACCTACATAACATTAATAATCTTACAAATCGTCTCCAAAATTGTTCCGAATTTTATTAGAAAAATTTACTAAAGCCAAATAACTGTTTGAAATCCCTCTTCTAAGAAATAAAACAAATAATCTTCTTCTCATTTACAAAAATTGGTTGTTCCGGATTTTTATGAAAAACATTTTAACTCTATTTATTTTAAATGGCATTTCTATCATATACTACAATTAATTTTCTTAGTTTTCTTGCTTAAACGTTACAAAATCTAATTTTATGTTAATATTATGTTCCGGATTTTAAAGGAAAACAACTTCCTAACACCAATGTAAAAAGTATGGTATGAAAATCTCTCCATAAGGCTATGGAAGATATAATTTTTATAATCCCAAAAATTTAATTAACGGTATTTGATTTATCTGAGATTCTCTCTATTTCTCTCTCTCTCCTGCTCTCTCTCTCTCTCTCTCTCTGTCTCTCTCTGTCTCTCTTACTCTTTCTCTCTCTCTCTCTCTCTATATATATATATATATATATATAAAGAACATATGATCCTTCTAGGTGACTTCAATGCCAGAGTAGGATCAGATCACACTACCTGGCCAGACTGTCTTGGGCTTTTTGGAATCGGAAAGATGAATGAGAACGGACAAAGACTGCTTGAATTCTGCACATACCATAAGCTCTGCATTACCAACACATACTTCAGAACAAAACCACAGCACTGTGTCTCATGGAGGCACCCTAGGTCTGGGCACTGGCACCAGCTGGATATGATACTGACAAGAAAAAAGGACATTGGAAATATACTGCTGACACGTAGCTACCAAAGCACGGATTGTGATACTGATCATACTTTAGTGTCCTGCCGGACAAGACTGCTGCCAACTAAGGTCCACACATCACAGGGAAAAATAAAATCACGCCTGAATACTACTAGCACAAAAAATCCTGATCTTTGCACCGAATTTGAGAACAAATTAGAGGAAGCTTTTAAAAACTTCTCTGTGACTGAAGTAGAAAAAAGCTGGACGTTTATGCGTGATACAATCTACCAAACATCATCACTGGTCTTTGGAAACAAAACCAAGAAAAGCGAAGACTGGTTTGAAGTTAGTCCGCCAGAAATGGAAACTGCCACTACGAACAAGAGAGCAGCCATGCTAATCTACAAGAAGGATCCCACCCCAAGCAACTTAAAAAGGCTCAGAGCTGCACGTAACAATGCCCAAAGAGTAGCGAGACAATGTGCTAACAAATACTGGCAGGAGCTATGCGAAGATATTCAATCTTGTGCCGACTGTGGTAACATAAAGAGGACTATATGAGGGCATGAGAAAAGCCTTTGGACCTCACACCAGCAAGTGTGCTCCGCTCAAGTCAAAAGATGGCTCAATCATCAGCGATCGTGCGCTGCAAATGGAACGATGGGTTGAACACTATGCAGAACTCTACCAGATTGAAAACGCCATCTCACTAAATGCTGTTTCCAACTTCCCATCACTTCCAGTTTTGACGGAATTAGACGAAACGCCCTCAGTAAAGGAGCTGAGCATTGCCATTGACATGCTTGCACATGGGAAAACACCCGGAGGAGATGGCATTCCTGCTGAAGTAATTCAGGCTGGAAAACATGCCCTAATCAAACCACTCCATGAACTGCTAAGCTTGTGCTGGGAACAAGGAATGGTCCCCCAGGAATTGAAAGACTCCAACATTGTTACAATTTATAAAAATAAAGGCGACCGCTCTGATTGTAACAATTACAGAGGCATCTCACTGCTTAGCATAGTCGGAAAGGCTTTTGCTAGAGTATTACTAAAGCGATTACAGATCCTGGATGATCGTGTTTATCCAGAGTCGCAGTGTGGCTTTAGGGCAGGTAGATCTACAACAGATATGATTTTCTCTCTTCGGCAGCTACAGGAGAAGAGCAGAGAACAAAAGCAGCCCCTCTTCATAGCATTTATTGATTTGACCAAGGCCTTTGACCTTGTTAGCAGAAGCGGTCTGTTTGCTGTACTAGAGAGAATCGGCTGCCCAAATAAGTTAAGAAAACTAGTGTCAGCTTTTCACGAAAATATGCAGGGCACCGTTCAGTTTGAAAGTTCTTCCTCCAGGCCATTCTCCATTAAGAGCGGTGTAAAACAAGGATGGGTACTGGCCCCTACACTATTTGGCATCTTCTTCTCAGTCGTACTATCCAGTGCTTTTAAATCCCTGGAAGACGGAATATACATCCATAGCAGATCCGATGGAAGGCTCTTTAACCTGGCACGTCTTAAAGCCAAAACGAAAAGGCGTCGTATCTTGATAAGGGAGCTGCTGTTTGCCGATGACGCGGCACTCGTATCTCACTCACAAGGAGGTCTACAGAAGCTAGTGAACGCCTTAGCAGCTGCTTGTCAAGAGTTTAGCCTTACTATAAGTCTCTCCAAGACCGAAATCCTGGCACAAGACGTCGCAGAAATACCTATAATACAAATTGGGAACCACACCCTTTCAGTGGTGCAGGAATTTACCTACTTGGGTTCAACAATTGTCAGTAACCTAGACTTAGACATCGAGCTGACAAAAAGGATAGGAAAAGCTACCACAGCATTGGCAAAACTCTCCAAGCGCGTCTGGGAAAATGGTAAATTGACCACAGCGACCAAAATCCTAGTCTACAAAGCCTGTGTTGTGAGCACTCTCCTTTATGGCAGTGAAAGCTGGTCAACATACATGTACCAAGAGCACAGATTGAATAGTTTCCACTTGCGCTGCCTGAGACGCATAATGGGCATCTCTTGGAGGGACCATGTCTCCAATCAGGAAGTTTTAAGATTGGCCAATATGAACAGCATGTATGCTCTCCTGACACAAAGAAGATTACGCTGGCTCGGACATGTCACCCGCATGCCAGATGGCAGAATCCCGAAAGATATCTTATATGCTGAGCTTGTGGAAGGAGTCAGACCCAAGGGCCGCCCAAGACTAACATATAGAGATGTCTGCAAGCGAGACATGAGAGCCTCAGGCATCAGCGAAAGTATGTGGGAAAACTTAGCCAAAGACCGGAGTGCATGGAGACAGACTGTGCGTGCTGGGACAACCCTTGCTGAGAACAAAAGAATTGAAGCGGCTTTAATCAAGAGGGATAAAAAGAAAGCTGCCCTGTCTGCTAGCCCTAAATCAGAGGCATACACATGTACGAATTGTGGCAAAGTCTGCCGTTCTAGAATTGGCTTGATTAGCCACACCAGATTCTGCCCCGTCTCAAGATTAAGCCAAAACCAGTGACTCATTTGGGCGCATCCATTGCCTTTCGAGACAAAAGGAGCCATATATATATATATATATATATATGGGTTTTTTAACTTTAAACCCTCTGGGGGAAGTTTTAAACACAAAACCCATCTTCACTACACTCATAGACCTGGTGACTGATGTATGCTTTAGTCTTATATTGAAGAGGGGGTTTCATCACTAAAAACATTTCGTAGATTAGATGTTTTAAAATCAAAATTCCCCTTTGCTTTGCTCTTGGAATTTGGAAATTTTTGTTTGCATTATTTTTTTTGTTTTATATAAGAGGGGTTAATCGCAAAACCTCCAGGATGGGGATTTTAAACTAAAATCACCCTTTAGCTGCACTGGGGTTAGTGATGGTTTAATATAATAAACTCACAAAATTAACAAAATCAAAGTCCCCTCCCAAGGCTTTGTTCATGAGCATAGAAGCAAAGGTTTGTATTAAAAAATGGATTAAGAACGAATACGTAGATCTCTATTTTGATAGCTCCATTCATACTATTTTTACATTCACGCATTCGCTTTACTTCTAAATTTATTTTGTTTCCAAAACACTCACAGTGATTATATCAGTGTAACGCAAATTAAGACTCGCGGGCCACGTGTATTGTATATATTAAATATGTTTATTCATCTAGTCTGCATAATGTAAAAACGCCCTGATGACACATTCCACTGTTTTATTCTCAAGTCGCTTTATTTTAGGGCGCTTCGATTCATAATAAATTACTAGTTAATTATAGTATTTGTTACGTTCCACCGGAACGACGTACTTTACATGGTTCTCCACTACTTTTCTCCCCGTTCCCCGGCTATGGACATGCTTATTTGGCGTATTGTTTGGTATGCGCTCCAGACTGTCGTTTTGATGATCCCAGGCTCAAACCCTGTCATGACCAGCCGTCTTCTTTCCGGAGATTTTGGGTAAGCTGTATTAATCTTTAATTCTGAATGAACATCCGAAACATATATAACAATTTTAGGCCATGTAGTGCCGATTAACCCTATTCCTCTACCCAGTCAAACCTAAAAAGGATGCTTGACAATAATAACGTAATAATAATAATAAAAAAAACACCCAATAAAAAGTTCTAAATACTATCTCTGATCCGTGGCGTCACTACTGAGTGCGGTCCGCACCGGGTGACATCCGTTAGGGGGGTGACACCCAAGTGAAAAAAAAAAGCACTTTTGCAATAACTGTCAATTTAAAAAAAGTTAAGTGTCATTGGCTAAATATTGGAACATGTTATTCAAAATTGATAAATAGATCTAGCCTATATATATTTTATAAATTTTTCGGCTAAACATATTTTAATTTTTAAATGAAATTCAACAAATAGTCCAAAACGTTATATCATTCTTTACATAAAAATCAGATGTGAAACCTTACTTTTAGCTGCATGTATATAAACGCTGCTTTGATTTTTAACAAGGTCTTTATCGAATCTATTGAAATAGTAGCTAGCATCGTAATATCAGGATGCCAACCAAATAGTCACTGTTCAACACATGATGACATTCTCTAAGCATATGTAAATGTTGTAGAATATGAAATTAATTAAGCAATTAAAATTTCTGAAGATGATGATGTAATTTCAGAAGTTGAATGTAAAAAAAAAACCTAGCCAAGAAGTAGGAAATGTTACAATGAATCAGTGGAATGATATAGATTTCAATATTTTATTCTTTTTATCATGTGCCAATTTCCCATGAATTGAGCAAAAAATTATCCCGAGGAAAAGGAAAAGCACACCAGTTGTTAAAATAATGGTTCCGATGCTTCCTGTTGAGGATGATTTAGTTACTTAATAGTAAGAAATTGTGTGGGTTTTTTTTTTTTGTTGTCAACTATTTTCAACTAATTCTATAGAAATGAAATACAAATTAGTTACTTAATAAGTGGTGGATATAAAGTCCGAAATTGGAATATCAAAAGACGTATGAAGAAAAGTCATCAGGATTGGAAAATCGGAAAACAATGGCATGCGGGTACTAACACAATTGACTAGGAAGTCGTTGCTATGATAGATGGAAAAACAATGGAAGGATATATTGCACAGACTGTCAAGACTCCTTTCTTCTCTAATGTACGTATGTGCACTTAAATGCTAATTACTAAATGTACCCACGTCCTGCTCAATACCGTAACGACACATATAACGACAGAATAAAGATTCAGAATGCCAATTCATGGATAAATAACATGTTTATTACATACGCTGTAATATACTACAGGCTCAGTTCTTATTCCAGCTTTTGCGGAAATAGTATTTCCAATTACTGGATTGTTTAAAAAAGGGACACCGACGAGGGTCAATTGGACTCCAGAATGTGACCGGGCATTAAGAAAAATTCAAATGTGCATGACACGGGATCCTATACTGAAATTACCAGACGTTAATAGACCATTTATTGTGCAAACAGACGCGTTTGACTATTTCTCGAAGGTCAAAGATATATACGAGTATGCATACATTTAAACTATTGATAAAGTGGTGGATAATTAAACTTTTTCTTTTTCCAAAATCATAACACGTTAGAAGTTGTGGATGACACTTTCATAACGGGTAAATTTATAAATATGAAATCTTTCAAGAAATTAATTCATGGTGATTGATACATTTTCAAATTTGAAATCCAGAAAAGAAAAAATCACTGTAACTTAATTAAGGTTGCATTGTTGCAAAATTGAACTATAGATAAATTGTAACAACTGAATTTTAAAATTTAATTGACATTTTATAGTTGTTTAACAATCAATTAATGTAGTTATTTTCTGGGGGGGGGAGCGGGGGGTGACACCCTGAGTGGACCTCACCGGGTGACACCCACCCTAGTGACGCCACTGTCTCTGATTATCCTACCTTATATTATCTTATTATTAGGTCAATATCGAAATGTCTGATAAGCTTAATGTTATTTTATTACGACTATCTTATGTTAAGAAGGAGCGTCTGTAATCCAGAACAGCATTATACTAAAATTAACAAAATATTTTCTTTATTTTAAGACAATTTGTTCTTTCTAAAGCTGATCACTTCTCATAACAGTGATTATTTTACTGTTAATAACTAATGAATAAACGCTTTTTTTAAACATGCCCTAAACACCCCTCCCATCGAAAAAAATCCTGGTTAATCGAATGTATACATCCAATCAAAGCATACACAATTTCAATGATAGCGTTATAGTTCCACACTTGTAAGACGATGCACAAAATAGTGCTAAGTGTCTAATTATTTATTTAACAAGCGGGAACACCCGCTGACGTATGTCTGTTCAAGAAAATGATTGTCTAGACCAAATTTAATTTTAGAAGATAATATTTCCAAAAAAAGTATAATGTTCAAACTAGAATTTAATTTGGTATTTCTACTGATATGTTGCTAATCATATATATCGTCTACATATCCAGACCCAATATAATTTGAAGATGATTACATTTTTAAAAATTATAACGGCCAAGCCAGAGTTCTCCATTCCTATGATGAAACTGCGAATAAAAAATCGTTTTGGGTAAAAATTAACATCTGCCGTTTCAGTTATGAAAGGTAATTAGTTGTTCTCAGCACAAGGTAAGTAATTACAGGTTAAATTTCTTTAATATTATTTTTCGTCCAGCCCAAGTGGGAGTATTAGTGATGAGTGGTGAAGGACTGAATGAACGAATCAGCTAAATTCGTAAGAACTATGAGGTAAAAGGAACCTGTGTACAAATTTTATGCCAATCCATTCGGCGGTTGCTGAGATCTCTTGCTAAATGAATGAGTGATATTTTGCACGTCAAATGCCAAAGGCAGTCTTTTTTTGTTGAGCTAAAAAGTAGTCGACGTAACAGAGGTGCCCAACGGAAACGCTTCAAGAGCCAGCTTAGCCGCCAACTTGCCTTAGCTGACATAGAAGAGAGCACCTAAGAAGAGAGTCTCAGAACGAGACAGCTGGAGGACACTAACAAAGGCCGCGGGATACACATTTAAGAAAGACCAAAAGAAAACAACAGAACACCAAAGCAACTCTTGAGATTTGTAGTCTTTATCTGATCGTTCATTTTCGTAATTACAAAAATATTCCCAAAATGACTTCGGGCATATAACCTTTCTTAGGAAATTATTTAACCGAGCGAGGCGAGGCCACCTGATATTTAAGATTATTAATGCACACACACACACACACACTGGCTGTCTGTGTCGGCTCTATTGAAGTTGTTGGTGAACGGATGTGAACTTTTTTTGGAAATATTATTATTATTTCCAGCGGAGCGCAATTTAGCTTTCAGAGGGACCATTGAAAGACTTGAAGAGCCAAGAGCTAGCTTGGGCATGTGACCAGGGCCGGTCTTAAGCCACTGCAACCTATGACCTATGCGGCCGCAGTGGGGCCCCGCGCTTTCTTAGACCCCGCGCCAGGTATATCTTTATTGCATAATGGTGCACAATATACGAAAAAGTCGTGGAAATTATTACTAAAATCTCCCGAAAAATAAACAAAGTTGTAATATGGAAAACACAAATCTTACGTGAATAAAAAAAAAAAAGCATTGTCAGCTTTCATATTTAAATAAAAATATAATAATACTGCGAATTTTAACCGAAACGAAAGTTCCAATAGAACTAGAATACGTTTTTAAAACGATCAAAACCCGAAAATGAGAACATAATCAATTCTAGTGAAACAGATTCTATGAAGAATGCAGAAACTGCAGTGGTGAATGTCGTGAGAGAAGAAGAAAATGATGTAGCACTAACAACTGATCAGCATATCGTGTGGGATGAGGACAATAATATAATAACTGATCAACAAGTAGTTATAGATAATGAAATAAATGTGGTCGATTCATTTAAAAATATGTATTATCCTGCCATGTGTCTAGAAAAAATGGTAAGATCTTGTATTGACTATTTATTACAAAAAGGTCCACCTGAGATTACTTTGGAGAATTTTCCGAAAAATAAGGATGGTAGACATTTCTCTTAAGTGCATTGCAAAACAAATCTGAGTAATGGTGAAAGTGTTTTGCGTCCTTGGCTGATATATTCTGTGTCAGCAGACAAGATCTATTGTTTCTACTGTCGTCTACTGGAAAAACAAAAAAGTTCCTTTTTAAATGAAGGATTTGACCAGTGGCAAAGCTGTACCACAAGGCTAGCAGAGCATGAAAAATCGCAAAGGCATTTAGACGCCAAGACCATTTGCTGTGAAGTTGCAGCAAGACAAAGTAAAAAAAACAACAACAGGCATTGACAAAGTTCACCAGGAGATGCTTTAGTCTGAAACTAAACGTTGGAGTCAAGGTTTACAAAGACTAGATGCGATTGTACAATTTCTAGCGGAGCGCAATTTAGCTTTCAGAGGGACCATTGAAAGACTTGAAGAGCCAAGTAATGGGAATTTTCTGGTCTAGTAGAATTACTGGCAAAGTTTGATCCAGTAATGGGCGAACATCTTCGACGTGTTACCAATGCAGAAATTCATGATCGTTACCTGGGAAAGAAGATTCAAAACGATCTTAATACTGTAGTAGCTGATGCTGTAGTGAATGCTATCCTTCGAGACATCAAGAATGCAGTGATATTGGATTGTACTCCAGACATAAGTCACAACGAGCAGATGTTATCGGTATCTCTCAGATAAGGATTAATGTGAAAGAGCTTGTGCTTGTGTATGAACGTTTTAAGTTTCTTCCTGTTGTTTCTTCTTGTGACAGCGAAAAGAAGTTGGCTGGAAACATGGATGTTGTTTCAATCTTTCCAGTCAAACGTCAAAGGAAAAGGCAGTATGATAAATCTGTGGAAAATTTCACACATCGAAAAACTGAAGATGGCTACAGGATAAAATGTTTCAACAGAATTGTGAACACTGCAATTTACTTCTTGCAGCTGAGATTTGAACTGTAACTGTGGCATCTTGTGAAAGAAGTTTCTCGCGTCTTAAACTAATCAAGAATCACTTGAGGTCAACAATTCACGAAGAGAGATTGAACAATGTGGCAATTCTTGCTATTGAGCGTGATCTATGTAGGAAACTGAATTTTACGACTTCGCTAAAGTTCGTAAATTAAATTTGATCGCGATTTTGTACTACTGTTAATTTGATCTTATCTTATCTTATATTATAAAATGCAAAGACAAAAACTTTATTTTCAATTATTATGCTTATCCCTACCCAGAATAGGCCCCGCGCAATCCGTTTCGCATAGGGCCCCGCAATAGCTAGAACCGGCCCTGCATGTGACCATTGACCACTGGGGTGGTAATTTGCATACTGGCGGAATGACTCTGGACCAGAAGAATGTTTTTATGGACATTCCGATGGTCTAGAGTCAGTTAAGTTCGCTTAGTGCGTTATCGCTAGGCGGTGTTGTCGATTCCAGGGTCACTGGTTCGAGCTTTGGTCGGCGCAGTCCCTTATTTTGGTCGCATTTAATACGCTACTTTCTCTAATTTAAAAACTTGATCCCTGGTGCTGCTGTTCATTTATGTTTAATATGTAGTGATGGGAACTAAACTAAATTTTTTTAGTTAAACTAAAACTAAGTTTGAACTAAAAAAAAGTAATTAAACTTTTAGTTAATCACAAATTGAAAAAATTAGTTAAACTAAACTAAGAAAATTTAGTTAAACTTTTACTAACTATTTTGACCTTTTTTAAGGACAAAACAGCCAAACATGAAAAATATAAAGCACAACCAATCTCTTTAGCAAAATATAATAACCATTTATTTGTGCACATGAAAAAAGATTTAAATGTCTTTATGGGATAGATGTAGATCTTAATAGAATCACTAGAATTATACTATTATAGAAAGAAATTAGATCTAGAAGTAATTGTCCAAGTTCTAATATAGATCTAATTTAAGTTACCTTTAGAAGAAATGATAAAACTGCATGTTGACTCTCTAACTAACTCTAGATTCTAGAATATTCTAGAATTGGGCATATATTCTGGATCTAATATCTTCTACAAATGAAATGATCAGAAATATAATCTGGATCTAGAATTATATCTAGCTACTAGACCTAGATCAAATAATGAATATTTTAATCTAAAAATAATCTAAGTCTAAGAAATACTAGTTACTAATACTACTAGTAGGCTACTACTACTAGATAAAAAAATCTAGATAGAGTCTAGTAGATTTAAAATAGATATCTTAGTAACTCTAGATCTAGAGATTTTACTAACTTTAGATTATTATAATTATGATTAGGCCTATAACTAGATATGGGTATTTAGATCTTTATACTCTAGTAGATAATACTAGATCTAATAGATCTAGATAGTAGATATAAGTATAATAGAATCTGAGTAGATGTAGATCTAGTCTAGATTTAGTTAATTTAGTATTAGATCTAGATCTAGTATAGTGACGACTATTATTATTATTATTAGTATTATAAATAGTAATTACAGATCTATCGGTCTATCATCTATGCAACTTAGGTCTTAGTATAATAAGTAATCTAGACTCTAATTTTAGAAAAGTAGAATCTCTAAACTAATAGATATAGTCTAATAAAATAAAGTAATATAGATTTCAATTAATAGATCTATAATTAATATATTATTGACTTATAATTTTAAATTTACATCTAGATTTAAGACTACTAAGAGTTAGCAGTTAGACTCTACAACTACTTAAAACTAAGAGACTTAAATAATTAAATATAGACTATTATGACTATAGATCTAATAGTAGTAATACTATAGTAATAGACTAATACTAATAGACTAGACGTTACTAGACTCTAACTCTAGATCTATCTAGTAAAAAGTTTTAAAATAAAAAGAGTCGACATTTCTTTTAGATCTATAGTAAAGCAAAATTCTTTGCCTGCAGCTATACACTGACATACAGGAACACACTGGTGTTTAATAAAAAGCAGCAAAATGTAGATTTATAGAAGCAAGGAATCATCAGGATTTATCAAGCAGTGAAACTTGCTAGATATATAGATCTAATGAACACGTTTATTTTTCTCGTCTTTCAAATTCCTTGAATTGGCGGTAATAGCGACCATTATAGGGTAAAGGTCAAAAGGCTTTCTAGTGACCTGTGCACCCTCTAGTTTGATCTCCTCTCCATTATTTATTATATATATTCTCCAAATTACATAGATCTAAATATTTATTGGTATGTATGTTAAAAAAGTTAGTAAAATTTGTAATTAAACTTTTTAGTTTGTAACTAAAAAAAATTAATTAAACTAGGATTTTAACTAAACTTTTTTTTTTTAATTAAACCTTGGCCTTAACTAATTTTTCTTAGTTAAACTAAAAGTTAGCAACTTTTTAGTTAACTTTTGCCCATCACTATTAATATGTATGTATCATCATTTGTTTCAGCACTTAGCTTCACTTCTATTTTTACTAATCTAGTGGATTGGATTTATATAAATGTCAAACTAAGGTATTGTTCCTTTCAAGTTTTTCTCTTTCGTCACGAAAATAAAAGTACCTTTGTGAAAAAGGGTTTACCAGTTAAGGCGATACATCCATATCTATTAAAAACAAAAGAAGCGCGAAATGAATGAAATATAAAGTACAATTAAAGTTTACGCGATTTGTTAAACAAATGGGATTATAAAGTACGCCAGGACGCCTAAATTCGCAGATATAAGGAACAAATTTATGTAAAAATGCTTTTGAAAGACAAATAAATTTGAAGCTTAATTTTATTAAATAATGAAATCCATAGACTATATTTTGTAATTTTCATGTGTCACAGAATCTGTGGAAAGTGTAGTTCTTAAAATCAGATCTATATCTAGATCCTTTCGACCTTCTCTCATGTAAACATCATGGCCTAGATCCATGAAATGGTAATACTTTCATAAAGTTGGGCAACTTATATATATATATTATACGTATATATATACGTATTTGGCTGGGGGGGGGGAGGGGGAAATTCCCCTCTCCCGAAAAAAAAATCCTGGCTACGCCTATGATACATACATACATATATACATACATACATACGCATTACTTCATGCTTTATATTATAGTTATACAATCCAGATTTCTTAAAATGATTATGCTTTTAAAAAAAAAATACAACTATTAAGTAGCTTACCTGCATCAATAATTGGCATCGCGACGTATTGAACAAGGTCATCAATGCTTTTATCTTCTGTAGAATGATTCACTCAATAATTCACTAACAGTTACAAGATGCTTACAGCTATAAAGTTAAGAGAATAGATTATCTAGACTCCATTATCATAATATTATGAATAATTTAAATAAAGTAGTAAGTTAAAAATGATAATATTATCTTGTTATTTACTACGTGTATTCTTATTAACATACAATTTGAAATAATGATTTCATGTTTCTATAGCATTGGATCCACAACCTTTATAATTAATAGATGCATGGCACTCCATTGCATGCTTATATCCTATCCTATACTCTTAAGCGAGCAATTCTTGTATATATATTTAATATCAGGGGACCGAGCCTCGCTCGGATGAATAATTTGTTAAGGAAGGATATATACCCGAAGTCATTTTGGGAATATTGTTGTAATTACGAAAATGAACGATCGGGTAAAGACTATCAATATGAAGAGTTGCTTTTTCGATCTGTCAGTTCTCAATGTAATTATACATGGCGATTAAAATAGAAAGTCTCCCCAATAGTAGGCCTATAGAATAAACCACAGCTCAGTCTTAACGTATTACATTGCTTCTTTCGGGTAAAACTATTGGGCTATTTTAGGCTTGGAAGAAAGTCTTTGCAGTGTAATTTCTAAAATGGTTACTTTCTGACATTTAATATTGCATTCAATATATTCATTATGGCTCTGAGACATGCACACTTTACAGAAAACAACTAAGAATTCTTGAGTGCTTTCACCAAAGATGCTTGCGCTCCATCATGGACATACGGTGGCAGGACCGCACTATAAACAGCGATGTCCTTGCCAACGCCAGAATAGACAGTATAGAGGGACTTCTTATGGTCCGACAGTTGCACTGGGTAGGGCACGTATCCCGTATGGCAGACGAACGTATGCCAAACGCAGTCTTTTTTTTGGTGAGCGAAAAGGTGGTCGACGTAACAGAGGCGCCCCCCACGGAAACACTTCAAAGACCAGCTTAGGCGTCAACCTTCCTTGGCTGACATAGAAGAGAGCACCTGGTTGTATGCGGCCTCCGAACGAGACACTGGAGGTCACTCACGAAGGCCGCGGGATAAACATTTGAGACCAAAAGAAAATTTACTGCCGAGGACAAACGCAGACGGCGAGAAGAAAATCTAAATCAACCAGCTGCGGACAATGGTTATGCTTGCCCTGGACGTGGCAAAATATGTAGGTCACAGCTGGGGCTTCGCAACCACGAGAAATACTGCATTCCTCACTAATTTTCGGACTCGAAGACAAGCCTTATTATTATGGCTTTAGTAAGAATCATCAAGTGAGGTTTATAAGTTAACCAAAAAAAGCAGCAGAGTGATGAAAATTTGTTGACCGCGAGCTGGATATCATCAGGGCCAGCTTTAGACGTATGCTGCCGCAGTGGACCCCGAAGGTTTAAAAGCCCCGCGCTAATTGTAGGTGTAAATTATTAAATTAAACCATTATAATTTATAATAGGGTTTTTCAAGGAGCTCCTGGAAATCTCCTGAAACTCATAAAAATGTCCTTAAAAAGACAAAATTGTCATTTTAGGGTGTCAAAATATGGTAAACGCCAGTCCTACGCGTGGTATAAAAAAACGGCATCGTCAGCTTTCATTTAATAAAAATGTAATGCAAATACGACTTTATTTTCTAATACAAAATCTTTATTTTCACGTATTATCCTTATCCCTATCCTTACTGGTCCGCGCGCCATCCATTTCACATAGGGCCCCGCAAATGATTGGGCCGGCCCTGGTTATCATGTTCAGTGTGTGCAAGTAAGGCATAGATAAGCTGTGTTATGACCATTTCCTATGTTTTGGTATGGGACAGTAGACTTGAAAGCTTAAACACATTGTAATAATTCACCAGCAAAATAATAACAAAGTAAAAGCTACCTACGTGTGTACGCAATTAGAGTGTAAACAATTTTTAAAGCCTTTAAAACACAATAACTAATCATACATAAAGATATTTAATTTCATTATTTTTCTTCCATAGTTTCATAATGGATCAATGTACAATAAGATGTGCTCAAATGTTTAATTACGCCAATTGAATGATTAAACCTTTTTCTTGTTTGCGAAGAAATGTCTTAGTGTACTGCTGTGAGCCGAGTGACGTAAGCGGTCAAGTTTTTTTCCCATTGACGTCATATAGAAAATTTTCATTCATAAAACATTCTAGCCAAAGTTCATTTTTCGATAATGAGACATTTTCAAACCGATATAACGGTCGACCTCGAGTTTTCCCGATGTGGCCAATGAGCTGAGATTTTTTTTCTTACTAATATGCACGTACCTTGCAATTTTAGAGAAAATCGTAAGAGCAGTTTTCGAAATAAAAAAAAAAAAAAAAAAAAAAATATATATATATATATATATATATATATATATATATATATATATATATATATATATATATATATATATATATATATATATATATATATATATATATATATATATATATATATATATCCTATATTCTTAAGCGAATAGATGTTTTTTCGGCGGCGTTTCTCACAGTCTTAATCTAAATCTGTGAAGTATCTTATCTTTTCAAGAACAAATCGGATGTATTTGTGATGTAGTAAGAGCCTGTAAAATCATATTAGAATAATTTTTCAAGTAAAACATTATTCAAAAGGTCCTATCTTAATAGGAGGAATAATGAGCTGTAGATGTCAGGAAAATGCGTTTCTGCAGTGAAGAATGCAAGAAAACGCCAGTCCTACGCGTGATATAAAAAAAACGGCATCGTCAGCTTTCATTTAAATAAAAATGTAATGCAAATACGAATTAATTTTCTAATTCAAAATCTTTATTTTCACTTATTATCCTTATCCCTACCCTTACTGGTCCGCGCGCAATCCATTTGACATAGGGCCCCGCAAATGTTAGGGCCGGCCCTGGTTGTGCAAGTAAGGCATAGATAAGCTGTGTTATGACCATTTCCTATGTTTTGGTATGGGACAGTAGACTTCGAAGCTTAAACACATTGCAATAATTCACCAACAAAATAATAACAAAGTAAAAGCTACCTACGGGTGTACGCAATTCAAGTGTAACAATTTATAAAGCCTAGGACTGACGTTTACCATATTAATTGACACCCCAAAATGACAATTTTGTCTTTTTAAGGACATTTTTATGAGTTTCAGGAGATTTCCAGGAGCTACTAGAAAACAAGGAGACCACGGGAATCCTATTATAAATTATAATGGTTTAATTTAATAATTTACAACTAGAAATAGCGCAGGACTTTTGAACCTTCGGGGTCCACTGCGGCAGCATAGGCCTAAGGCCTGGCCCTGATGATATCCAGCTCGCGGTCAACGAATTTTCATCACGCTGCTGCTTTTTTTTTTCGGTTAACCTATAAACCTCGGTAAAACAGAAGTCATGTTCCAGAAGTCACCCAATAAAACCTACTCAGCCCAAAGATCACCGCGCATAGACATCCCTTGAAAAGGTAACTTCACATTATCATGGAAGCATAGTATCAAATGACGCATTGCTTTAAAGAGAGGTTGATATGTGATCAGGGATAGTCGTGCTTTTTGACGCCTCCAAGCGAGAGTGTGGCGAAATAAATCGCTCCGCCTGTCTACAAAAATCTGTGTCAACCAGTGATTCTCTCAACCCCTCTATGTAGATCTGAGACATGAGTACTTTATAGAAAGCAACTAAGACTTCTTAAACGAATTCACCAAAGACCGCAATACAAACAGCGATATTATTTCAAAATGGTATGAACTTCTTATAATACGACAGTCAAGCTTTGCAGGGCACTTATTCCGTATGGGGGACGAACATATTTTTGACAATCTTTTTTTTTAGTAAGCTGCAAGGTTGTCGGAGTAACAGAGATGCCTCACAATAACTCTTCTTTAGAATACTAACGTGATGTTTTTGAGTCTCTTAGGGAAAAATGAGCGATTTTACACTATAACGTAGAATGTAGATTTTGCATCACTTGATGATTCTTACTAAAGCCATAATAATAACGCTTGTCTTCGAGTCCGAAGATTAGTGATGAATACAGTATTTACTGTGGCTGCGCAGCCCCAGCTGTGACCTACATATTTTTCCACATCCAGGGCAAGCATAACCATTGTCCGCAGGTGGTCGATTTAGATTTTCTTTTCGCCGTCTGCGTTTGTCCTCGGCAGAAAATATTCTTTTGGTAGAGCTGAAGTGCAACGGTTCAGAAAGACTCCTATCACTACGCCTTAACACATCTATTGGACACGTGACTTTGATAAGTGTCTGCGCTCCTACTTTGTGTTCCAAACCGGAGGCCAAAGACATGTTCTATGACAACCTTTCGTCTGCTCTCAGGGAGATCCCAAATACGGAACAGGTAATCATTCTCGGCGACATCAATGCACGCATTGGATCTGACAACTCTGCATGAGACAACTGTATTGGGCGTTTTGGTGTCGGAAAAGTAAATGAAAATGGACAAAGGCTCCTAGAGCTTTGCTCACTACACTCCCTCTGTGTCACTAATACATATTTTAAGACTAAGCCACAGCACAGAATATCTTGGCGGCATCCTCGCTCCAAACACTGTCTCAAACTAGACCTAATCATGGTAAGACAAAAGTGTTTAAAATTTGTCATGCTTACCAGGTCCTATCACAGTGCAGACTGTGACACAGATCACTCCTTGGTATGCTGTAAGATTAATTTTCTCCCAAAAAAAAATCCACCATACCAAGCAGATTGGAAGACCCCAATCGGATGTAAGCAAGACGTGCCACCCTGATCTCCAGAAACTGTTTGCGGAATGTTTTGAACGCGAGTATAAAAATGTCTCTGGAAATACGGCAACAGAAAAATGGGAACACCTCAAGTCCACCATACAAAAGACTTCCTTGGACATCTTTGGAAGAAAAACTACAAAACAAAATGATTGGTTTGACTCTAAATCAGCTATTTTAGCTCCTGTCATCAGAGCAAAGAGAGATGTACTCGCTACATACAAGGCAAAACCTACCGAACGCTACTTGTTAAATCTTAAAGTAGCTAGAGCCACTGTACAGAGGACAGCAAGGATCTGTGCCAATGAATACTGGGTAGAGCTCAGTGAGAATATTCAGCTCGCAGCCAAAGAGGGCAACATAAGAGGGATGTATGAAGGAATCGAAAAGGCTCTCGGACCCTCCCAAAACAAGTCAGCACCTCTTAAATCAACCACTGGGTAAATTATCACAGACAACTGCCAACAAATGCACAGATGGGTTGAACATTACTCTGAACTATATGCCACAACAAGCTCAGTCTCTGCCTTAGCCCTTAAGGCTATCATACAATTGCCACAATGAACGAGCTAGACGAAACACCCACCCTGTCAGAGCTCAACAAAGCCATAGACAACATGGCTGCCTGCAAAGCACCCGGATGCGATGGTATCCCCCCAGATCTTCTAAAACAAAACAATGAAAAACTACACTAATCTAACCTCTACACGAACTGCTTTGCAAATTTTAGCAAAAAGGTGTTGTGTCACAGGATTTGCGGGATGCAAAGATCATCATCCTGTACAAGAACAAAGGTGACAGAAGCGACTGCAACAACTACAGAGGAATCTCTCTCCTAAGCATTGTAGGCAAAGTCTTTGCTCGAGTGATACTCCCCAGGCTACAAAAACCTGCTGATCGAGTCTACCCAGAATCACAGTGCGGCTTTCGCTCAGGGAAATCCACAATTGACATGATTTTCTCCATCCGTCAAATTCAGGAAAAGTGCAGAGAGCAAAGAATCCCTTTGTACATCGCATTCATCGACCTGACAAAGGCCTTTGATCTAGTCAGCAGAGAAGGCCTCTTTAACATCTTACAGTTAATAGGCTGTCCACCCAAGCTACTAAACATTATTGTCTCTTTCCACCAAAATATGATGGGTACAGTACAGTGCAACAGTCTCCTAAATATTTTAAATTGTGTCTACAAACATCTGGACTTACCGAACACTTATGTAAGATTGTTCTTTATTGATTTCTCATCAGCTTTTAACACTATACAACTTCATTTACTCATTGAAAAGATGAAAGCGTTGGATATTAGTCCATACATAATACTATGGGCTAATGAATTTTTGACCCAGAGATCTCAGAGGGTTAGGGTAAACAATGTTATATCAAATAAACGCATAGTTAACACAGGGGCGCCCCAGGGGGCTGTGACATCGCCATTGTGGTTCATTTTGTACACCAATGATTTTCAATCCGTTAGTCCTTTTTGCTCCTTCACAAAATTCGCTGATGATGCGGCTCTTCTTGCCCTGCTCTCAGAGAGCTCAGACGTAAATGAGTATTTCAAAGAAATAGAACACATTGAAAAATACTGTAAAGATAATTTTTTATTATTAAATGTAAAAAAAACCAAAGAAATGATAATCGATTTTCGTAGGGAAAAGAAGGAACATGATATTGTTTCTGTAGCTGGAGAGACTATTGAAATTGTGCAAACCTTTAAATACATTGGTACTATCCTAGACAATAAACTAAATTTTACTGCAAATACTGATTATATCAGCAAAAAAGGGCAGCAAAGATTACGATTACTAAGAAAACTGTCCTCGTTCAATGTTAGTGAAAAGGCATTGGCTATGTTTTATCACGCTTATATCTGCAATATTTTAAGTTTCAATATCACTGCCTGGTATGGCAATCTGAGCATTAAAAATAAGAATAAACTTTATAGAATCCTAAATGCTGCTGGTAAAATCATTGGCAAAAAACAAACCCCATTTGGGCAGTTGTTTGAGACAAACATCTATAAAAAAGCTAACAAGATCCTCGAAATAAAGAATCACCCTTTGTGTCAGGATTTTGTGATTTTACCATCACAAAAAAGATACAAGACACCGATAGCAAAGACAAACAGACACAAACACTCTTTTGTTCCCCTGGCAATCAAATCATTAAATAAGAACAATCTGGTATAAACTTTGTCAACTGTAAATTATGAGTGAGTCTGGTGTGAATGTACACTTTGGTTTCTTATAGTTATGATGTTTTTTGTTTGGTGTAATGCACAAATTGTAAGACAAATTTCCATACGGACAATAAAGATTATTATTATTATTATTATATCTATATCTATATCTATATCTATATATATTTATATATATATATATATATATATATATATATATATATATATATATTATAAAGTAGAAAGTAAGGCGTATGTATGTATGTATGTTATGTATAGAAATCAAAACCGTTTGATCAATCTTGATAAAACTTTGCATAAATGTTCCTTGGGTGCTAACTATATTTCTGCTCTAAGATGATATAACTTTTCTTCACAAAGATAGTTTTATAATTAAACACATCAACATACTAATTATAGTTCATTCATTTCATATTTTAATCAAATTAACATTTAAATATGTTTTTCTAAAGCGTTTTTACATAAATCTACATTCATTCGCCAATGTTTTCATAAAAAATTGAATTAAGGTCAATTAGCTATTTTTAGCTCCATTCATAATATTTTTTAAAATCATGAATTTATGCATTCGCTTTACTTATAACATCATTATTTTCTTTAATCGTTTCTATTGCACTAAATCAGTGACTATATCAGCAATACGCAAGTTAAGACCCGCAGGCAGCGGGTAATATCTGTCTAGTATATATATATATATATATTTCTGTTTGGTGTATGATTAAGAGCCGCATCTGCTCGTTTTAAAATATTAATTGGTCATTTTAAAAGCACGTAAAAATCATTGTGCTTCGTATGGCGCTTTATGTCTACCCCGAAATACATACGGATCAATTCAATCTTCCTTAGTAGATACTTTAGTGCCGAGTTTCTCAAATTTTTACCAGTGGCGCCCCATGTGACGACTTGTCCTCTGAGCAAAAATACTCGATCTCAATAAATTACGCACTACTATTTATTTTGTTCTTGCCATTTAAAGTGCCATAAAAAGGTGTGTGTGTGTGTGTGTGTCTAGAATATTTCGCATTTCTCCTCTTTCTTGATTTCATTTGTTCATGTCTACATATTTATTTATTGCCTTAAGTTAGTTCCACCACGTTTGACATGACTATTTCTATGTAGCTTAGTTTACCATTGACGGAATCTCGTCATGCTTCAGCCTCCTAACGCACAATAATGTGCATATATTTGTACATTTAAAAAATCGATTTTGGTAGGGAAAAGACGGTAAATGATATTATTTCTGTAGCTGGAGAGAACATTGAAATAGTGCAAACTTTAAAATACCTTGGTACTATATTAAACAATATATTTAATTTATAGCAAATACTGATTGTATATCAGCTACAAATGGCAGCAAAGATTACGATTACTGTGACCTTGTATTATGTTTAGGTCATAAGACCAGTGACTTCTGCTGTACTGGCAAGTTAGTCCAGTGGTATTTCTTGGTCTCAAATTATATTACCTAGGCCAAGGGTTCTCAACCTGTGGGTCGCGACCCTTTTGGGGGTCGAATGACCATTTGCCAGGGGTCGCCTAAGACCATTGGAAAATTGGGGGGGGGGGGAGTTGGCAATTTTTAAAATATATTTTTGTTTCTAATGTGTTATATTGTAACAAGCATATTTGTACCATAGTGGATATAGATTTACGTAACTAATGGTGATTGTAAGGGACATTACTCAAATTACATTATTACTAAACAAATTATGAAACGATCGTGAAGCTTGAATGAAAAAAAAAATAAATAAAAAGTGTGGGTGACAAATATAAACGCGGACATACTGACAGAGGATGCCGAGGGCACTTTTAGTCAATGTATCATCCTTGTTGGAAAGTAGACATGGTTTGTCTTTTTCATTGGTTCTTCTTCTATTTCTTTTGTGAAGATCTAATCACGTCACGTATTATAGTCAATGCATATCTAGTAGCTGTATTTTTCGACATAGAAAAGGCCTACGATACAACCTGGAAATATGACATTCTAAGTGACCTGGAGCTTATGGGGCTTTGTGAGGGAATTCCTAAAAGACCGGAAATTTCAAGTTCGAGTGGGCAACTCCTCTTCTGACACTTATGGGCAGGGGAAACACTCAAAAATGATAGATTTGGAAAAAAAAATCGATTTTTAGTTTTTACATGTTTCAAATAGTTCAACATGTTTTGCACGTATTTTACTTAATGATAACATTGAAAAATAATATTTAATATGTAAAAAATGCATTTAATAATGGTCACCTTTTCATAATAAGAGCTGAAAATGACCAAAATACCCATTGTTTTTACTTGATTTTGGTAAACAATAATTAAAGGGAGCCCGCCATGTTTGGCCTCATTGGAAAGCTTGTCCTTTTTTCTCTAAGGTCAGACTATAAAAAGACATCCAATGAAAAATAATTATTTAAGTCTGAACATTCTTCCCTCCTATATAAATGCGTTTCTTGGCTATAAAAAGAACTGCCAAGACCTACATATCTTCTGTTTACAAACACGAATAATACGATTGGTTCAAAATGATCACATGATGTTTTTTATCTTATACCATTGGTTGTCAATGGACGCTTTACCACAGCTGAAATGAACACATTAGCCCTTTGTAGATTAGATTCTATAACTTTGCTTAATTCTTTTTAAATTTTTAGATCTAATAATTTCTCAGATCAAATAATGTTTTAAAAGGAATCATGTGAATTTCGTAGATCTACATATTAACATTGGTTTAAACAAGGAAATTACGCTGGCAATAGATCCAAAAGAGTCTCAACTCAAGTCCGAGTCTAGAATTAGAATAGAATAGTCTAGATGATACTAGATCTACTTGACTTGATCTAGATCTATTCTAACACTTTAAACTTTAACAGAATGATAATCTAACTAATCTAAGCATTGGAAGTTCAAGATGAAAGCAACAATCTAGAAGTAGACATATTATAGAGATCTAGATCTAGACTTATTCTAGAGGATCTAGATCTAGAACTAAACTATATGGATTTAGACTAAAACTAGGACTATACTGGGCTACTGGGTATAAAATGTAATGTAATGTAAATCTAGTTCTCAATTGAGATTTATATATCTTAGACTCTAATTAAGTTAATATAACTATTCTAAGATAAGATAAATCTAATGTAGATATAGATCTAATAGGACTGAATATATATAACTTTACATAATATCTTACTTAGATCAAAATCAACAGTATATAGTATATATACGGTTATACTACTATATTATCTATAGTATATACTGTAGTTCTGGAGTCTAGTCAATCTAGATCTAGAGAACCTAATCTAGTTATAATAAATAAATCTATAAAGATATCTATTAAGTTGTTGCACACAAAGATAAAAGACATACATTTAAAAAAAAAAAACATTTGCTGTAGATGTAAATAATGATTGAGGCACAAAACTAACCGAATTCAATTCTTTTTTTTTTTTAAAGCTTCACATTTCTTTTGACTTCATCAGTCAATTGTTAATTTATTGTTCTACTGATATAAATGTACAGCACTTTCCATAAGGATTCTTATTGAAATTATAAGAGGAATGTTTCGCAGAAATATTTAGATGGTTACGTCGACGACAACTTGTCGTTTATTGAACCACACCAGATTTCACAAACATATTTCGCAACATATTTGACTGAACTATGTGACTTACAGATTCAAACCTTCTTTGCAGTCTTTAGAAAGATTGCAAAACAAAAGAAAATAAAAGTTTAAATAATTGAAGCAAAGTACAAATTCATTGTGTCGAAAAGGTTGTCTTTCGGCTCAGCTAATCTCAGCTTTCGAAATAAGTTCTTGGTCTTTTTTATTTAGCAGTACTTTGGGTAACTTTGAAAACATCAGAACAATACTTTGTAAGGCTTGAAAATAATGAAGATAAAATAAAGCTCTCAAGCTCTTAGTAGTGTTTATATTAAGTGTTTATGGATCATCAGTGCAAGACATTAATTATGAAAACATAATAGTTCATTGTTATTAACTTTACTATAAGGCTGGACAATTTTTTTTATTCTATAAGATACCTTATTAATTGTTTTTATATAATATCTAATAATATTGCATTTCATTTCAATACATATATTATACCTTTATAAGAAAAAGAAGAAAAGTCATTCAATTAACTTCATTAAAAAATGTAAGTTTTATGTACTTCATTGACAAAGTTTTTACTTTATAACTTTTTTAGTTTTCATTGAACATGAATGAAATTTTCACATATTATAACCCTAATATGTCTTAAAAATAATAGCTATAGTTTTTTAAATTTATTATTATAGTTTTTGAGATATTTTGAATTTTCTTAGTTTTTTTATGTTTTCTCAAAATTGCGTTTTTTCATACTATTTTTGCTAAAAACTTTTTTATTTATTGCTCTATTCAAATGATTTTTTCTACACTTATTTAGTTTATATATTACAATAGAAGTATCAGATCACTTTTTTGATAATTGGGGTAATGTTCAAAATTTTTGCACTTTTCTTGTTAAAAAACACTTGTCTGTATAGACAGGGCAGGAAAAAAATTATTAAAAAAAAAATATTCAAAAATTAAAAAATGTAATCTGATACTTCAATAGCAATTATATTTGCCTACATTCCTGCAAATTTTCAAAAGAAAATAATAAGAAATGCACAAGTAGATAGCTTTTTTATAAGAGTATGTTTACAAAACAAAATGGCCGCCGTTGCCATAGCAACAACATTTTCAAACTTTTTTTTCTAGATTTTTGATAGGGTACTTATATATAACATTCCTGTATAATATCATTAGATTTGAAACACAAATAAAAAATTTGGTCTCTAAGTGTTTCCCCTACCCTTATGATCGAGAAATGGGTGTACCCCAGGGTAGCATTCTCTCAGTAACCCTGTTCAACATAAAAATAAACAGTATTATAAAGGCTCTATCCCCTGGCATAGAGTGCTCTCTGTATGTTGATGACATTTTTACACATGGGAAAACATGAATACTTTAGAAAGAAAATTACAATTATGTTTAAATAAAATTTAAAATTGGGCAAACGATAATGGTTTTACATTTTCGGACTCCAAAACAGTTAGCATGTATTTTTGTAATTTAAGGGGAATCCACCCAGACCCTGAACTATTTTTACACAAAAAGAAGATCCCCGTTGTGCAAACTAAATCATTTTTAGGCCTCACCCTAAATTCTAAATTTAATTTTCTCCTGCACATTAAGAAGAAATGCCAAAAGTCATTAAACATACTAAGAGTACTCAGCCATACGGACTGGGGAGCTGACAGGAGTACCTTGCTGCTGCTATATCGTAGTCTTATCTGATCCAAGTTGGACTACGGATCCATAATATATGGAGCAGCTAGGAAATCCTATCTAAAAATACTGCGTCTCTGTCTTGGCGCGTTTCGTACATTACCAATCCCAAGTCTCCACGTGGAGGCTGGAGAACTCCCCATGGATATAAGAATGAAAAAGCTTGCAATGCAGTATATAGTCAAGCTAAAATCCAACTCCACGAACCTTGCTTTCGACTCCATTTTTAACCCCACAGATGCAGAACTATACAATCAAAGGCCTTACGTTATACAGCCTTTGGGCCTCAGTATGAGAGAATCCATTCAAAATTTAACTTCACCCATTGACAAAATTTCTAAAATAGAAACCCCACTGAACCCTCCTTGGTTGATGAACAAACCGAAATTAAATTTATCCCTTCTTAATTTCAAAAAAGAAAATACAGACCCAAGCATACTACAAGTCCACTTTAGGGAACTGCAGGAGAGCTACGGAGATTGTGGCACCATCTACACAGACGTATCCAAAATGAATGGAAAGGTCGCGTATGCCTGCTCCTTTCGGAACAAAACAATCTCCCGTAGACTCCCCGATGGCTGCTCCATCTTTACGGCCGAATTGCATGCAATATCGCTTGCACTTATGGCCGTAAAAGCATCAGAAAGGAGGAAAATTATAATCTCCTCCGACTCCAAATCTGCATTGCAAGCTTTGGGGCGGATAAAGACTGACATTCCATTGATACATAAGAGCCTGAAGCTGTTGGACCAAATAACAGCCGACCATAGGGATGTCACCTTCATCTTGGTCCCCTCCCATGTGGGCATTGAGGGAAACGAAGCCGCAGACAGAGAAGCAAAGAGAGCCCTAAATCAAGCAGTGTCAGGAACTCAAATTCCGTGCTTGGACCTGAGACAAAGTATTGCCTCTGCCACCTATCGAGAGTGGCAGGACCGATGGGAGGCTGAGACTCACAATAAACTCAGGCAGATTGAGGCGGATGTCAGGTGGCGGCCCACATCTAAGGGTCTGACAAGGCATGGTAGCACGACCATGTCCAGACTTAGGATTGGCCACACCTACATCACGCACTCTTTTGTGCTGAAGAGAGAGGAGCCCCCACTTTGTGAGTACTGTGACTCTTGCCTCACCGTGGAACATATCCTCATTCATTGCCCCAGATACCAGGATGTCAGGGAGAAATTTTTTAGAGCGCACAACTTAAAAACACTTAAAAACACTATTCGACAATGTCGACCCTGGGAAGGTACTGGGCTTTGTCCGGGAGGTGGGGTTGTCTATGAAGAACTGATTTATGAATTGTAAACATATAATTTTTACATAAGATTTTTACCAAATTATTATATTTTTACTACCTTTACTATTTAACTGTGAATAGACCTTGTTTTCAATTATTTAACTGTATAAATTTAGCCCTTGTTATATAAAGGGAGAGTAATCCTTAAAGGATTACGGGCACGACATGGCCTAAATTGTGCCGATGTGCCTAAACTCAAAACTCAAACTGTAATAACACAAACTCACTTTGTAATCTTTTTTCTGTAAAATGTTTTACATGCTTTGGATGTTCCTTCAAAGTTAAAGATAATTTACTTCCTTATCCTAATCTCCCGCTGGACGACGGGGGATGGCAGCAAGCAGGGTATGAGCCCGGGACCGTCGAGATAATCAGTCCAGTGCGCTAACCGCAAGACCAGGCATTGATGTTAACTTAATAACAAATTAATAGCCTATATTGATATAGATATATTACACATAACGGCATGACAACTACCGAATATGTACAATATGTCAGAGATGATCTTTTGGTATTGATTTGTAATTTTAAAAATAAAGAAGAAAAGAACAGGTATCGAGCTTGTAACTTCGGCAACGTCTGCTCGATGTCCCAGTACAGTTACCAACAGAGCTATTGACATTTTCATTTAAATGGAACTAGAATGAGGATGTAGTAAAAGTAAAAAGTTCCCCTTTTAGACCTTGTGCGTGGTCTATAGGGCAGATGATGTAAAGGTCATCTGTTTCTGTGGCCTACGGTTAACAAGGGTGTCATGTGGCCAGCACAACGACCAACCGCCTTTACTTTTCCCTAACTAATGCCAGGTACCCATTAGAGCTGGGTGGACTCAGAGGCGCCCGAAGATCCCGAAATAAACCAACAGGCCAAATTTTCACCTATTTGTGAGTATGTGTGCCTAAACTTTATAAAGATCCCTACAGTGGTTATAGCTGAATAAGAACTGTATCGAAGCCTAACGACTTTCAAAAACATATTTGTGCCTCCATCCCCTGCCTTCAGAACTGAATGGAAAGCCCTATTGAACACATAGATGTAGAACAAAGGCTTACAAAGCTACCAGCAATAAGACAATACAAAAATCTAGAAGTAGATCATGAAAGAGCCTTCTATATTTATATGAATTATGTATGTATGATTCCTGGTTGAAAAAAAAATTTCTATGTGTGCTTGTCCTTATCATAGCAACCAATGGGCACGATGTGAGGAGATTTTAATGTGTTGAATAAATATGCTTATCTTATCTTATCTTATATAATACCGACGTTACTTCAAAAAAGATGATGATTACGTCCTACGCGTCATGCATTTAGTCATGCATATTAACCAATGACTTAAATTCTGCCAAGTCACTGGTTTTCCTGGCTAGCTCAGGCAACCCATTCCATGCTCTAATAGCACTAGGGAAGAAGGAGTATTTGTACAAATTTGTCCTAGTATATGGGACGAGAAATGTGCCTTTATCTTTGTGTCTTTCAGTATTTTATTAAATTTTGTTTTTGTATTAGAAGATTATGGTTCAGTGTTTTATGTTTGAAAGGAAAGTTTATTGTTATTAAAATATCTGAACACTAAGCTGCATATTATATACTCATTAGATCTAAATTTACATCTATTTCAAAATGCGTAACTGCAGAAATAAATCAATGTCAGTCATTTTGACATCATTTCAGTCTAATTTTTTGTTAACTGCTATAATAATTAAACCTACCAGAAAATTATTTGATGTCACAAGACCTATCTGACCAATCACTATTATCTTGGCATGTAAACAAGATGGCTAAAATTACAATGGTTAACAGCCAGTTAACATCCAGCATTGGATTCAACTGCTAAATATTAAAAATTAATAGCATCCAAAGTGCACAGAATTATGTGAAAAGTAAAGCACTGAAATTTAGCCAGAAAAATGCTCTACAATACTGGAGAGTCAAAAGGCGTGAGAATGTTGAACTTTGAAAACTATACACAGGGAAATCAAACCTTTATTTAAGTCTAATAAAAAAAATAACCTTCTACTCCACGTGGGAAAGCGTAATTTCATTCCCGGAAGCCATTTTTATTGGTCAATAAAAAACTATAACTATTTTACAGAGAAGTATTCAATTAATAGGTTAAAAAAAGTGCGCCAAAAGGTGTGTCTACAAAATGTCACAAAAAAATTGAAAGTTGTTTGACTTAATAAAAGGGGTGTGTCACCGGATATTGTAACATCGCTAAAAGTAGCTATATTAGTATAATAATATGCTTACCTTCTAGTAAAGGTTCAATGTAAATATTGCTATACTGACATAAATGTAGAAACGTTATTAAAATTGCAACACCCAATAATATGAAAAAAACAGAAGATCGCAGAAATTCTTTTTTTTTAGCGGGACACATTCTAGAAAGAAAACCTTGTACGATATCCACCAAGTCAGGAAGTGTAGCAGATCACCGATTCAATCAGAGTTCAATTTTGACACAAAATGTGCGCATTGAAATGAAATCAAAATTTTATGTGTAAATGTAAATTTCACGTACTAAAATAGTAAAAAAAGCTAAATATACACACACACATCTATTTCAATATTCTATCCATCTACCGGTATATCAAATCCACATTCTCCTCATTCCCCCCCCCCCCACACACACACACACTTTTTTAAATTTTTCATTAGGAAAGGACGGCATTATAAACACAAACATTTTTTGACCGCAACAAATTACTTGTGTAAACATAGTAAGATGTACTGTGTATTGTAAAGTAGTATTCATTTTTAAAAAATCATATGGTCTTACATCAACCAATTTCATTAAATGATTTTTTTGTATATAATATATACTCTAATATTTAGAGAAAATCTAGGGGACGTAAGGGTGAGATGTCAAGAGCGGAGGTGTGTAAGATGTGAGATTGTGTGTGTGTTTGTTTATTTTATTAGTTGTGATCGTGAACTGCTTTAGCCGGAGTTTTCAAGGGTAGATAATAAGTTTCCTGTGGTCAGTCTAGTTAGTTGGAGAATTAACCTGGTCTGAGTAGGGTGTGGGTGATTGTTGACAGTGGTATTGCCTAGATTAAGGAGATATATTATTTCTGCATTGTGTGTACTGAATATTTGGGGTAATAATATGTTGTGTCAAGATACTTTTATGTAATCTATTATTGCATATAGTCTAGGCGCCCTGTAGTATTTAATTTGGGCACATTTAAATACTCCTACTATTGATGATTATATATTCCATATTATATGTGTAACACATTTTTTGCTGTAAATAAGTATTAATTCTATACTCCTTTGTTGAGTGTACGTTATAATACTTATACGCTTGTAAAGATCTACAGTTGGGGCATTAAATTACGCCCCTCAAAGAATCATACCCTTAGTACATCGAACCATTTATCTATAGTAAAAATTAACCCTAAGCCCTTTACACCCCTTTTCAGCTCTGCTGTTCCTGAACAGATTCAGATGCACTACAAGCTAGTGGACGTTGGTCAGCGCAGGTGAAGGTCGGTTTGTGGGAGCCACAAAGGCAAGGCGGATGGTTCTCCATGAAGCCATCTGCATTGTTCTCTGCGGGTGCCGCTTTGCTTTCTCTTTCTCTAGCTGACTAGTCCATTCTTGAGACGACGTCGTGATCGTTTCGTTGACTTCTTCATGACCGTTGTTACTGACGCTCGCCTTCTGACACGTATAGAGTCTCAGCCGCGTCACTAAGGTATGCCCATGAAGCATCCTTGCAATGTTCAATGTGTAAAAGTTCATTAAGTGCTGAACCGGGTCCAGCTGAAATTGATTCACCATCGTTCATGTTACTCTCGCTGGTGCGAACAGAAGTATCGAAGTCCACTGGTTTCAGACCCTGTTGGTGGGTTTCTTGACATTTGCATTTCGCATGTACAGTTCTTGTTTACCGCCTGAATGCAGTAATCAAAATTTGAGTTTCCCTCGAAGGGACTGATAGATTGACAGGGGTCTTTCAGATCCAAGGCGACAGGCTTGGATGCAGGCCCAAAGTTTTCTTGATCTGTCCGGATCGTTGTGGTACTCATAGCTGGTACAGCAAAAGCTTCAGTCGCATAGCAGACTTCTCCTATTTATTCTACTGTCTCTTTGTATTCATCTGTGTAATTCTTGTTAAGATCGAGGCATACTTTGTAACTATCAGTACAGCCAGAGTCTTGAATGAGTAACGGTTGGTTGATAAATAATGTTGGACTTCTCTCTCTTAAAGGTTCAATCTGGCCTTGCACTGTACATATCAGTTTTTCCATCGAATGATTTATCGAATCCTGCAAGGTACTACTTTTTCACTTTGGTCTCGTAACAAATCCTGCATGATGTTCAGGAGCTCACCAATATCTGGTTCTACCTCAAACAGGTATGTCTCGGGATTGTCCCCTTCATTAACCAGGTCTTGCCGAAGACGTGCTCTCATCTTTTCTTTGGCCCAAACGATCTTCAGCTCTATGGCTCGGAGCTCCTCCTTCAACTGTTTGTAGCTCAGTTCGTCAAGCTACTTCAGCATTGTCATTCTTTCCTTTCGTTGAGCTGCCCCAATCCCACTTCCAGACACCAATTGTTGTAAATCTAAGGCAAGCACTCAACGAAAGCAAGGAGGTAATTAAAGCCGATGTATTGAATTACAGTACAAAAAGGGATGGACTTCAGCCGTCAAGTCTAGAGTGTCTTACCTTAAATGACACCAGTCCTTTTCTAGTAGTGACTTACATATTTTGCCACATCCTGAACAAACGTAACCATTGTCCGCCGCTGGTCGATTAAGATTTTCTTTTAGCCGTCTGCGTCTGTCCTCGGCAGCGGATTTTCTTTGGTCTCAAAAGTGTATCCCGCGGCCTCTAGAACTAGTCTAGAAATCAAGATGTAGGCCTATTCTATATCTAGATTCTAGATATATTCTATATCGAGATCTAGAGATTTGAGATCTATTCTAAATTCTAAATCTATAAATCTATAGAGCGATTACGACATTTATGATCAGGATTAACTAGTGCACTATGTTGTTCCCATGAGAAACTGGGTAGTGGAGTGGGCTCATTTTTTATAATTTTCTAGCCCATCTACTGCAATATATTGATCGAAACTGTTGGGGGAGATGGACGTATCTGGGAGCAGTGGCGTCATTAGGGGTGCGGTCCACACCATATGACACAATTTTGGGGGTGACAACCAATGTTAAAAAAAATTATATCTTGGGAAAACCAGACACATCGGAAAAGATATAAAAATAAAATCTCTAGATATATGCCCAAATATACCTAGACGCATCCAGATAGTAGTTTAAGTTTAAATGACAAAACACAACGTTATACCATTTCTGTCTTAAAGTAATACAAAGAAAACCTGTTCAGGTGATGTTAAGTCTGTTTCTAATTATAATTAAATGTCATTGTAAAATGTGCAATATCAATTAAATAAACAGTGGGATTTTGTAATAGTATTGTAGCCCTGTTCCTCTATGACTAACCATTTTTTCCCACGTGCGAAGTAGGGTGACTTTTAGCGGCCACCGAAAGACGCTATTAGTTTCTGTCTGTCCGCTCGTCCCGTTTAAATTTCGCAAACTAGAAAAGATAGTGAAAATCCAACATCATGATATTTTAGACCTTTCAAAATTCTGATGCAATGGCTACTTTTTTCTTTTCTGAAAGCGAAAAATTTAATTTTTAAAATCAACTATGCAAGCAGTTTTTTTCATAAAAATACACCATTTTTACAACTATTCACTATTAATAGTAACAAACACGGGAGGCTATTTAGTAAGGGAGATGACCATGTACCATATTTTTAACACATATCTGCAAACGTTTTAGAATTTTTGTCACAAAATATATTTTTTTTTACAAATTTATTGCTAAGTTAAGTACGTTATGTCATACTAACTACTACATTTACCAAAAAAAAAAATTTTTTATAGAAAAAATATATTTAATATGCATATACGTAGAACATAATTTAAAACAACAATTAATAAGTACTTTTTCATATTACCCTACGCGCACAAGTGCCCGTAAATTAAACACACTGCTCTTTTGTTGTTTTTATGTAGACGGAATTTTTTATTTCTTCAGGCTTTGAATAAGAGATCAACGCTTTTCAAAACAATTAACTCAATTAGATAATCATTATATGACATCAGTTAGGCCAGGTTCACATTTCAATTCACCTCCACTTTCACCTATCTTTTGGTCTGCTGGACCGTTGGGGCACCGGACAAGACCTGTCAACCTTCTTTCTCCATACTTCTCTGTCATTCGCCTTTGATAGAAATTCATTCATTAGAGCAGTGGAAACCAGGTGGGAAGAGGCTTCAGACATTGCCAGTGACAGATTATTGTGGAGACAGCTAGCCGTCCAATGCGCCGAATGTTGCGGGAGGATCTAGTTCTTAGATAAGAAGATTAGGTTTTTGAACTAAAATTTTGTAATAGCAGGATAATGCACTGTAGATACCTCAGATTATGTTTTTTTTAATATTTTAAATACCTGAAATAGTGCCCGGCGGTGGGGCTGCTGGCAAGGGTGGGGTGTTTACAGTTTTTCCAACTCCAGGAAAAACTTATTCTAGGGTACAATAAACGTCTTCCGAAAGATAGAATGGTTAGAATGTAATAAAGATTAATTATGTACACACACACATATATATATATCTGTGGCATTTTACGTCTCGAGAGATGATCTTTTCCCTTTGCAACTTCTTGTGTGACTAAAGAGGCAAATCCTTGATACACAGCTGCGATCGCAGGTTGGGCATATATAATCACCAGGCGCCGTTGCATTTCACCCTTCTTTCTGCTTCTGTTGTGTATGACATCTGCAATCTGTGACCCTTCCTTTATGCTCTCTCTCTGTGTGGATCTGTCCAGTGCCACCTCTTCCCAGTTGCCAGTGTCGATTTTGAAGAGCTTCATGTCGCGTTTGCATACATCCGTATAACGTTAAAGTGGGCGACCAGCGGCTCTCCTGCCTTCTATTAGATCGTCATTTATATATTGCGGGAATCCGCCCCTACCCCCCCCCCCGAAAATTAGAAAAGTGCTTATCCTTGACAGGCTTTTCCCTTTCTCTGTGCACCTGACCACCTCGTTGAGATGTCCAAAAAAGGTTTGAGATAAATCCCTTTTATGAAACATTGACTCGGGTAAGGAGGGCCCTATTAGCTCTCGTTCTTAGCCTTTCCGCTTCCCCTGGCGGACGTTTCCACGAAGGTGCCACGCTAAGGCGACGGGAAGTTTTCAAAATAAAAATCAATATGTAAAGTGTGGTTTCCGGCACTGGCAGATCCGGGGGGGGGGGGGGTAGGTACGATAGCCCCCCCCCCTCTCTAGTATGTTGGCCGATTTGGTGGCTGGGGAAGGGGCGTTGCCATCAATCCAGCCCCCCCCCCCCACCATAAACTTTCTAGTGGATGGGAAGGGGCGGTCCAATTTATTAGTAGAAATCCCAGCTTGTTAACAGAATCAATTAAATATGATTAAAACTTGTTATTGATATTTTAACCGATCTTTATATTATGTTGTTCCCCTGTTAGCCCATTGGTTGGTGTTTGGGGGGGGGGGCGAATGCATCTACTGCCCTTCCCACCTAAATCATTTGAGTGTGAGGGGGGCGGTCCTACTTTTATGGAGAAATCATAGTTTGTGAACAAAAGTAGTTGAATTACTATAAAATTTTTATATTATGTCTCTCCACTTCTGGTGTCTTGGCCGATTCGGTGAAGTGTGGGGGTGGTCCTATTTTTATGGAGAAATCATAGTTTGTGAACAAAATTAGTTGAATATCTATGTAATATAAGCTAAATATTGATATTTTAACCCATTTGTATATTATCTAATCTCATCTCAATCTACCTAATCTCAAATTTCATCATTACAAAATATAAAATCAGAAAGAGTTGTACCAGGTTGGAGGAGCGATACATACAATCGCCCTCCGACCATCGGACAAATCAATACTTTTTCTTTTTGTATTTTAGTTAACTAATTACAAAAATGAACAAAAATCTGTCACTAATATAATTTATATATGCTATAAATTAAATTCTATCAAGTCGCCCCAACCCTATTCTTTAGTGCCAAATACAATCATTAGCAGAAAATATAAAAAGGAGTGAGAATTAAATGTTTTCACTCTACCGCCACCTCCCCTTTACAGACAAAAACATGACATTTTAAAACAGAACTAGTTATATATGTCGAAAGAGCATATGTAATTGCACATGAACATATCATAATTTTTAAAGAAAGACTTTGTTTTGGAAAATTTAGAATTCATAAAAAGTATAAGAGTAACAATTGAGATGAGTTCTGAACCCAAATATTTTTTTCCTAGTCGCCTTTTTCCAACCTTTACTCAATCTGATATTTTTATATTGTATAAATAATTTTTTTTTTTAAATTCACAATTTATACTTGAATCCTAAAATTGCAAAAAAAAATTCGTAGAATCTAATTGGTCCAAATAATTTCTCCTCCCACTTCCGAAATTGTTTTGTTTAGAGCTTTGAATTATAGTTCTGTAACAAAAAGTTAAAAACAAGCCTATTGAACAAAATGTATCACTTACAAATGATCATTTTTTTAAATATTATTTTTCGAATATATTTTTTTTCGGCAGCGATCCTCAAAGCCTTTATCTATATCTGTGATGTATTTTATCTTTTCAAGGAACAAATTGGTTGTATTTTCAAGGTAGTAAGGGCCTATAAAATCACATTAGAATATTTTTCTAGTAAAATATTATTCAAAAGGTTCTAGAAAAGTAGATATTTTTAGCGTTTAATCATTGTTCTGTTAATGTCTTATGCTGACCAAAACAGGTCTTCTACAACTTTTATCTCTAAAGATGATGATAATATTAAAATAAATGCGCCTAATAAAGATTTACTTACGATACTTGTTCCTCGATTGTCACTCACACTCACAGGATCGACCCTTGCCCTCATGTTACGTTATTTTATTTAATTTGACTTTTTTAAATAGGATGAATGATAAGCTGTAGATGTCAGAAGAATGCGTTTAGGGAGTTAAGAGTGTAGGAAATCGCTTGGCGTCGTGGCTTTTCCGCGAACCCCACTGGGGAAGCTTATAGCGCTCCCCAGACACCACTAGCGGATCCAGAACTTTGGAGTGGGGGGGGGGCGATATTTTTCCAAACCTTTACCCTAACGCCCAGTAAATCCTAACCATATACATAAACGTGCGTTCAGCATATATATATATATATATATATATATATATATCGCCTTAAGTCTACATTTTGTTTGATCGCCTTAAGTCTACATTTTGTTTGTTAACAGAGCTTTATAAATATATTTTATATTAATTTAATTTATATATATATTGTGACAAGTCGAAAACTCGCTGTCAGAGTCACTCACATTTATCACAGCATTAATTATTATTTTTCATTATTTATTTATTTTATTTTAATTATTTCCCCATCCTACCCCTAAATTCTTCACCCGCACCACCTTTTCCCCTCCAGGCTAGACTCAGTTGACCACATTGGAGATAGCTAGGCCACGTCGTTCGATTTATCTTCCCTTGACCGGGGCAAAGATACGCACAGACTCTTTGATCTTATCGGCAGGATGTCTGACAGCCGCAGTGGACACTACCTTGTGTGGATTGCAAGTCACTCCCCCCCCCTTTTTCTCCCACGTCTCTCTTTGATCTAGGAGATTACTTGAGTCAAAGCGCCTCTCGACGCTACAAGGTGCGACTCCCATCTCAAGTCTAATTCACCCACGTGTAAGATAATTCTAAGCCTAGGACATTTCCTGTTTCCGCCCACATTCCCAGGCCTTTATATAAAGTGAATTAAATCAGGCCAGACTCTTTCATTTCTCATTCGAGCTGAGCTATCGAGTCTGGACTGCTTCATATATTCTTTTTCCTAGAGGAATACCTGGTGGTAAGCCGAACTTAATCACAAGTTCCATCTTAATTACTTTTGTGCTATTTCCATTGGATATTATCATGTGTATTTGCTTAGTTCATTTATATTTAATTAGTGCATTGTGTATTTCTCACTGGCGTAAGTAGAAAACATAAACATGTGCTATGTATGTATTTTAGTATTGCATTAATCTATTAATGCTATGTTGCTCAATTGATCGTTGATGCAACCATGTATATATTTGAACATCTTATTTTATTTCCTTTATCTCGGTTGACCGCCTTGATAATTTTACTAGCGCACTAATACTGCGTCTAGAAAAGAGTTATGAATTATCTCCCCTTTACTCATTTTACTCTAATGAGAGTTGCGCCGCTTGAACGGACACCCTCTCCATTCAAGCGCGCTCCATTGTTCTCGACCCACGGTCATATGTAAACAAACCGTCTTGGTCGCTGACCACCGCCCAATTCACCACCCCTCTCTTTCTCTATCCACCTGTGTTATTTATTTGAGATTATTATTTCCCCTTATATGTACATTCTATATTATTATTTCCCCTTCTATGTACATTTTATATTGCTACTACCAGCCATCTATTTTTCCCCCATACCATTTGTCATCATCTCCATATTGTGCTCTAAAGCCATTTCACCAATCTGACGAATGCACCTCAGTCGAGGGCATCGATAAGATGCATGAGAGACATGTCCTAACTTGTCTTTATTTATCCGCAGCCTCCCTCAGGTGTCTGCCTATTTATTGGATCAACGATCTATTTACCTGCCTATTTATTTGCTACCGAGAATCACCTATTTACCTGCATTTGTGCTTAGTGCTATTCAGCACTGCACTTTCCGACTGAGATCTGCCTATTTGCTATTTGATGTTCAGTGTCTACTCGACACTACTCAACTATACTACTTGGCACTATCGGCCTTGCCCGCCTATCCGACAGCCCACCTGTCAACTTGTTAGGTGCGACGTCCCTATAGACCCAGATCTGTGTGAGACGTCATAGCTACGCCAACCCTCTGCAACTCACTGGACATATCCTGTCAACTACGCTGCCCACGGCAGATCAGCTCTGCCCGCAGTAACCTTGTGCCCACGGTAGCCGGCCACCCGCCCTACTGTGCCCACTACAGATATTAGAACTTGGGATTGAGACTCCACAAGAACTATATCACCGGCGTCCCTCTATCCGCTAGAGCGCCACCTCCAGCTGCAGAACCTCAAGCCAGGACACAGCCAGCTGCGACATCAACAGGAAAACCAGCTAAGTCAGAGGACAAAGTGACATACTCTCTTATTAGGTGCAAGAGTGATGATTAAATCTAGTATTATTTAGAGATAGATGCAAACCATCCCCCTTTTTATTCTTATATGTATATTTATGTAAATAAATATTCTTCATTTTTAACTTTTGTATGTATCTTTCATTGCTTGTCTCGTTGCGTGTCTGCTCCCGATTCATATGCTGATAGGTTGGTGTGTGATAGCTTTAAAAATAATCATCCCCTAGACATAAAACGCGCCAAACACACGTCACATTTCCCCACCTGTCATATATATATCATGGGCGTAGCCAGGGAATTTTCATAATATATAGAGCAGCATGGAAGTCTTATCTTAAAATACTGGAACCAATACAAAATGTTGCCCTGCGTCTCTGTCTCGGCGCGTTTCGTACATCACCTATCCCAAGTCTCCACGTGGAGGCTGGAGAACTCCCCATGGACATAAGAAGGACAAAGTTTGCAATACAGTATATAGTCAAGCTAAAATACAACCCCACGAACCCTGATTTCGACTCCATATTTAAACCTACAGATGTAGAACTATACAATCGAAGGCCTAACGTCATACAGCCGTTGGGCTTTCGAATGAGAGAACCCATCCAAAATTTAACCCCACCCATCGACCAAATCTCTCAAAAAGAAATCCCACATAACCCTACATGGTTGATGAATAAACCCAAATTAAATTTATCTCTCCTTCATTTCAAAAAATAAAATACAGACCCAAGCATACTACAAGTCCACTTTAGGGAACTGCATGAGAGCTACGGAGATTGTGGCACCATTTACACTGACGGATCCAAAATGGATGGAAAAGTCGCGTGTGCCTGCTCCTTTCGGAACAAAACAATCTCCCGTAGACTCCCCGATGGATGCTCCATCTTTACGACCGAATTAAATGCAATATCGCTTGCACTAATGGCCGTCAAAGCATCAGAAATGAGAAAATTTATCATATGCTCCTACTCCAAATCTGCATTGCAAGCTTTGGGACGGATGAAGACTGACATTCCATTAGTATATAAAAAACCTGAATCTTTTGGACCAAATAACAGCTGACAATAGGGATGTCACCTTCATCTGGGTCCCCTCCCATGTAGGCATTGAGGGAAACGAAGCCGCAGACAGAGACAAAGAGAGCCCTAAATCTAGCGGTGTCATTAACCCCAAGTCCCTACTCGGAGACAAAGTATTGCCTCTGCCACCTATCGAGAGTGGCAGGATCGGTGAGAGGCTGAGACCCACAACAAACTCAGACAGTTTGTGGCGGATGTAAGGTGGCGGCCCACATCTAAGGGTCTGACAAGGCGTGGTAGCACAACCACATCCAGACTTAGGATTGGCCACACCTATATCACGCACTCCTTTTTGCTGAAGAAAGAGGAGCCCCCACTTTGTGAGTACTGTGACTCACTGTAGGGGGGGGGCGGACTAATTTTAGTAAAGAAATCACACAATTAGTTTACTAATTTATTAGTAATGTTAATAGTATATACTTATTATTTATATTTCAACGTATTTTTTACATTATTTCGCCCCCCCCTGTAGTATGTTGGCCGATTTCGTGGGATTGGGAGGTGGCGATGGCATCAATCCAATTTATTTGTAGGAATCACAGCCTGTTAACAGAATCAAATATTTATATGATTAAAACTTGTTACTGATAATTTAACCAATATTTATATTATATCGTTCTCCTGTTAGCCGATTGGGTGAGGTGGGGCGTGAATACATCTTTTGCCTTTCCCTACTAAACACTTTAACTGGGAGGGGAGCGGTCCTACTTTTATGTAGAAATCATAGTTTGTAAACAAAATTAGTTGAATTACTATATAAATTTTATATTATTTTGCAACACTTCTGGTATGTTAGCCGAATCGGTGAGGTGTGTGTGTGGGGGGGGGGGGCGATTGCTTCTACTGCTCTTCCCACTCTAGTTTTTTCCTATTTTTATGGAGAAATCATAGTTTGTAAACAAAATTAGTTGAATTACTATATAAATTTTATATTATATCGCAACACTTCTGGTACGTTAGCCAAATCGGTGAGGTGGGGGGGGGGATTTCCCACTCTAGCTTTCTGAATGGGGGGGGGACCTATTTTTATGGAGAAAACATAGTTTGTGAATAATGTTAGTTGAATTTCTATATAATATAAGGTACACATAGGCGTAGCCAGGGGGGGGGTTGGGGTTCAACCCCCCCCCCCCGAAATGAACCCCCCCCCCCGAAGGGGGGAGTCGGAATTTAGTGACTGATTTTTGCTTTGATTTTGTTTATTTTAGTTGAGATTTTAATACTGCACCATCATTTGCCCCAGCACAACCAAAGGGGTTTTGAGTTTAAAACCCCCTACCAGTGGGTTTTGAGTTTAAAACCCCCTATTAGGGGGGTTCGAGTTTAAAAACCCCTACCAGGGGAGGGGGGTTCGAGTTTAAAACCCTTACCAGAGGGGTTCGAGTTTGAGGATAAAAAATACATCTTCAGTGTAAGAAAAAAAAAGCAAAGTACGCTCTCAAAATGTTATGAGCGTTGCCAAAAGGGGTTTTGACTTTAAACCCCCATTCAGAGGGGTTTCATGCTAAAAATACCTCTTCAATATAAAAAAAAGCAAATTACACACTAAAATTATTTGAGAGTAGCCAATCCAATCGGGAGGTTTGAGTTTAAACCCCTCTTCTAGAGATGGCTTTTTTTAAAAGTTTAAACCCCCTCCAGATGGTTTTGAGTTTAAGATCCCCCTAAAGAGCACTTTGAGGTGGAAAACCCCCAACAGATGATTTTGACAATAAAACTTCTCTTTTCGATATAAAATCTAAAGCAAACTACAGTCACTTAATTCCAAGAGCGTATTCAAGAGAGGTTACACATTTTTACCAGTGGCTGGGCTCCATTAATAAACTGCAGTGAATAGTCATCTGCCGAAATTGAAAAACACTAAATGTGGCTCAACAAAGATGGCTAAGACAGATTTTAGGAGTCAGTTATAGAGATCGGGGAAATCCTATGCCGAACTGGGAGTCGACCCCTTAGTAAGATTGTGCGAGAGCGACGCATGAGGTTTGCTGGACATGTTTTCCCACAAAATGAATTGCGTATAAGAAGAGTTGCAATGATATCCTAGTACAATTTAGCGCCACACTTTCATGGAGGTCTTCAGAGCAGGTGGGAAGAGGCTTCAGACATTGCCAGTGACAGATTTTTGTGGATACATCTTGCCGCCAAATACGCCGAACGGCGCGGGAGGGTCTAAGTCAGTAAGAATATCATATTAGATTTTTGAAATAGCTGGATAATACACTGTAGATACCTCAGAATATGCATTTTGTTAGCTTTCAATACAGGAAATAGTGCTTGGCGGCGAGGATATGCCCCGCGCTCGGGGAGCTCCCGGCGCTCCCCAGACCCCCTTGCTAGCAAGCACGGGGAGTTTACAATTTTTTCACTAACTCCAGAAAGTACCTATTTTAGAGTAGAAAGAATGAAGGGTCAGACGACACTCATTCATGGAGCTCCTCATGGCGGGTGGGATGAGGCTTCAGACATTACCAGTGACCGATTTTTATGGAAACAGCTTGACGTCAAATGCTCCGAACGGCGCGGGAGGATCTAAGTCAGTAAGAATAGCACATTAGGTTTTTGAAATAAAACTTTTTAATAGCAGGAAAATGCAGTGTAGATACCTCAGAATGTGCATTTTGTTGGCTTTCAATACCAGAAATAGTGCTTGGCGGCGGGGCTTCGCCCCGCGCTGGGGGAGCTCCTAGCGCTCCCCCAGATCCTCTTGCTAGTAATGGCGGAGAATCTACAATTTTATGGAAACAGCTTAACAGCAAATGCGCCGAACGGCGCGGGAGGGTGTAAGTCAGTAAGAATACTTTTTAATAGCAGGAAAATGCACTGTAGATACCTCAGAATATGCATTTTGTTGGTTTTCAATATCAGAAATAGTGCTTGGCGGCGGGGCTTCGAACCGCGCTGAGGGTGCTACTAGCGCTCCCCCAGACCCCCTTGCTATTAATAGCGGGGAATCTACAATTTCTCCACTAACTCATGGAAGAACCTATTCTAGGGCACAATAAACGTCTACCGAAAGAATAAAGGGTCAGAATGTAATAAAGATTATGTACACACACACACATAAATACATATAATTTTTTTTCCGCGGGGGGGGGGAGAGAGAAAAAAATCTCCCCCCAAACCCCCCTCGAAAAAAAATCCTGGCTACGCCTATGTACACACACACACATAAATACATATATTTTTTTTTCCGCGGGGGGGGGGGAGAGAAAAAAATCTCCCCCCAAACCCCCCTCGAAAAAAAATCCTGGCTACGCCCATGAAGGTACATATTGATGTTTTAACTTAATGGTATATTATGTCTTATATTGAGTTGTCCCAACCCCTATTCTTTAATGCCAAATGCAATCATTTGCAGAAATTATAATAAGTAGCGAGGACTAAAGTTTTCACTCTACCACTCTCTCCCCTTTCCAGACAGAGTTTGTCGCCATATTGTACTATTCTGTTTTAAAACAGAGTTTATATAATTTCACACCAATTTATCTTAGTTATTGAGTAACAATTGAGATGAGTTCTGAACACTAATATTATTTCCTAGTCACCTTTTTTTAACCTTTACTCAAATGATATTTTTCTATTGTATAAAAAGTTCTGAGACTCACAATATATGCTTGAATCCTAAAAATGCATAAAATTTATAGTAGAATCTAATTGGCCCACTTACTTTCTCCTCCCACTTCCAAAATTATTGTTTAGAGTTTTGAATTATAGTTCTGAAACAAAACAAAGTTACAAACATTCCTAGCGAATAAAATGTATCACTTACAAATGAGCTTTTTTTAAAAATATCATTTTTCGAAATATTTTTTTTCGGAGGCGATCCTCAAAGTCTTAATCTAAATATCTTTTCATGGAACACATTGGTTGTATTTGCAATATAGAAAGGCCTGTAAATTGATATTAGAATATTTTTAAGTAAAACATTATTCAAAAGGTCCTTTTTGAATAGGATGAAATGAGCTGTAGATGTCAGAAGAATGCGCTTCTACTGTGAAAAATGCAAGAAAACGCTTTTGGCGTCGGGGCTTTGCGCAGGACCCCACTGGGAGAGCTGACAGCGCTCCCCCAGACCACCTAGCTGTCAAGCGAAAGGGCTCAACATGGCTGAAGGTTGAGAAACACTGGTTTTTTTTATTCTAATATATAAATATATACATATGCTGTACGCGCGTTTATGCTTAGGGTTAGGTTTTACTGGGCGTTAGGGTTAGGGTTTTGAACAAAAATCGCCCCCCCCTACACACATACACTCCAAAGTTCTGGATCCGCTAGTATCGTAAATCCAAAATTTAAGAGGTAATATTATGGATTATAGATTATACTGTTCAAGTCCGATCCGTTTTTTTTCTGTGGCCTTACCTACAACCCCAAAGCTATGCCATCGCAAATTATTATTATGCCGAAAAATATTTAGTTTTCACAGTCTCTTATTATTGCTGTAATCAAAGCGACTACAGTTGTTTGTGATGTTCTGAAGAGATAGTAAAGAAAAAAGTGTCACTGAACTATGCTTTTAGGAATATTTTATTTTAGCCAATTCTAGGCACTAAATCTAGCTTAGGGTTAGGTTAAAGGTTAAGGGTTATTGAAAGGATTAGGTTGTTTAAGTTATCACTTTAGTGATAGTTTAGTAAGGGTTAGGGACATAGGGTAAGGTTAGGTTTACGGTTAAGGTTACGGGTTACGGCTAAGGTTACTGGTTAAGTGTAGATTTAGGGTTCGGGGTTACGGTTATGGTAAAGTTTAGGGCTATGTTTAGGGTTATATTAGGGTTAGGGTTAGCTTCATGTCAAGGTTTAGCTTAACACTAAATCTAACTATAACCTATATTTAGGTATATGTTAAAGATTGTTATTTTTAGTTAGAGGCTATGCTCAAGCTTAGGATTAGTTTTATTGTTAGGTGTAGGGTTAGGGTTAGAGTTAGGGTTAGGGTAACTTTTAGTGTTAGCGTTAGGGTTAGAGCCTAGGTTAGATGTAAAATTTTGTTTAGTGTTATGGTAATGTTAGGTTAGGGCTAGGGTTACTTTTCTACTAGATTTAGTGTTCTGTGTATCGCATTCACTAAACATAACTCTAATTTTGTGTGTATCTTCTCAATTATTCGTGTAAGAGCAGTTGTAAACAAAGTAAACTAAACTAAATAGTATTTCTATTTTTAACCCTAAACTTATTACTTAACCAATAATTAACCCTCTAACTATAGACCTAGCCCTAGCCTAAACCTCTTTTAATGTTGTTAACCTAACCCGTTAACACTTATCTTAACCCTTAACGTAATCTAATCCGAATCTTAATCCCTCGCTAAGCGTAACCCTAATCCTAACGCCATTAGCTATTATCAAATCAAACATTTTGATCATAACATATATTATTAATTGATATTTTATCTCAATTTATTGTTTTGTAAGTTCTGGAATGGTGAGCTACTTAATTTTTTTTACTCGGCTTATATGATTAAAAAATTTTGTGTGTTTGTTTATTAACCTATTGGCTACGCTAAGATTACAGAAAGAACCGGATAGCAGGTGAACAGTATAATACCATTAAAAACAAGGTTACAAAGACAGTTTGTGTGGAAACACATAAGGGTTAGGGTTAGGGTTAGGGTTAGGACAGAGAAGAATGGTGAAAGAAGTTTGACAGATCTTATGTGGTGCCCCAACGGTCCAGCAGACCAAGGGCTATGTGAAAGTGAATGTGAAGTTAGATGTGAACCTGGCCTAACTGATGTATTATAATGATTATCTAATTGGTCTAATTTTTTTGTATAGGATAAATCTCTTATTCAAACCTCAAGAAAAAAAAATTCCGTAAATTCCTTATAGGTGTTTTGGAAGGGTTAGGGTAATGGTTTGAGGTTGGGGTTAGGGTTAGTTCACTCAATAATATGAAAAACTATTTATTAATTGTTGTTATACATTATGACCACTTATATGCATACTAAATAAATTTTTTTTCTCTTTAAAAATTAAAATGAACATTTCTTTTAAAAATGAAGTAGTAAGTCTAAAATATGTTGATATCGGATTTTCCCTTTCTTTTCTATTTTACGAGATCTAAACGGGACGGACAGACGGATGGATGGACGGACGGACTGACAAACCACACAAAACTAATAGCGTTTTTTTTTCCCTTTCGGGGCCGCTAAAAATCACATTAATGACCTATTTGTCACTGGTTTGTAGACATGGTGGATAATGCATAAAAGATGCGTTTCTAGATCTTATTATGTGACTGACAAAATAATATTTGAAGAGTGAATTGCGAATTACATTGGAAATATTGAGGTTTCTTTTTTCAAACTTTTCCGCGGTATTTATTTTACAGTATTTCTAGAATTTATGGTTAAAAAATGTTTGTGCTAAGGATATAAAGGGTGATTCGTGGAAGTACTTTGTTTACAACTGCTCTTACACGAATAATTGAGAAGATACACACAAAAAATGTGGGGTGACCTAAAAGAAAGTTTTCTATTGGAAGATGCCAGAAATTATACGATGTCATTGTAATGCTGACCTTAGAAGTTTTTTAAAACAATAATCCAAAAATCGAGCAATTCTTGTAAGCATGTATTTATGTAAATATATAATTAATTTCGAAAATGACAAACGATTTTCTTTAAAATTTAAAGGTATATTAGTATATATGTGAAAAATATTTGCAACACGGGGAAAACTCAAGGTAAAAATGGTTTATTGAAAAACTAATTTAGGCTAGAAAGTTTTATGAATTAACAAGGTTACAAAAGACAGTTTGTGTGGAAACACAAACTCAAAATCGGCCCCCGAAGTAAAATGTTTTACATAATTCGGATAATCCTTCAGAGTTGAAGAAAGTTTACTTCCTAGTCCAAACCTCCCGCAGGACGACGGGGGATGGGAGCAGGCAGGGTTTGAACCTTCGATCGTCGATAAATCCAAACGACAGTCCAGCGCGCAAACCGCACGACCAGTGGTCCACCCAGGTAGGCTTCAATATTTTCAGAAAGAAAATCCGAATGAAATTATATCAAAGACAAATAAGAGATAAGAATGGAGAAAGAAGGTTAACAGATCTTGTGTAGTGCCCCAACCGTCCCGCAGATCAAAGGATACGTGAAAGTGAATGTAAAGTTAGATGTGAACCTGGCCTAACTAGTTTGTGGTCTATAGGGCAGATGATGTAAAGTTCATCTGTTTTTGTGGCCTACGGTTAACGAGGGTGTCATGTAGCCAGCACAACGACCAAACGCCTATGCTTTTCCCCAACTAATGTCAGGTACCCATTAGAGCTGGGTAGACTCAGAAGTTGAAAATCCCAGTCTTCACCAGGATTCGAACCCGGGACCCTCGGTTCGAACTAAATAAGTTAATTGTTTTGAAAAGGCTCAATCTCATATTCGAATCCTCAAAAAAAAAACAAAAAAAAAACTCCGCTACATAGAAAAAAATGTTCACGAAAATGATGTTTATAAGATTACTATTCGTCTTAAATTAGGTCTAACATATAATGCATACTAATTAGCTTTTTCTTATAAAAAAAACTGCTTGCATAATTAATTTAAAAATTTAGAATTTTCGCTTTCAGGAAAAAAAAAGTTGCCGTTACATCAGAACTTTGAATGGTCTAAAATATTGTGAAGTCGAATTTTCAATATCTCTTCTAGTTTACGAGATCTAAACGGGACAGACGGACAGACGGACAGACATTTCGCACAAAACTAATAGCGTCTTTTCCCCTTTCGGGGGCCGCTAAAAATTTTCTATGACGTCAAAGGGGGAAAAAAACTTGAACATAATTAAACATTTATGCACCATGTTACTGAAGGCTCTCTTAGTCTTTTTAACAAAGTAAAAGTCAGCTAACAATTATTAAAACTCGTAAAACACATACCATAATTCCATATTAAATTAATTTACTAAGTGTTTGTAAGCGTCTGTGCATTTAGCGATGAATAATTAAAAATTCAATTGTAATAATTGAATACCTTTTTAATAGTGCAACTTTTATCATGCTTATAGCTTTCACAGAGCGCTATGGTTAAATCTCGAATAAGAGGATGGGGGGAGAGGTAGTCACCAACACGGCTCTCCACGATTAAAGTGTATCACTATTAAAACAAAAAAACATACCTTTTCTTTTATTTTTCTCATAGTTGCATAATAAGAAGGTTTCTTGATGTTTGGAATCCAAATAATAAAGGAGGAGTGCCTTACTTTACGTGGCTACGCAGCCCCAGCTGCGACCAACATAGTTGACCACATCTAACGTAAACATAACCATATGCCGGTGGTCGATTTAGATTCTTTGGCATTGGATTTTCTTTTGGTCTTAAGTGTATCCCTAAGGTTTTGTAGAAAATCGCCAATTATCTCTTTCTGAAGCCAGATGCGTTTTGTCACTTTAGAGCCTTGGTGCCTAATCTGGTCTGTTTGTCTACCACCATTTTGTCTTTTGCAAAAGTACTGTCAATACCGGCGTTTGCTAGAACATCGCTGTTAGTGGTGCGGTCTTGCCACAGTAATTTCATGAAACAATAACCCTTTTTAAAAGAAAAAAAATTGTCCATGTTTTAACCTAGAGATTTTGCATTACTTAGTGTTCGTACCTAAGACTTAATGAATGCCTTACAAAAACTTTCTCAAAAGCCAATTATAACCCAATACTTTTAGGCAAAATGGAATTTAAACGAAATACAGATGTTTTGTATTGGGTTTGAGAGTTAGACTTTCCATATACAACCAAACCCTCTTTACGGACCGCTCTTTTTTGTCATTATCAACCGAGAGAGGCTCGGGCACCAGTAAACGCTACATTCATTCCATTGACAGTATCCCCATCCTCCGCCTATTGTCATATATCAGCGTGTTCTTTTTTTTTTTTTTCACTTTTATAAAAATGCACCCACATTTCAATCCCGCTCATTTCCTCCTAAACACACATTTCTGACTCAATCGATTTTCTTTCATAATTTAATATTTAGATGTTGCTTTCTGGTGAAATCCCTTTTTTGTAAAAATTCAATTAAAAAAAAATCAACTTTTTGTTCAAATTTTGGCTTAAAAACGATAGGCAAAATAATAATCTTTTGTGATAATTTCAATAGCAATCATTTTAAGCAATCACCGAAATGGGAATATCAGTTTTGTGTGGTAGGTTTATCCTAACCCTAACCCTAACCCTGAAAACTTTTGTGAGCAGGTCAGGGTGGCGCTAACTGAGTGAGGCCTTTTTGTGGTATCTGCTGCTCATCATTTATTCATTTATAACAGTAGGCAGGTGGTAGCTCTACTGGGTGGGGGTTAGGGTTAGGGAATATCAGTTTTGTGTGGTAGGTTTATCCTAACCCTAACCCTAACCCTAACCCTGAAAACTTTATTTTATTTATTTTTATAAGAACGTTTTTGAATCTATGTCGACTATAATTTAAATAAGCAGTGTTTCATATTATACAACATGTGGCCAGGCGGAGTATTTTAATATAGAATTATTGAAACCTGATTCTTATCACTTATTCTTTAAAAGGCACAGGTCATTACGAAAATTTAACAATTGTTGTAGTCCGTGCTTTTATTGAGAAACAGTTTTTAAAAATTAAATTAAACAAGGTTACAAAGACAGTTTGTGTGGAAACACAAACTCAGAATCGGCCCCCGAAGTGGTCCACCCAGGCAGGCTTCAATATTTTCAGAAAGAACATCCAAAGACAAATGAGAGATAAGAATGGAAAAAGAAGGTTGACAGATCTTGTATAGTGCCCCAACGGTGCAGCAGATCAAAGGATAGGTGAAAGTGAATGTAAAGTTAGATGTGAACCTGGCCTAACTAGTTCCCCTTTCATGTTTTTGTGGCCTACGGTTAACGTGTCATGTAGCCAGCACAACGACCAACCGCGTTTACTTTTCCTCAACTAATGTCAGGTACCCATTAGAGCTGGGTAGACTAAGAGGCGCCCAAGGATTCCAAAGTTGAAAATCCCAGTCTTCACCAGGATTCGAACCCGGGACCTTCGGTTTGGAAGCCAAGCGCTTTACCGCTCAGCTAACGCGCCTATCTTGGCCTAACTGAAGTCTTTTAAATAATGTAATTGTTTTGAAAAGGCGCTATCTCTTATTCCAATCCTCTAAAAAAAGACAAAAAAATAAACATTTTCACCTTAACAAAAAGGTTTCAAGAAAATGAAATTTATAAGATTACTATTTGTTTTAAATTAGGTCTAACTTATAATGCATACTAATTAGCTTTTTCTCTTTAAAAAAAATGCTTGCATAACTGATTTTAATAATTAAATTTTTCGCTTTCAAAAAAAAAAAAAGTAGCCGTTGCACCAGAATATTGTGATGTCGGATTTTCATTATCTTTTCTAGTTTACGAGATCTAAATGGGACGGACGGACAGACATTTCACACAAAACTAATAGCGTCTTTTCCCCTTTGGGGGCGCTAAAAAATATCACAACCATAACTTTTAAATCGGAATGTTTGCACAAAGCACATTAACCTACCTATTATCAGTGATAAAATATCATAGCTATGGGCAGTTTAAAGAAGCATCCTATGGCTTCAAATTGGTTCACTTGAACATATTCCATTGTCATATTTATAATGAATAGTGGTGCAGACTTTCATGCTTTTCATTGGTAGCAATTTATAGGGTTGTGTAAAAACAGGTCTGACTATAATTTAAAAGCATTTACAAGGAAAAAACTTGTAGTTGTGCAGTTCTGAACATTACGCACAATTGTAATTAGTTACAAATGTACATGTGATGTATAACGTTGAAATGAAAAATATTCGTAAAATTAGTTTAAGAAAACACATGAATAGATGGATGTACATGAACGCTAGTGTTCTAGCCGCCTAATGCCAGCTACACTCTACTGAATCAAGTTGGTAAATAGAATAGTCTTTAAAAGCATTTCCATGGGCACCTGTTACGCTAACCAGCTATAAAACTACATAGGTCTGGTGGTCTTGAAGTATTTTAAATTATTTTCTTTATGGACTGAAAGGGTTCCTAAGGACTGTCAATGTCAAGCTCCTACTTTCCAAGAAATGCTCCCATTGCTTGCAACCATGCAACCCATCTTGGAGTAGGAAAACTCCAAACTTCCACTGTGGCGTTACTCCCCGTGTGGGTATCGGAGCTTGGAAATGACCAAGAGTAATAATAAACCAACTGCCTTTCCACTTGCATTTCATTTCACTAAGGCGAATAATAGTGCTAGGTGCTTTTTGACTCTAGGGTTAAGGTTACTACCCATCACAAAGTTTTTTTCTGGAACTATGTGATAGCGTGAAGGGGTATGGATCCGGGATATGACGAATTCCACAGAGCACAGTCCACCTTAAGCTTTTCTACTACAAATTTGCAAGATCTGTGGAAGGCGCAGAATGGACCATTGGCCTACCCCACTTTAGTTAATGGAAATAAAAAACAGACAAAACAGCAAACAACTAAACTAACATCTTAGGCCTACAAAACAAAACTCAAGAAGCAAGATATACACAGCGCTATTACAAGAAAAAATAAATATCACAGGCATTTGCACCAAATGTCAGGGAATTATGACCGTCATTAGAAACGACACTCAAGCAACAGTCAAACACGTACAGAACAATACAGATATCGACATGTTTGAGAGAAGGAACCAAATTCACTATCAAAAACTTCTACTGCCCACCATCTTCAACAGGAGAAATACATAAAACTACCACACAACACAAGGACAATAATAGGTGGTGACTTCAAAGCGTACACACCCTCCCTAGGCTACCTTTAAAGTTCCAAAAAACTGTCAATGCCGGGCTGAAAGTGGGGATAAGCACCCACTTTCCAAGAAATGCTCCCATTGCTGCGTCTCTAAATGCCTCTGACAGTCAAATCCAGTTACTGGCCTTCACGTGTGATTTTCACAAAAATCCGGCGAACCTGTTCTTACAAACTCAGGAGAAGGGATGAAAGGCGGAACACTGGCGCCTCAAAACCAGTTTAGCTTCGTGTTGATGGGGCACGTCAGCCTAAATAACGCAGCCCATCTTGGAGAAGGAAAACTCTGACTCTGGCGAACCTCCCCCGTGTGGGTGTCGGGGGCAAGAGAAATAAATAACCCCACTCCCTTTCCACTAGCATTTCACTAAGTGAATAATAGTGGACCTTCCTCCCCCCCTGTAGGTGCTTTTTGACGGAGGTCTGGATTGCACTTCACCAGACAGAGGTTCTTGTCTCACTACATTCCAATACTAGATATAAACCCATCATGAAGTGTTTTTTTTTCTGGATCTGGTTAATGTGATATCGTGGCCTGGATCCAGGATGTGACGATTCCACAGGGCATACCCAGGGCACAGTCCACTTTAAGCTTTCTGCTACAGAAAAGTTCCATTTGGAGAGCTCTATGGATGGCGGAGAATGGACCAACCCCACCTTGTCTTGAGACCTAGATGTTTCCTTTTATGTCAGTATTAGAGAAAATTGCCAAGACCAAAAACTCCCTTAAAATGCGGGGACTATATATTTAAAAAAAAAGCCTTAGGAAACACCCAGCCTACACTAAATGCCAAGTGAGCCTTAATAATCTCTTATAGCCAAATACGGAAAACATTGATTTTACCAACTGTTGAAGTTTTAAAAACTATTTCACAATAATCTACATCTGATATTATGAAACGAATTTCTTTAACACTACAGTTCAAGGGCACATCAATGGAATGAGATCTAGCATTAAAGCTGAAAACAGTATATAATGGTCGTCGGCTGCATATTTTTCCTTAGGGCTGACCCACGAATCCTTGCATGCATGACAGCAGAGGTTTTAATTCTGTATTCCTTTCGCTAGGTGGGCTGCAAGCCAAGGCTAATTCCTTTTTGCCCAAAGCTCGCTCACTGATTAAGCCAGTTACTCACCTTCGCAACTTCTCCTGTTGAAAACAGTTCGCGAACCCAATTTTTGAGCTACACATGAAAGATCAAGATGAAGAAACTGTTCTTCGCAAAAATCTTTTACAATGATGCTTAAGGCAAATTAAATAATATTTAATGCTTGAGGGACTACCTCATAGAACAACAAATTGCTATATGAAACCCTAATCCGTAGTAAGAGATGATGAACACGCAAAAAAAAATTAAAAATAAATAATTTTTAAGCGTGTTCCAGCAATAGAAATTAATTATTTTCATTGGTTTAAAATTTAAATTTTATGAATAAAAAGATCCGTGTATCTATATAGCTTATAATATAGCTTTAAATTAATTTTCCCCTCTTTGACACCACAGTTTAAAATAAGTTTAAAAAATGAGATGAATTTGCAATATAAGTTTAGCATGTGGTCTACCGAAAACCAGAAATCATGACAAGGGGTCTACGAGATTAAAAAGTTTGGGAACCACTGCTCTATATTCTTTAACATCTTAGAAGCAGAGAAAAAAACACATCCCTCGAGGTTAGGGAATACAATTAGAATTAGATAAATTAGTCCAGATAATGTACAACAAATTGACAAATAGATACAAAATTAAAACAAAAAAAGAAAACGTGGACTGTTATAAAAATTATATCCTGTATCGTTTGTCGTTTTATGAAACTTGTCCGTAAGAATGTGTTCACGAAATGTGTGTATTGAAACCATACTAAGTGGACATGGTTATCATTATGTCCATAACAATTTAATACACTGTAAGAATTTCGAAATGGATAGGATATTTCGGCCAGACATCGAGCCCACAGAACCTCAAGCACTAGCAGTATTGGTATGAAAAATGTTTTTGTATCAGTAGTATCAGTGGATAATCTTGATACTAAGAAACTACTAATAAACGTACCTCTACTGTATATCAAATTATACTTGATAAAGACACAATTCGATGAAGCAATCCAGACGGCATCTACATTCAACCAAAGAATGAGGTGTTTGCTAGGCACAGATTAGCAACTTGCAAACAAGAGCAAGGCAAGTAAATGAAGAAATTAAGAATTCTATCCAACTTCATAGTTGTGACTGCTAAACAACACCGAGAAGAGGCAATCGAAAACGCCTAGACGAAAGGAGGCTTGCTTACTAGAACATGCTTTTATCAGCACTCGTTGCAATATGAATTACCACAGCAGGAAGCAGTGCTTCAAAAAGTGTCCTTTTCAAAGAGTATGCAAATTGAAATCTTCAACAGTTACTACTGTTCAGCCTTGAGTTTTAACAAATCTACGATACCCATTTTCATCAACAACGTGCAAGTGAAAGCCCTAGTAGGCTCTGTGAGCTGTGAAAGCTATATTTCGACGCACATTGCTAAGAAGCACAAATTGCCGACATGTCCTCAGGCAACAGAATCTTTACGGCTTCCACCCATCTATCTCAAATTACTCTCGGACATGTCTACGGCTCAAAAATGAACGATACCAAACAATTTGTGCTGCGACGTCATTCTTGGACTTATAAGTTTGCACCAAAATCTGTTTATTCTTTTCGATGGTCAAAAACCATCGTTGTGCCATTACTCTCCAGCCAGCGAAAGTAGAGGCCCTTAGGGCTATTTAGTAATCTATCACCAAACTGTACCCAAGTGGCAACAAAATCTCGCAAATACTCATTTTTAGATCTTTCTCAGTTGAATTTCCTATAAACTTTCTGAGATCATTGAACCATCTAAGTCTTCCTGGCGTGCAGACGTAAGAAAAAAATGGTTATAGACCATTCAAACCGTAAACCGGTCCACTCTACTAAACGCCAACCCTATTCCCAGAATTGATGAACTATGACAAAAGATTTCCCAGTACTCTGTATATAGCAATTTAGACATGAAAAGTGCATCAGATAAAAGAGAGAAAAGGCCGATCACAGCATTCGAAGCATTCCGTCGGATTCCTTCCTACCGTGCTTTATTGATAGTGCTTAAAAGTATGGAATCGCGCCCTGAGTAAATTACACGTACTACTCAACAATTTCTTGTCCCTGAAGAAGTCGAACCTTTGAAAGTTTGAAAATGAGCTTGATCCGAATCGACCTTTAACAGTTGAGACGGATGCCATTGCGGCTACCCTCAACCAAGATTGCCAGCCGGGTCAGCCAGTTTCTTCTCTCGCTCATTAACAAAAAGTGAAAAAAAGTTGAGAAAGAAGCAAATGCCATTGTTGAGTCGCTTAAAAAATGGGTTGAACATTACTCCGAACTCTATGCCACAACAAGCTCAGTCTCTGCCTCAGCCCTTAATTACCCACAATGAACGAGCTAGACAAAATATTGTGTTAGAGCTCAACAAAGCCATAGACAACATGGCTGACCGCAAATCCCTCGGATGCGATGTAATTTCCCCAGATCTTCTAAAACTATGCAAAACTACACTAATCCAACCTCTACACGAACTGCTTTGCAAATGTTGGCTAGATGGTGCTGTGCCACAAGATCTGCGGGATTCAAAGATCATCACCCTGTACAAGAACAAAGGCGACAGAAGCGACTGCATATGGCTCCTAGACTGCTCTTGATAAAATACAGTCACAAGCACTAAGATTTGTCTGTGGAACCTTTACGACAAGTTCAGTATATGCTGCTGAAATAATGGCAAAAATAGGTCCACAAAACCTTAGGAGGGAAAGGTCATTACTGACCTGCTTTGGCGGTATAAAAGGCTGGATGAATACCTTCGCTAGAAAAACTACTGGATGGTTGGAGATGCAGAAGACGTATTCAGATGCAGTCTTTTATGCATCATGCTACTAGACTATCTAATAAAGCTGACCTCTCCACCAACCCACAAACATTCAACGCTTTCATCCCCTTCCCTTTGGTGTCGTCCAACGACCCCAGACTTACGTTTGAAACTAGTAGACCCTAATGCCACAACGCTAAGTCGTTCATCTAACGACCTTCAAATTCTAGCATTGGAGACCATTAATAAATTCAAGCCCAGTGCTATTTTTGCATACACTGATGGGTCGGCATCGATAGATTCTGGAAGAGCAGGCTATAGAGCCTACATAGACTTTCTTGGCTCTTACTCAGTCAAAATCTTTGGACCATGTGGTAGTGTTTGCAGTTTTGATGCGGAGACCATGGCAGTCTGTGAAGCCTTTAAAGTCATTGACTCTCCACTCGGCGAGGGACATTTGAGGGCAACACAGATTGTTGTGGTCACCGACTCAAAATCTGTACTACAGGTTTTGCAAAGCCCCGGACCATGGCCACCCAATATCAACATTGTCATCATTAAAGAACGCTATGGTATCCCTGTAATAGTGCAGTGGGTACCGAGTCACATAGGTGTGACTGGCATCACCATTGCAGACTCTTTGGCCCACCAGGGAGGGCAAATTCCATCCACTGAACAGGCTTTCATCAAACCCTGGCTATAATTGAAAAAAACAGAAAGAAAAGTGGTTTGAGTGCTGGGACGTCCGAAAAAAGCCAGTGGGGCCCGACCCCCGAGCCCGATTTCCAACCTACATACACACTAACAGGGGAACTTCGCGTATGTCTACAGAAGTGCAGCATTTTACTATCTACATTGTACTTTGCTACTTGACTTTAAAATTGTTACGAATGAACAGTGACAGGTAGAGGTCACTGTGTGACCCCGGCGAGATGACACAGCAACGAGTGTTCTCTGGAATCTATGCGTGTAAACAAAGACAGGATGCCTTCACGTGTTGTTCCAGAGGACGAACAGAGGGGGCAGTGTTACGAATGAACAGTGACCTCGGCGAGATGACACTGAAGCAGGTGTTTTCTGGAATCGATATGTATTAACAAAGACTTTCCTCCTGTGTTTTTCCAGAGGATACTAGCAGTGTTTTTGCAATAAACCAGAGAGTTAATGTGAAGAGTCAGTACAGTCGTCGTTACTATTGTCTACTGTGCGAGACAGTAGGAGAGCGTGGACTTAAGCCGTTACAGTCGATACAGTCGGTGTAAGACGTATACGCTACATGTTACAGTGACGAATTGTTATAGTTAATATTCAATAAAGTTATATAAAGCTGAAAGACAGTGTTTTTTATTTGTGTGCCTATAAGTACAATTAGCCAGAAGATCAGAAATACGTAACAATTGGTGTCAGAAGTGGGATCCTTTTTGGCTGAAATGTCTTCGAAGAAACTACTTAACAAGCTGTTGGTCAAAGAATTAAGAACTTCTCGAGAGAGGTCTGCAGCTCAACGGTAACAAAAAAACACTACATAACGCCTAAGACAGGCCCTTATTGAGGAAGATCAAAATCCAGATGAATACATATTTGAATTAAACCCAGATATGACAGAGATCCAGAGTAACATGCAGGACTTAATGAAGGAGAGCCTCAAGAAAATAAACGCAATGAATGAAAAAGTAAATGAAGAGATGAGCTCTGTGAACGAGAAGATTGACCAGAGAGTCATCACTGTGGAAAAAGAAATGGAAGAAATAAGGACATGTCCAGGAATAACTGAGCAAGGAATAAAAACATTAATGCCCGAAATCTCTGGGAAGATAAATGCAGTTTGATGGATCCCTCTCATGGACTGTTTACAAAAGACTGTTTGAGGCAGCGGCCAAGGTTAATAACTGGAACACTGAAGAAGAGAAAGCGACTGCTTTAAGAGGGAAGGCAGCAGAACTGCTTCAGTCAATAACAAATCAACAAGATTACGCTGCCATTGTTAAGGCTATGGAGTTCTGTTACGGAGAAGAACATTTACAAGAAGTTTATAGAGTTCAGTTGAAAACCCGACAACAATGCTCCGGTGAAACCTTGCAGGACATAGAACGTCTTACTCATTTGGCATATCCAACTGGATGTCATCACTGATGCATTCATTGATGCTATTCGAGATTTAGAACTGAAGAAGGCAATAAGAATCAGTGGTATGCGCAAATCCAGCGAAGCCCTGGTCTACGCCCTCTCCTATGAAGCCGCCAAAGACGCCTCTAAGAATATCCATCATGGGCGTATGCTGGAAGTCTAAGAAGTAGATCTTACACAACTTCGCAGAAGGGTAACTGAAGTGCTAGAAGAACGCAGACCAAATAAGAAGCAAGAAGGACAGAATAGAACCAGTGTACAATTGTGGAGAACCTGGCCATCTACAATGGAATTGCACGAGAAGATTTCCCCGACAAACAAGAGTATCAGCACAGACCGGAGACAGATGCAAGGTCAGGTGCTGATGGCTACCAGGGAAACTAACTTTCACCTGTTTTATGGGGCAAAAATAGGCGATCAAGAACATGACAGCCCCTGCAACTATAATTCCAGTCGCTGTGTTAGGGAAGAATAAAAGTCTAGATACTGGTGCCTCACGTTCAGTCATTCATTCGTCCAGACATTGTCAAAAAGAACGAAATCAAGAAAGTGAACTCTTACTCCTTGTAAGAAGAATGCTTTTAACAGAAGATACAAGTTTGCCAACTCAATCTGAAGCAATTATCTGGGGAAAATTAGACCATGGTCAAACTGCAACGATGACGGCGATAGTCGAAAACATTGAAAATGACAACAGCAAAAGAAAAACATGGGTCCTTGTGGGACCAAGATCAAAAGGTGCCAGTCAGAATCATGAACCTCGGCCTACAGGAGAGACTAGAGAAAGATAGCCCCATCGCAATATGTAATACTCTTGACCTGATCAGAAACTGTAATAATGATATCCACAAATTACCAATCTCCTGACAGAAATGAAAGTAAATCAGATGAGCAGTACAGCAAAGCGGAACAGTTTGCAGATATTCTGCCATCTGATGAAAAAGACCTCATCACCAGTATTGGCCTACCCCATTACAGGGAAGACATTCATACTCGACACAGATGCAAGCAACACTGGAATAGGCGCAGTCTTGTCCAAAAGGTGGATGAAGCTGAACGAGTCATCGCATACTTCAGTCGAAGCCTATCGAAAGCTGAAAGGAACTACTGTGTGAATTGTGGATGCAATAAAACATTTCCAAAAGTACCTATAAGGGCAGAAATTTATCTTATGGTTAGATCACGAAGCTCTGCAATGGTTGCTTTCGTTTAAGAGCCCTGAAGGTCAGGTAGCAAGGTGGATCGAACGTCTTTAAACCTATGAATTTGAAACTAAGCACCGAAAAAGGGCAAATTCACCAAAATGCTGCTGCACTGTCTCGACGACCCTGCAAATCAGAATGTAAGCACTAAGAAGGCTGAAGAAAATGAGGTGGCTGTCAATTGTCATCGGCTAGGAGTAGATGTATCACCCTGGTGTGATAAAAGGATTCGAGAGGACTAAATGCAAGATGAAGATCTGGCTCCCATTCTTCTATGGAAAGAAGATGGACAACGGCCAGATTCGAAAGACATGAGAAGGGGGTAGCCACCAAGGCGTACTGGGATTAGTGGGTCTCGCTGACGTTGGTCAATGGTATCATCAAAAGGGTTTGGGAATCTGCTGATAGAACATCCAATCGCCTTCACTGATGTTACCGAAGATGAGAGTTGCTGAGGTAGTGAAAGAGATGCATAATGGTGTCAATAAGACTCTGGAAAAGGTTCGTCAGCGGTTCTACTGGTTCAGATATAGAGAGAATGTAGAGGAATGGTGTCGAAGCAAAAGGTCTTCGACGCAAAACTAGGGGTCTTTTGCAACAGTATAATGAAACAAGAAAGGAAACATACATCTTGGTAGTCATTGACTATTTCAGGAAATGGCCAGAAGCTTATGCCATACCAAATCAAGAAGCTATCACAGTGGCCGAAACACTCGTGGATAATTGGATCAGTCAGGAGATGTGCAGGAGATGTGCAAGACGGCATCGAAAAGACTCACACGACAGCTCTCCATCCTCAATCTGATGGGATGGTGGAGCGATTCAACAAAACCCTAGAACAACATCTGTCTAAAGTAACTTTATGACCGACAAGACGACTGGGACACCCATATCTCCATGTTCCTCATGTCATAAAGAGGATCCGATTATAGCACCACATGTGACCTGTTACTTAGGATTCCGAGAGATACGCCAGTGTCTTCAACTGAATATGTCACCAATCTCGGAAGATGATTGGAGAACGCTCATGTATTGGCCCGCAGAAACATCGACCAACAGTGACCTGATGAAAACGGTTAGCCCTTAGTAAGCTCTCCTCCCAACTTGAATTGGCTTTAAACAATCAAGCTCTTTAAACGATCAAGCTCTTTAGGTTTTTCTTTGATAATAGCCTCAGCACATTTAATATAATCAATACATGAATGATATAAATCTGTGATGCTGTTATTCTTTGCCGTCTCTCATTTGCCCATAATCACTATTTTGTCCTATCGTTTGTTTTTCTAAATCACACAATTCATTGAGATTTGTACAAATCTCTGAGTGGTATTTAAGAATACAGTCCATATATTTTGAGGAACATATGTTCTAGACAAAACAAATGAAGGCAAAGAATAGTTTGTAAATGTAAAAGTCTCTTCCTTACGTAACGGTTCTATATGAGCCGTCTTTCCCTGCTGGTGATGATTGTGATTTATTTTCTCACTGAACATGATTACGCTAATCTTCAACTTTTACTTAAATATTTCATTTTTATGTATGGGAAGAAAAAAAGTTAGGTACTGAAGGTCGAAATAGGATTAGAATTTAGGTAGGAGAATCGCTTTAAGGACTCTCATTCCAATCCAGCTGATGTGTTTTTTCTCGTAAGGATGAACGAAAATGTTTACATGAACATGCTTCACCGTAATTAATAAAACCACAAATATATTGAATGCATCACAAAATATCAAATATAAATAACGATGACGCGAGTAAATGAGTAAAATAATAATTTAAGTTATTAAGTCATTATGTTAGAGTGATAATGTGAAACTGAAAGTAAATATAAAATGTTGTCACGTTATTGAATGTGACGATGTGATTTTCTAGCATGTAGTTAATGTACATGTGTAATTTCGAACGAGAAGGAAAATTATTTTTATTAGGGTAGATTATTGATTAGTTTGTCAAATTATTGTCTTTAAGCTGTATTTAATTTTTTTTACAAGTAAAAAGCCGCTTGGGGCTCTCAATGGTGAAATGCAGTTAATAAGGTAAAAAAGGACTTGGCTCTAATTGCTTGCTCAGCATACAAGAGAAGAAATACGAAGTGAAATTAAAAACAAAAGATGGTATTTTATTAAATATAGAGATCACAATATTTAGTTGAAATCAAAAGTATGTAGGGGGATAATTAAAGCCTTTTATTTGTACGAAATGGATAAATAAAGTCATATAACAAGAAAATTTGTTAATGCTTAATGTCAGCAATCTGCCAAAAATCTCTTTAAAAAAAAAACTTCAAGTTATCATCATATTTTGCTCAGTAAAAAGGAAAACTTCAATAAAATAATTTCAATTTTATGTTGCCAGATGATACCAATAGACTTTTTAGAAAAAGAAACTGGTCTTTCATGAAAGGATGTAAACACTATGATAATTTCCAATGGCTAAATGAGAAAAATTGAAAAAATAGCGGAAACGTATGGAAGACGAGGGTTAATTGAAGTTTATGTGCGGGTCATCTATTTATTGTACAAAATAAAAGAAGTGAAAAATTAGCCAGGCGGCTAACTATTTACTGACATTGCCTTTTGGCGATATCAAACTAGATATCAAGACTATCAACACACTTTCTGGTAAAATTCTTCGTTTATCCTGAGGTAGAATTTGAAAAAATTTTTCCCATAAAAAGAAACTACGTAACTTCAAGCATATTCCAGTATATGTGAATACGCAATCATAACAAAAATCTTTTAAGAAAATTGGCAAACTTCATAAACATGAAAATCTCAAAAGATTCTGTTTCCGGGCTGTACAATAACACGGGTCCTCTTTATTCTGCTTTGTTACTAGACTGGCTTTAAACAACATAAGCTACCCTATTTTCCACGCGTTTATGAAGATGCTAGGCGACGAATGCGCCCATAACCACGCATAACGTTGTTTGTAACATACGTATTTCATTCTTCAAAACTCCCTGCGGAGCCAGCGCTGATGTGAGAAAAATCCTAAATTAGAACACCGGCGTTTGGTCTAGTTGACGTGACGCTACATGGTACTTGTGAGCAACAAAGTTTATTTCCCGCCTATCGCCTAAGCCATAGTAAAAGCGAGCAATTAGATGTCATGGTCTACAACTGTTGCACATCTTGTGCAATCGACATCAGTGTTTGGCCTTTACATATCAGCTATGTCAGCAGTCAATGGAGTACTAAATACCAAATACTAAATCTTAAAATATTCAATAGCCAATTCCAAATTCAAACTGGCAAATTTATGGAGACTTCCATATCCCCATGGCAAGCCAGACAAATCGTAAAAAAGAAATAAAAAAGCACAAAAATAGAATGATTAACCTATGCAAAAGACGAATTGGTTTAGGAAACAACTCAAAAGCGTTTACCACCAGATATCTACTGGGATTCTGAGATGCAGTATACGGCTTTCGAGGCTTGCGGTAAAATTTATACTTTTGGAGTGACAAACGCTTTTCACAATTGATTTACACAATAATTAAGGAGGATACGCTAAAACACTAACTTGTAAACCCTCCTAGTGACGCTTTTTTTTTTTCAAGAAAATACTTGAAAAGGAAGCAAACGCTATCGTAAGAGCCCTGACTATCAATTTCTGAGTAGACTGCGATCGGTCTTTTATGTTTGACCACCATAGAAGGGAAAATCAAAACCGAAACTTTGCAAATGGTTTTCAATACGACCTCATACGACCCTAGAACAAAACGCAGATGTGTTAAATTTTTAAAGAATCCACTTCGTTTCTGGTAAAGATCTGTACCTGTCATCCAGGCATTATCCCGACATGAACACTAGCAGCTGGAAAAAAGTATTATTTTTTATGCTAGTACATTGCTTGCTAATTTCAATTTTCCTTTATCACATCTTATTCAAGTATCATATAGCTTTGTATCGTCTGAAGATAAACATTCAACGCAGACGTAATTGTTTGCCGTTGATCGATTTCACTACTTCTAGGATAATGGATTTTCTTTTGGTCTCCGGCCTTTCGCGGCTCTTTTCGAAGACACCCCTAACCATTGTTAGGCGTTTCAACTAAAAAAGAATGCTGCATTGTGCATTTGCGATACCTGTTTCCATGTCTCTGTATACTTTAAGCAACATTCACGGATTGTAGTGCTGTCTTGTATGTTAATAATGATGCAAACGGTTAAAGCGTTCAAATCTTAGTTGCTTCTTTATCATAAAGAATGTCTGGTGGTGGAGATATTTATTTCCAGACTTCCGCTTACCATAGCATTACTGGCCCTGGGTGGTTCTCTTTTAAAAGCAAGCTAAAGATTTAATTAGCAATTATTAAGACAGTAGACGTGTGAGCGGGAAGTGATAAAAAAATGTCAAAGGATCTCCTTTTTGTCCAACATGAAGCAGCATGGTAGAGTCTGGTGTCCAAATCTTGAGATAATTGAGAAATATTAACCTAAAAAGTCTCTTACAAAAATTATTTACTGATTCATTTATCGGGTTCACCCGATATCATGATAAAAATGTTAACCCCTGCCATAGATCCCAAACTGTATTGAAATGGATGACATCTGTAAACGTGAGCATACCAAATTGCACTCACCTAATATGTACAAATTCGGAACGACTAAAAGAAAAAAATATGGCTTTATATTCAAACTTTATATTCATGTGACATTCGAAATCAATAACGTATTTACAAATAAAAAAAATAGACACATCTGAGAACTCCAAAATCTGTTTCAATCCATGTTAAGAATACTTTTGCAAAGAACCAAACTATTTCAACTTTGTTCATAAATAGGATCATGTCATGAAAGAATACCTAAGAACATTGCAGGAACCTATAATCCCCAAAACCAAAATAACAATAGAGCTTCTGGGCTTACATACATGAACAATTAAATGTTTAAGGAAGATGGCCATCATTCTATAAACAAGTATTTTGTATTTTTCATGTAGACAATTGCAATAGACGTGATTCCCAAAGTGGTCTAGACCCCTAGGTGTCTACGAAGTCTTCAAAAGGGTCTGTGGAAAACAAATAAATTTGGTGTCTACAAAGAGAAAAAGGGTTAGTGTTAGGGTAATAATGGTTAGGGCGATGGGCTAAAACAATTGTAGTACAAAATGTTTTAAAATATTGCAAAACTACATTGCTAAAAAAACTACACTACAAATAAATGTTGCGACTGGACGATCATCCTCCATTGTACATTCTAATAACGGAAAAATTCAACACTTACATGGGAATTTCGCCAGGCTACAAAACTAATGAAATTCTTCAGTCTACATCAGTATAAGTAAATAATAATGTGGTATTTATAAAATAGCAACGTAAAACAATTTTCAATATTCTTTTCAATATTCTTAATACATCGTTCAACATTTGCTGTGTTAAAGCAAAAATAAATGTAATTTTGCCATCCTTGCAAGTTTTCTCGAGCGTGTCTTACCTTTTCTTTTTATTATAAAAATACGTTTCTCATAATATAGGTCATGTCAGGCTGTTTGGAAACAATTTCCGCCTTAATAATTCTGGATAGAACAAAAATCTTTCTGCGACTGATTAAAGCTGAAGATGAGGCTTAATAGCTTTCTCTATACGTCTTTAAGGACAACAATTTAGAGAAATAATTCAAACTTTAGTGAGCAAAAATGCTTTCAAGTCTTACAAACTTCGATGGACGTACATGCCAGACAATCCAGACTTCTATATAGGGAGGTGTACAAGAAAGCTCCTCATGGCGTGAGGCTGTGAGTCTCAGAAACCAAGATTCGAAGCAAGAAGAGAGGCCAGTGTGAAATAGCACTGAACAGATAGCTGGGAGAAGAAGTAGGCCTGTCTGCAACTGACCTATACGGCCACACATGCGGCCGGCTTTTTAAAGCAAGGATTGGACTATGCAGTCATTATCGAGTCTATAATATTTGCAAAATGTGCTATCTTCGATCACTAAAATATTTGTCAGGATCAAATTATAATGTCATTCCACTTGGTTATTGTCGTCAAAAAAAAACATTTTTTATTTAAAAATTTAATTTAATCTAGTTCCCTCAGAAGTGGTAGGATCGTAACAGTGATCTTTGATATACAATAACCTTCCACTTGGTAGCATAATAATTAAGGCTTCATTAAAAATTTCCATCATGGACTGTTATCCAAACCAACCGTCTTTTTAAATATTAATTTAAAGAATATAATATTTTAACACTTTGTATAAAAGTATATCGTGGCTTTTATTTCTCAGTGATTGCAATTTCTTGGTCACAAATAAGTCGATCAAAAAATTTTGCCTTTTTTTTCTTTCATTCAGTTAGGTTTACATTCTTCATTCTAGTGCATATTTAACCTGTTTTCAGTCTTAAACGTATCGAAGCGTCGGATGAGGTGGATGTTGGTCTCCAGGATAGCTCATTTCTCTGTTCGAATAAGCCGTTCTATGTTCACGTACAATACAAATAAAAATTACTAGTAAGTTGACATCGTCAATAACAATTGACATACCAGATATCTTGTGTCGTCTCGACTCAGTAAAAATAAATTAATTCACATGTTTAAAAAAACATCTATATTTTTTTTTCTTTTGTAAGGAAGGTTTTGTTTTTTTTTGGAGGGGGTAATGTAGTTTAAAACAACAGATATGATTTTCTCTCTTCGGCAGCTACAGGAGCAGAGAACAAAAGCAGCCCCTCTTCATAGCATTTATTGATTTGACCAAGGCCTTTGACCTTGTTAGCAGAAGCGGTCTGTTTGCTGTACTTGAGAGAATCGGCTGCCCAAATAAGTTAAGAAAACTAGTGTCAGCTTTTCAGGAAAATATGCAGGGCACCGTTCAGTTTGAAAATTCTTCCTCCAGGCCATTCTCCATTAAGAGCGGTGTAAAACAAGGATGTGTACTGGCCCCTACACTATTTGGCATCTTCTTCTCACTCGTACTATCCAGTGCTTTTAAATCCCTGGAAGACGGAATATACATCCATAGCAGATCCGATGGAAGGCTCTTTAACCTGGCACGTCTTAAAGCTAAAACGAAAAGGCGTCGTATCTTGATAAGGGAGCTGCTGTTTGCCAATGATGCGGCACGTATCTCACAAGGAGGTCTACAGAAGCTAGTGAACGCCTTAGCAGCTGCTTGTCAAGAGTTTAGCCTTACTATAAGTCTCTCCAAGACCGAAATCCTGGTACAATACGTCTCAGAAATACCTATAATACAAATTGGGAACCACACCCTTTCAGTGGTGCAGGAATTTACCTACTTGGGTTCAACAATTGTCAGTAACCTAGACAACGAGCTGACAAAAAGGATAGGAAAAGCTACCACAGCATTGGCAAAACTCTCCAAGCGCGTCTGGGAAAATAATAAATTGACCACAGCGACCAAAATCCTAGTCTCTCCTTTATGGCAGTGAAAGCTGGTCAACATACATGTACTAAAAGCACAGATTGAATAGTTTCCACTTGCGCTGCCTGAGACTCATAATGGGCATCTCTTGAAGGGACCATGTCTCCAATCAGGAAGTTTTAAGATTGGCCAATATGAACAGTATGTACGCTCTCCTGACACAAAGAAGATTACGCTGGCTCGGACATGTCACCCGCATGCCAGATGGTAGAATCCCGAAAGATATCTTATATGCTGAGCTTGTGGAAGGAGTCAGACCCAAGGGCCGCCCAAGACTAACATATAGAGATGTCTGCAAGCGAGACATGAGAGCCTCAGGCATCAGCGTATGTGGGAAAACATAGCCAAAGACCGGAGTGCATGGAGACAGACTGTGCGTGCTGGGACAACCCTTGCTGAGAACAAAAGAATTGAAGCGGCCTTAATCAAGAGGGATAAAAAGGAAGCTGCCCTGTCTGCTAGCCCTAAATCAGAGGCATACACATGTACGAATTGTGGCAAAGTCTGCCGTTCTAGAATTGGCTTGATTAGCCACACCAGATTCTGCCCCGTCTCAAGATTAAGCCAAAACCAGTGACTCATTTGGGCGCATCCATTGCCTTTCGAGACAAAAGGAGCCATATATATTTTTTTTATGTTTAAACAAAATTAATCTTTCTTTTAGAAGACGTTTATTTTACCCCTTTAAACGGGTTCTTCCTGGCTTTAATATAAAGACAGAGCCAAGCACTATTTTCAGTATTTTAAACAACAACAAAAAAAGCTTAGATATATAAAAAAAAAAAAAAGTATATATGTTTAAATTTTAATATTTGAAATTTAATATAGAAGTAGTTTTTTTTAGCTTCAAAGCCTTCTTGAGTAGAAGTTTAACACAAAACACACAATAAAGTTTCTTAACTGCTATTTGCTTTAATTTTATATAGAAGTTGCTTTTATCATATTTCTCTGTAGGTGTCTTTTTTAATTCGAAACCCCTCTTGACTCTTGTAACATGTATGCATGTATTCGGAACATACTTTCAGGCTTATAGCATGCTCAGAGCGCTTTTGGTCAAATCTTATTTGTGGACTAGTTGGGGGAGGGGGTATCTAGGAGATGGTTTTCCGTGCTGCCTTTAGGCGCTCAGTAAACACCTCTGCCCGAATCGGGTGTCGAACCTCGAGCCCCCTTCTAGGTAGCCAAGCCCTCGGCGTTCCAGTACCATCTCATCGTGGTCGCCGGATGAACACTCCTGCTCGCTTAGGAGTGGCCAAGGGTACTGGTTGCTTGCCGCTGATGAATGAGCAGCCGGCAAGTGTAAAAGGAACTCAAAGGGGTTATGTCCAACCCCCCCCCCTGTGGGACCCGGGGCAACGGTGAGTAAGAGACCTAACGGGTTTTCCGAAAAGTGGATAGCGCTGGACACCAACTCCTGGGACTCGGCTGATTCGCAGGTCTCCCATTGGGCAAAGACTGGACTGACTGGCGCGGCCTTAGCGGGCTGCGTCGGGCGGACTTGTCGGCGTCCACGAGCTAGGCTCTATCTAGCCCGTCCCCTGTGAGGTAGTAGAGGAACGCGCTTCCCAATAAGCAGTTTCGATACTGGGGATATCGAACAATCCTTACACAACCACTCCTCCTGTAGGTGAGCTCTTGCCATACGGAGGTGGTGACCAGTGGTGCGGACTTCCCGCACCCAAAGACCTCGGACCCTCTTGCAGGCCCTGTGTACACTACTTCCTAATCGGCAATAACTAAGGCCGCCAACGGTCTTCGACTTCTATGCAAACATGAATAATACACATCAAACCAGAAAACCCGGGTACGAGTCTCCGTCGAGCGGGTAGCGGGCGGCAGGCCCGACAACGAAAAATCCTCTACTACTCGCCCCGTGGTTCCGATCCGGCCGAACCTGTCGAACCACGAAAAATCAGCGAAGGTTCCCCCTTCCCAGGACGAAGCCCTCTTCCCAGGCTACACTGCATTCGTTCTTCCCTCGGAAGAACGGTAGCCAAGGTGTGGCTAGCCAACCACACCAACCTGGTGATCATGTCCGGCACCAGGCCCAACCAAACACGACCAACGAAGCGAGGACCATCGGTCCTCCAAATCACCAACCATTACGCTACCAGTCCTAAAACCTTAGGGAGCGATAGCCAGATACTTCAGCTCAATATCTGTGGTCTAGTACCTAAGATATTAGAGCTCACGAAACTCCTCCATGAGAGGGCAATAGATATCGCACTATTGCAGGAGTCTCTTGTAGGCAAGAAACGAAGTAGCCACATTAGTGGCTATACGGCTTATAAATGTAAATGCGATGAGTGCCGTGGAGTTTATCACATATGTAAGGAACGGCATGACAGTTTCTCAAAATCCTGGCCCTCAAAGCGGGCGAACCGACGCCATCTCGCTTGATATTTTCAAAGCTGGTAGAAAACTCACGGTAATTAACTGCTATAATCCGCCTAAACATGAACTTGCCATTAACCTCGGCAATAAGAACATCTTAACTAAAACTCTATTAGCTTGTGACTTAAATGCGAAATCTCCTGCTTGGGGCTATGATGCAACCGACTCCTCGGGCCAAAAAGTCCATGAAATTCTAAACACTACAAATCTATTCTGCATGCAGAATAAACACAGCTCGCCAACCCTCCTACACACTAGCAACGGGTCTCTCTCGAGACCTGATTTAACACTTATCTCCGCTGACCTAGAGGGGAAAACCACAATTAAAGTGCTTGAGGATTGTTGGAAGCGATCATAAACCCATAGAAATTACTATTGCTCTCTCAGAGGCCAGGGGTGTAGCCACTAAACGGCCCAAGAATTGGAGCTACTCTAAGGCTGACTGGCAAGCATACGGGGCGGCTGTCGACTCCGCCCTGTCGAGTATCGCGATATAGGAAGGGACAGTCGACACAAAATAAGGCGAAATCACTGCAGCGATTTTAGGTGAGGCTAGGAAGCATATCCCGCGGACCTATCCCGGCATAAGGCATAGACCCGCCTGGTCCCGAGAATTAGACCGAATAGTCAGGGCCAGGGTACGGGCGAGGCGCAGAGCACAAAAAAAGGGGACTCCTGAATGCGGCAGGGAGTTTAACGCATTATGCCGGAAGGCCAGCGAGGTGGCCCAACGTGTAAGGGCGGACCACTGGAGGGATGCCTGTGCCGGGCTGGATCTTCAGGATACTTCCAAAGCCTCTCTTCGCAATCTTGAGGCCAAAGATTCGGCGCGTACAGCCCCATTATTGTCACCCTGTGGGGATCGAGTGGCAAAAGATCAAAAAATGGCCGACTTGCTTAACAAATATTTCGCTTCGATAAGCAAGTCCGAAAAGAAGTCTGCCACGTCTATAACCCTCAACAAGGAGCGTAGGAGACTCGAGAGGGAGTCGGAATGGTTGGAAGACCTGGACACGTGCAATGCGCCCTTCTGCCGTGCTGAGCTGGACAAAAAGGCTCCGGGGCCAGACAAGGTTACTCCTGAGATGGTAAAACATCTCGGGGGTATTGCGAAAGACAAACTCCTTGAGTTTGAGAATCGGACCTGGGTAGAGTCCAGACTACCCAGGGCCTGGCGCTGTGCTACCATTGTTCCAATACTAAAAAAGGGCAAAGACGCGACTAACGTGGAGTCCTACAGACCCATATCCCTGACATCCACTATCGGCAAGATAGTAGAACGGATGGTCAGCGAGCGACTCGTGTGGAGCTTTGAGAGTGCCGGTATCCTAGCGCCAGAGCAGGCTGGCTTTAGGGCAGGCTTGAGCCCGATCGACCAGGGTCACGGTATTCATGCAGGAGGTGGCCGACTGGTTCCAGAGGTCCGAGAGCACATACGCAGTTTTTATTGACCTAAAACAGGCTATTGACCGGGTGTGGAAGCAAGGCCTCTATCTTAAGCTTAGAGCCATGGGCGTACGCGGGCGGATCTACAACTGGATAAAACAGTTCCTAACGGAGAGGAAAACACGAACACAGTTGCAGTACTCTCTAAGTGGGGAAAACACCCCAATAAGATTGTTACCCCAAGGATCCGCCCTCTCATGTATCCTTTTCATGGCCTATCTTAATGATTTGCCCAGCTCACTCCGGTGTCGCAAATTGCTATATGCTGACGATATTGTCCTCTGGTCAACCGGGAAGAAAGCTGACCAACTTCAGGCAGCATTACAAGCCGACATCCAAGCCTCCTCGTATTGTTCAAAATGGCAGATTCAGATAAACGTTGCCAAAACGACCTGGAGCATGTTCAGCCTGGGAATCGACATTCTTGGGGCCCCATTCGAGCTCCAACTCGGTGGGCTGCGACTCCAACGTGAAAACACGCCAAAATATCTAGAAGTCACACTAGATAGGAAGCTCTCAATGCACTTGCACATCCAGGATGTTGAACGAAAGGCCTCGGAGAAGTTGGGGTTACTCAGAAAGCTAGCCAGTACCAAGTGGGGCGCCCGAGTTGACACGCTCCGCACACTGTACACAGGGGCTTTCAGTTCCCAAATTGAGTACAGCCTGCCCGTGCATGTGTAGGCAAGCATGCGGCCCTCGAATCACTCGATCGTGTACAGGCCAGGCTCTTCGATTCATTTGCGGCACCTATAGAACGAGCCCCGCTGCAGAAATTATGTCCAACGTGGCTCCTCTCAGCCTGAGGAGAGAGCGCGCCGTGCTAACTGCCCTGGAACGCTACAAAAGGGGCAAACCAGGGCTCCCTACCCATACTTTAGTCAGTCATTGGAGAGAAAAACATAGGATAAAACGGACATCATTGGACAAATTTGAGTGCACAAGCTGGCCTCTCCACTGACCGGGTCCCAATTAGACGGATAAGCACGTGCCCGCCCTGGAGGAGACAGCCCATCCCTCCCATAAATTTCACTATACATGGGTTGGAGGGGGCCACAAAAAGACACACACACCCGGACCTACTAAGGAAAATGGCATTGGAAACACTAAAGACCTACGCGGCCGATGCCATATACTGTTACACAGACGGGTCGGTTATGAAGGACCCCGTAAGAGCTGGGTATGAGGCCTATATCTGTTACCCAGACCTGGACCCAGAAAAGCTGTCAGGCACATGCGGCCTCGCCGCATGTAGCTTTGATGCAGAATTAACGGCGATTACAAATACCCTAAAACACGTGCTCCAAAAACTGCGCGAAAAGATAACCGTTGCGACTACCGTTGTAATGGTTACCGATTCCCAGTCCTGCCTCCAAGCCATGGCTGGCTTAGGGGGAAAGTCCAAATTGGTGGAAGAGGCATTAGGCGCTGCAAATAACATCCGCCTGCTTATTGGAGCTGTCATCGTTCTGCAGTGGGTGCCCTCGCACTGCGGCGTGAGGGGCAATGCCGTGGCTGATGCTCTAGCACGAGAAGGAGCGCTGGCCGTGCCCGCTTTCGAATCGCCAAGTACGTTCCAACAGGCTACGACAGTAATACGAGAGTGGGTACATGAAAAGTGGTTGAAATCCTGGGATGACTCCAACACTGCCAGGCACATGCGCCGCCCAAATCGAGAGGACCCGTGGTGGAGGCTAAAAAATGTCGGAACAAACAACAATAGCGTACTTCGCCCGGTTCCGGCCAAATTTTGATGCCCGTTGCCGACACTGCGGGGAATCAGAAGAGACGGTGGCGCACGTCTTGCAAGAGTGTCCGCAGCTCCGCGAGCTGCGGGAGGACGTATCTAGTGGTTTACTAAGTTTGTATGGAAGCTACGAGGCACTACGCCAAACAGCAGAGTTCCTTACCAGGGCACTACGGGAGACCTAGGTCTCCCTGCCTTGTCACCGATTGGAGTTTATCTCAGGTAGCCAAGCCAAGCCAAGATCAAGCGCACTTGGCCTTTCGACCACGTTTACCACCATGGTGGTTTTTAACCTCGGGAACGTGTAAGCATTTTAGAGGGGGGAAACGCCCGTCGGCTACGCTGATAGAATTAACTCCACTTTTTATAGAAGACCCTACCCTTCCCCCCTCGAATTCACCCATTATGTGCAGCTAAAATGCAAAGTCCCTAAATCTGTAAGTTACAGAAATGATTAAAGCCCACTGGAGGGGGGAGTAAACTCCACTTAAGACTGTTGTAAAAAGAATTATGGAGGTTATTAACTAAAAATTCCACATTATAGTTCATGGAATTGTTGACTCTATTCCCTTTCTGACCAGGATTCAAACCCGGAAACCGGTTCAGAAGCCTAAAGCTTTACCACACAGCCACCGCGCCTCCAGTAATTTGCTACGACCCACCACTGCAAAAGATTTTATTTCGGCCTGGTTAAATGATAATTTCAAAACAACCTTTGGGTACGCTCATGAATTTTGTCTTTAATTTGCTATAATTTCATATTGAAGACGTAACTTTGATCTTCAAATCGAGCTGTAAAAGTAAAAAATAAAGTTCCCCTTTCAGACCTTTGGTCTATAGGGCAGATGATGTAAAGGTTATCTGTCAGCTGTAGTGAATTTAAACATTTCTGGAAAATGTTGTAAGCTATAGTGTATATTTAGAGGTTCTTTTGTTCTCAAAATCTCTCCTTCACTTCGCTTTTATGGAATTTGCATTATTTCTTTATTTAATGAAGAGTGGTTTAACATCATAACAACTTGGAGAAAAAGGTTAATTAACATGGAAATAAAAAAAAAAAACACTATCGAAACGAAAAATCAGAGGGGGGGGGATTTCATTTCAGGAGGCTTCGACCAAAACTTCCAGGCTACGCCCATAATATGCTTCTAAAGCAGTGTTTCTCAAACTGTGTGCCGAAGATTTGCAGGTATGCCGCGGGAGTTTTCAGAACGCCACGTTGCGATGACATCTCCACTTGCAATGACCAGTAGTGGATCGCTCCATTATGACGGAAAAGGCTGTTATTTATTCAGGTTATGGAATTTTTTAACTACACATATCATGGGCGTAGCCAGGATTTTTTCCCGGGAGGGGGGGTTTGGGGGGGTGAATTTTTTCTCCCCCACCCCCCCGACCCCCCCCCCCCCGGGAAAAAAAATTATATGTATTTATGTGTGTGTGTGTACATAATCTTTATTACATTCTGACCCTTCATTCTTTCGGAAGACGTTTATTGTGCCCTAGAGTAGGTTCTTCCATGAGTTAGTGAAAAAATTGTAGATTCCCCGACATTACTAGCAAAGGGGTCTAAGGGAGCGCCAGGAGCTCTCCAGCGCGAGGGCTTCGCCGCCAAGCACTATTTCTGGTATTGAAAGCCAACAAAATGCATATTCTGAGGTATCTACAGTCCATTTTAATGCTATTAAAAACTTTTATTTCAAAAACCTAATGTGCTATTCTTACTGACTTAGACCTCCCACGCCGTTCGGAGCATTTGACGTCAAGCTGTTTCCATAAAAATCTGTCACTGGTAATGTCTGAAGCCTCTTCCCACCTACCATGAGGACCTCCATGAATGAGTGGCGTCAAGTTAAACTAGGATATCATTGCAACTCTTCTTATGCGTAATTCATTTTGTCGGAGAACATGTCCCGCTAACCTCATGCGTCGTTCTCTCACAATCTTACTAAGGGGTCGACTCCCAGTTCGGCATAGGATTTCTTTGATTTAGATCCGATCTCTATCTGACTCCTGAAATCTGTCTTAGCCATCTTTGTTGAGTTATATTTAGTGTTTTTCTATTTGGTAGATGACTATTCACTGCAGTTTATTAATGGAGCCCTGCCACTGGTAAAAATGTGTAACCTCTCTTGAATACGCTCTAGGAATTAAGTGACAGTAGTTTGCTTTAGATTTTATATTGAAAAGAGAAGTTTTATCGTCAAAATCTTCTGTTGGGACTTGTTCCACCTTAAAATGCTCTGTAAGGGGATCTTAGATTCAAAACCATCTGGAGGGGTTTTAAACAAAAAAAAAGCCATCTGTAGAAGAAACTCAAAATCCCGATTGGCTTGGCTACGCTCAAATAATTTTAGTGTGTAATTTGCTTTTTTTTTATATTGAAGATGTATTTTTAGCACCAAACCCCTCTGAATGGGGGTTTAAACCCCTTTCGGCAACGCTCATTGCATTTGCTTTTTTTCTTACACTGAAGATGGCGGGGGTTTAAACTCAAAACCCCTTTGACTACACTCATAGATTTTAGAGTAATTTTCTTTTATTTATATTGAAGAGGTACTTTTTAGCTTCAAACTCCACTGGAGGGGAGTTTAAACTCAAAACCCCATAGACTACACTCATAACATTTTTAGTGTATAATTTGCTTTTTTTTATTATTAAAAAGAGGTATTTTTTACCTTCAAACCCCAGTGAAGTGGGGTTTAAACTCAAAACTGAGTCAAAACCCATTTAGCTACGCTCATAACATTTTGAGTGCGTAATTAGCTTTTTTTTATATTAAAGAGGGGGTTTATCGTAAATTTTAGACGGGGTTTTAAAATCAAAATCTTCCTTAACTGTGCTCTTGGAATTAGGGGATTTTCGTTTGCATTTTTTTTGTTTTGTTTTATAGAAGAGGGGGAGTTAACTGTAAAAACACCAGGTAGGGGGTTTAAAACTCAAAACCCCTAGTAGGGGTTTTTAAACTCGAACCGCTCTGGTAGGCGTTTTAAACTCGAACCCCCCTTGGTAGGAGTTTTTAAACTCGAACACCCCTGGTAGGGGTTTTTAAACTCGAACCCCCCTGGTAGGGGGTTTAAAACTCGAACCCCCCTGGTAGGGGGTTTAAAACTAGGGCAAGTGATGGTTTAGTATTAAAATCTCACATAAAATAAACAAAATCAAAGCAAAAAATCAGTCACTCAATTCCGACCCCCCCCCACCAAGGGGGGGGGGATTTCATTTCGGGGGGGGGGGGGGGTTGAACCCCAAGAACCCCCCCCCCTGGCTACGCCCATGATACATATATTATTATAATGACTCAAATGTAGGCCGCCTTAGCAGACGCACAGCGGTTCTTGAATTGGTAACGATAATAACAAGCGATGCGTTTCATGTAAATTTTTTAGGTGTAAGGTAATAATAACAAGTTATCATTCTTATTCATTGTTATCCACGGAGAAATACGTTAGCAAAAATGAAACTGCGAAAGTGTTAAATGAAAAGCAAGGAACCAAACGAAGGTACAAAGAAGATTACATCGGATATGGTTTCATATCTTCGGGACCTGAAGATGCTCCATTGCCATTCTGTCTGATCTACAATGCATTCTGACGAATGAGGCGCTTGTTCCAAGCAAATTGAAGAGACACTTGGAAACAAAATATCCAGCTGTAAAAGCGCAACCGAAAAAATACGTTGAAAACATCAGGGCTCAACAAAATAAACAAGCTAAGAAACTTACGAACTACCTAAAGCTGCCAGAAAAGGGATTGATTGCAAGTTATAAGGTTGCTCAGTTATTAACAAAAACGCAAGAAAGCACACACAGAGGCTGAATCAATCATTGCACCAGCTTTAGCAATAGTTGTTGAAACTATTGACCCGATGCTGCCGAAAAAGTTAAAAAAGTTCCTTTGTCAAATGATAATATCTCGCGCAGAATTGATTTACAATATCAAATCTGTGAACACTTCGACGTGACTGACGATGAAGTGTCTTTGCTATGGTATCTTCAAGTTGATAGCGGCAAAGTCCAGCTGCTAACTTTTATTCGGTTCATAAAGGATGAAAAATGTGTCGACGAATTCTTATTTTGAAAAGACCAACTATGGCCAAAGGCGAAGATATTTTTAAAGTGGTGAACGAAAACATTTTGCTCTTCAAACTACAGTGGAAAAACTGTGTCAGCGTTTATCTCCCTTGATCCGACCGAGCTCTGATAATCCCCCCACCCTTTACATCCTCTGACCACCTGGACTTTCAACTCGCGCCTTAGCGCGGTGTCTATCTCCCGGAAACGCCGTAACGGTCAAGCGAGCTTCTCTCTGTCAAAGACGCCGGATGGTCTAGACCACCTTTGCACGTATCTCCCGCCTCACCCCCCCCTCCACGTGTATATGGACAAAACCTCATCGTCCGATCTCATTCTCGCTGGAGAGCTAACAGGGAGCACATCTATCTCTTGCTTGAGCTCTGGACTATTTTCATTCCCTTATTTCACTTTGGATTGGTGGTATGTAACTTAGTAAAGTGCTTGAGAACCATTTTACTTTATTACTGTATACTTATATTTTATATCATGACTTTTGTGGCTAAATTTTCAAGCCATCTGGACTAGAATTAATTAACAATTCTTACCATATGTATTTAGCTCTTTAACTATTATTAATGTAACTCTAATATATTAGCGCTCTGCAAGAGCCTTCAATATATTATCCTTGATTAATTCCTTGGCAGGGAATTATCAAGACATTTATGTAAACATGTCTTATCACTAAGTATGGATTTACTTATGCTCTATGTTTACTTGTGTGAGAGCATGGGCGAGTATCAGTCGTTGATCTCCCCTTCCCTTTCATCTCATTTATCTAAGCGATGTATGTACTTGCTATTCACCGTGACTGGTGGACATCACCTGTATTACTTATCATTTATCACTTATTACTGTTTGTTATTTCCATTTATGGGAGTCCCCATTATTATTGTTATCTCCCTTGACGGGACACTATATTAATTTGTTAGTTCCCTTTGATATTTATGAAACTAGCTTATAGTTTCTCTGCATCAGTCTGAATATGTCCTTCACGGAAGGGCATCTACTTCCCAATGTTATCATTATGGCTAAACCGACGTATACATCATATCGTTGCATCTTTTATCTATAGGCTACTTCCGCCTGAAATATTAGCAACCTAAAGCTGAATACAGATTTGTTGGCACCAGATCTGAGGACATCAGTCCTACTTATCCTTCAAGAGTCCAAGTAGCAACGCTAGCCACAGCCTCGCCACTGCCTTAACTGAATGGTAGACGCAGCTTAGCTCTGCAACCATACAACGTTGGACTGCACCCGGAGCCTGGATCCACTACGCCAGCCCACCAGCAGACAGCATCAGTACCAGCCACACCCGTCTCATTAGTGCAGCACCGGACCAAAAGCTAAGCAACCAGCCTAATGACACTCAGACCACTTGGTTCTCGAATCTAATGATGATAGTCTGCTATATATGTAAATAAGCTAGATCCCATACTAGCAACTGTACAGCATTTCACTTTTCATTATCTTATTTTGTATAATAAACTGTACATAAGTTTACATCATAGTATCGCCTCGATAGAGAACAACATCGGACAGATAAGTTAACTTAAGACTATATTGTGTTAATTGTTTGTTATTTTTTGTTTCGTAGATGATGAAGGCCTCGTGGCCCAAACGTCCTTTGTTTAATTTGGTCCGGCAGGGTTACAGATATGCATGTTTTTCGTATTTCCTATACAGTCGTTTATCCCTGCAGCAGTGAATATTTGTTTGTTTTTTGTCTGTAAATTAGTAATAGTAATTAATGTCATCAGGAGGAGGTAGTTATTCTCAAAGTCCTTCTTGACTATGCTCTTACACTCTAGATTCTGTAGTATGCTTTAGTCTTATATTGAAGTGTGGGTTTTAAAGTAAAAAAACTAGAAGGGGGTTTTAACTCAAAATCCTCCTTGTTATGGAATTTGGTGACTGTCTTTTGCACATTTTTTTATTTATAGGTTTTAACCTCAAATCCCTTTTGGATGAAATAGAGATTATTTAACAGTAAATTATATGTAAAAGAAAACAAAATCAAAGCACAAAATGCGTCAATAATTTTCGCGACCCCTCCCCCCCCTGAAAAAATATTTTATTTAAGCCTAGCTAATCCCTTGATATTCTGCTAATGTGCGAAATCCGTAATCTGTAAATTACCAAGTTTATTAAAACCCTCTGGAGGGGGAAGAAACTCACAGCGCCCCTTAAGTACGCTCATAGAATTTTGTGACTATAGTTTGCTTTAATTTTATATTAAAGAAATGGTTTTTAGCTTCAAATTGCGCTATAGTGGATTTAAACGCAAAACTCTAAGGAGGTAGTTTTTTAAAGCCTTTCGAAGGGTTTTTTAAAACTGAAATGTCAAGCTAATAGGCTCTGGTTACTTTTGTATACTATAGTCTCTTCTTGAGAGTTTTTTTATCGTAAAAAAATTTTGGAGATTTCTTAATAAGCTCAAAATCTCCCCTTGGCTTCGTTCGTGGACTTTGTTGTCTGTGTTTTGCATTTTTGTTTTGAAAAGACATTTTATATTTAAAAATTCTACACCTCCCCCAGCAAGGAAATTTTATTTCTGCCTGGCTAAGCCTATGACATTCTGCTAATTTGTAAAATTCTAAAACCAGTAAATTAACAAGTTTATTAAAGCCCTTAAACTCCCCTTGGGTTCGCCAATAGAATTTTTGGTTTATAATTTGCTATAATTTTATATTAAAGCGTGTCTGCAAAGCATCCACACAATCCTGATGCAGTCCCAGCTGCGATGGGCAGGTCACATCTACAGAATGGAAGACCACCGCATCCCTAAACGACTCTTGTATGGCCAATTAAGCGAAGGAAAGCGCTCGCAAGGTGGGCAAAGAAAGCGCTTCAGGGACCCCCTCAAAGCTTCTCTGAAGGCGTTCAGCATAGACCCTGGCACCTGGGAGACAGAGGCACATGACAGAGCATCATGGCGTCGCGCTGTGAAAACTGGCGCACAGGTTGCTGAGGAAAAAAGAACAACGCTGGCAGAAGAAAAACGCCACAAAAGAAAAGCAAGAGAAACGACACTAGCCCCAGCTGGAATAACCTGCCCAGTGTGCGGCCAAACATTCCGGGCTCACATAGGTCTCATCAGCCACATGAGGAGGCATAAAACCCCAGTGCAAAGCCCTCAGCCCCCTAGATGACAAAGTGGTCATCATCGAACCACGATGGACGAACTATAGGCCTATATATATATTAAAGTAATGGCTTTTAGCTTAAAATTGTGCTGTAGTGGATTTATACACAAAAGTCTAAGAAGGAGGATTTTTTAAATTCTTTTGGAGGAATTTTTCTAAATTAAAACCCCTTCTTTGCTACTAATAAAAATTCTGGTAAATGCTGTATGCTATAGTATCATATTAAACAGGTTTTTTATCATAAAAAATTTGGAAATTTTTAAAATTCAAAATCTCACCTTAGCTTCGTTTGTGAAATTTAGTGACTGTCATTGGCATTATTTCTTTATTTATAGAAGAGGGGTTTAACCTCAAAACGCCCTGGAGATAAAAAGTTAATTTAACATTGAAAACTCACCTAAAAAAAAAAATTAATTGAAATGAAAAATCCCTACCTGAATTCCAACTCCTACTCGCGGGGGAGGGATTTTATTTCATAAAAGGCTTCGACCTAAACTTTCAATATACGCCCATGATATTCTTCTAAAGTACAAAATCAGCAAATCTGTAAATTACGAAAACCCCGCTTGGCTATGCTTATATACTCTAGATTCTGTAGTATGCTTTAGTATTATATTGAAGAGTGGGTTTTATAATAAAAAAAAATTTGGAGGTTGTTTTAACTCAAAATCACCCTTGTTTACGATAATGGTATTTGGTGATTGTCTTTTTTTTAGCGGCCCCCGAAAGGGGAAAAGACGCTATTAGTTTTGTGCGAAATGTCTGTCCGTCCGTCCCGTTTAGATCTCGTAAACTAGAAAATATATTGAAAATCCGACATCACAATATTTTAGACCATTCAAAGTTCTGATGCAACGGCTACTTTTTGTTTTCCTGAAAGCGAAAAATCTAATTTTTAAAATCAGTTATGCAAGCAGTTTTTTAAAGAGAAAAAGCTAATTAGTATGCATTATAAGTTAAACCTAATTTAAAACAAATAGTAATCTTATAAACTTCATTTTCTTGAATATATTATTGTACTGTGCGTACCCACAGAATTCGAATAAAAGATTAAGCCACAACCATAAGCAATGTAGACAAAGTGGAAAAAAATGTGACTACGATGTTTAAAATGTTTTAATATCATTTAAGTTTCTACTTTCACTCTTTGATTGTTTCTATTTAATTATCTATTGTTGACATTCTCACCACATATATTTTAAGAACATTAAATTTCAAAAATATTCATTATATGCTATTGGAAAAAAATAGCACCATATACAAAGCAATTTAAATCGTTAAAATATTAGGACAACCTAAATGTAACTATATGCAATTCTATGTTTTGCAATCATTGTACTTTAAAATGTAAATACTTAATTTGTACGCTTACTAATAAAATATGCATCTTTTTATTAAAAAAAAAAAGCCCAATAAAGAGGCCAATAGCCCAAAAAAGAGGCAATGCCCAAAAAAGAGGCAAAGAAAAGAGGCAAAGGCCCAAGGATTCCTAGGATGTAAAAAAAAAAAAAAAAAAAAAAAAAAAAGATTAAGCCTTTTCAAAACAATTACAGAGAGGCTCGGTAAAGCGCTTAGCCTCCGAACCGAGGGTCCTGGTGAAGACTGGGATTTTCAACTTCGGGATCCTTGGGCGCTTCTGAGTCCACCCAGCTCTAATGGGTACCTGACATTAGTTGGGGAAAAGTAAAGGCGGTTGGTCGTTGTGCTGGCTACATGATACCCTCGTTAACCGTAGGCCACAAAAACATATGAAACATCATCTGCCCTATAGACCAAAAGTTCTGAATTGGGAACTAATTAGGCCAGGTTCACATCTAACTTTGCATTCACTTGCACCTATCCTTTGATCTGCAGCACCATTGGGGCACCACACAAGATCTGCCAACCTTCTTTCTCCATTCTTATCTCTCATTTGTCTTTGATATAATTTCATTTGGATGTTCTTTCTGAAAATATTGAAGCCTGCCTGGGTGGACCACTTCGGGGGCCGATTTTAAGTTTGTGTTTCCACACAAACTGTCTTTGTAACCTTGTTATTTATAGGTTTTAACCTCAAAACGATTTTGGATGAAATAAGAGATTTTTAAACAATAAATTCTTGCGTAAAAGAAAAAGAAATCAAAGCACAAAATCCGTCAATATTTTTCGTAAAAGCCCCACCCAGCAAGAAGATTTAATTCAGCCTAGCTAAGCCCATGAAATTCTACTAATGTGCAAAATCCGTAAATCACTTAATTAAGTTTATTAAAGCCCTCTGGATGGGGATGTTAAACTCAAAACGCCCCTGGAGTACCCTCATAGAATTTTGTGACTAAAGTTTGCTTTAATTTTATATTAAAGAAAAGGCTTTTAGCTTCCGATCGCGCTTTATTGGATTTAAACGCAAAACTCTAAGGAGGTAGTATTTTTATGGCCTCTGTAAACTCAAAATTCGTTTTTGCCAAGCTTATAGACTCTGGTATACTTTTGTATACTATAGTCTCAGCTTGAGAGGTTATTTTATCATTTTAACAAATTGGAGTTTTGTTTTTTAAACTTAAAATCTCCCCTTGGCTTTGCTAATGAAATTTGGTGTCTGTCTTTTGCATTATTTTTTTTTAGAAGAGACATTTTAACTTAATAAATTCTACACCTACCCCAGTAAGGACATTTCATTTCGGCTTGGTTAACCCCTTTATATTCAGCTAATTTGTAAAATCCTAAAACCTATAAATTAACAATTTTTTAAAGCCTTCTGAAGGGGAGGGAGAGTTAAAATAAAAACTCCCCTTGGGTACCCTCATACAATTTTTGGTCTATAGTTTTCTATAATTTTATATTAAATAAATGGCTTTTAGCTTCAAATTGCGCTGTTGTGGATTTAAACACAAAACTCTAAGGAGAATATTTTTAAGAATTTCTTTTGAAGGGGTTCTAAATAAAACCCCCTTCTTTGCTACGAATATAATTTTTGGTGAATGTTGTATACTATAGTGTCATATAGAAATCTTTTATCGTAAAAAAATTTTGAGATTTTTTTAAAACTCTAAATCTCACCTTGGCTTCGTTAATGAAATTCGGTGACTGTCATTTGCATTATTTCTTTATCTATAGAAGAGGTGTTTAACCTTAAAATACACTGAAGAAAAAAGATAATTTAACATGGAGTGGATTGGATTTAGATGTATGTTAAACTTAGCTTATGATCCTTTCAAGTTTTTTCTCTTTCGCTACGAAAATGGGTTTACCCGAAGCCGATACATTCATATCTATTAAAAACAAAAAGAGCGATAGCTTTGTTAAAGGAATGGGATTATAAAGTAAACAATTAAACGAAATAATTTTTGTACGCGATTCATAAATGAATCTAGGCCTATCTCAACTCGGCTTCGCAGCTTTCGTAAACGAATGTAGTCTATTAAAAATGCCTTAGAAAACCAAATTTGAATGTTAATTTGATCAAAACTTGAAATGAATGGACTATATTTAGTATGTTCATGTATTAAAGTATAAAACTATCTGTGCGAAGAGAAGTTTTATCATCCTAGAGATTAATTAGAGTTTTAGATCTAGGGATGGAAAGAAACATTACGGTATTGTCTAATGAAAGAACGTTCGTCAGGAAATCTGTAGTCACAGATATAAGGAACTAATTTATGTAAAAAATGGTTTTGAAACACAAATTTGAAGGTCAATTTTATTATATAATGAAATCAATGGACCTTCTTTTGTATTTTCATGTGTCAAAGTAAAAAAATATCTGCGCAAAGTGTATTTCTTAAAATTAGATCTAGATCTAAATCCTTTCGATCTTTCCTCATGTCAACATTGTAAACATGGCCTAGATCCATAAATACTATAGCTTTAATAGAGTCGGACAACTTTATTTTTTTTAGGGTCTTAAGTTTGTTTTAGGGCAACAATACATACACTACAGTCTAAGTTGGTACCCAAGAAACATTCCTGCCAAGTTTTATCAAGATTGGTCAAGCGGTTTTGATGTCTATAAGTCACATACATACACCTCACATTCTACTTTATAGTATTGATAAAAAACAACAACAACATTTGTGTTGATCACGGTAATTCCCGCTTAAGCTATGTTAAAAATAAAAATAAATTAGCCAAATTTAATATACTTTAATGATTATATATTGAAAACTTTTGACGGTCAAACCAGAGTTTTAATTGTGTGGCCCATTAGGTAGTTTTCCCAAACTAATGCATAAACTGTCTCATTTCGAGGAAAATTGTTAAAGTGCTAATTCTATTTGATTTAAATGTCAATAAACCTGACTGACTTGGCTTGGGAAAAGGAAGGAGGTGATATCTACTTACAAGAAGTAGTGAGCTCAAGCCCCCGCCTATTTAATTTCGTCAACATTTCATTGTCCTACTAAAATACTTACTAGTAAACACTCTTGTAGTATCACGCACGTATTCATTTAGATGCCATTGGGATACCAAATACATTGGCGAAGAACGATAATACTGATCAATACGACTGTACTTAATCTGAACCTAATCGTGACTATTATTATGATAACCAGACTCTCCTTTGACTGCGATGAACAAATTGACCTGCTCTTATTGTAAATCAATGAAGAGTAAGGTACTGACAATCCTCAAAACATAACTAACAATCTGATAACAAAAGTCATTGCACTGACTAACACGACGTTACTGAACACCAATCAATACTTTGAATCAGCTCAATTATGGAAAAGGATAGTACATTTGAATAAATCATCTTCAAAATGAAGACTTTCTTTACTAAAGAAACGTTACTTTGAACTGATTTATCTCGAATACATTGTTTAAAATAGCCCAGTGATTTCATTCATGTTCATTGGTACAACAATAGCTATTTTCAATCTGTACCATACTCTAGCTAATCCAGGGCTTCACCAAGCTAAAAAGATGGAATAGGTTGATTATTATTGCATGACGTTTTCGATAAGAAAACCTTTTTACACAATTTAGTTTTCTTCCAATACTCACTGTTTAAACCAAAGTTTAAAAAAAAAAATATTAAAAAAAACAGAAACAAGATTACAAACAGAGTTTGTGTTATCACACACTCAGAGGAGGACCCCGTGGAATCAGAAGCATAGTGAGGGAGAGCAAGGCAGGCTCGACGCCCCGGGCGCCACCCTAATCCTATATTTCTATGTGATGTTCATGGAAAATGTGTGTGTGTGGGGGGCGCCAATAAAGTGGTGCACGTTTAGCTCACTTCGGTGACCGGTCACTTCATCCTCGGTCACTTCATCCCCGGTCACTTCATCCTCGGTCACTTCATCCCCGGTCACTTCATCCCCGGTCACTTCATCCCCGGTCACTTCATCCCCGGTCACTTCATCCTCGGTCACTTCATCCCCGGTCACTTCATCCTCGGTCACTTCATCCTCGGTCACTTCATCCTCGGTCACTTCATCCTCGGTCACTTCATCCCCGGTCACTTCATCCTCGGTCACTTCATCCTCGGTTGCTTCATCCTCAGTCACTTCATCCCCGGTCGCTTCATCCTCGGTCACTTCATCCTCGGTCACTTCATCCCCGGTCACTTCATCCTCGGTCACTTCATCCCCGGTCACTTCATCCCCGGTCACGTCATCCTCGGTCACTACATCCCCGGTCACTTCATCCTCGGTCACTTCATCCTCGGTCACTTCATCCTCAGTCACTTCATCCCCGGTCACTTCATCCTCGGTCCTTTCATCCCCGGTCACTTCATCCTCACACAACCCTAACCTCACTTCATCCTCGGTCACTTCATCTTCGGTCATTTCATCCCCGGTCACTTCATCCTAGGTCATTATTTCTTATTCATTGTCTAATTTTGATGTTAAGACTTTGACTTTAAGCCCTCATTCATCTAAAAAAATTAAGATTACGTAGAATGGTTTTTAATATTTTTGACACGTTATTAATGCGTGTATAGTGTTTCCCCTTCCACTTTACGTTCTTGATGAGAAATCTTATAATATATTGTAAATCTGGGTGTGTACTTGGCTATAGCGCTTCTACTGGATGTGGGGTATGTAATATTATAATATTATCCTGCGCATGACGTAATGATCAAGGGTCAATGTGTGGTGCAAGTAGCGGAGATCTTTTGAGAGATGAGAACGATTAGAATAATTATGACCATGCCGCTGATAACTCCTGACGACCATCTTTCACTTTATTTTATTATTCAATCGCTCTTTCCTGAAAATGGGCGAGTCATTTTTAGCCTTGAAAAAAGTTTTTATTTTTTCTAATAAAGGCTGACTTCACCCATCCTCAGGATATCATGTCTCCTATATAAGTTTTGCTTTTATTTCTTTTAAACATTAAAGTTGTAAACTGTTTTATAGGTAAAGAGAATTACAAAACATTGTTCAGCAATTTCAATCGATGGATCGTCTTCTGTACTTACAATCAATAGTTTATCTATCTTATCTTACCTATCTATCTTATATAGACGAACACAAAGACACTTTTTTTTTATATGACCTCTATATTTATACATGTTAATTTTTTTTTATAGTTTTTCATGATATTTAATTTTATTCTTATCTAATGTGTTACACTTTTCGTCATGTAAATAAAAATGAATATATTTATTTATGCTTATTTCATGATTTTTACAATTAATATTTGTTAGATAAAAGGATCTGAAAATGAAAAGAACAGGGGATGAAATGACCGGGGATGAAGTGACCGAGGATGAAATGACCGGGGATGAAGTGACCGGGGATGAAATGAACTCTGCGTCGGATCCCTATCGGATCCGCGAATTTGCAAGAAGTAGCCTATTCGAGACATGCTTTTTTGATTGTCCAAAGTAATAATATTTCAAAGATTCTTTTGAAGTTGTACAAAATGTTTTTTTGTAAAATGTTTCTTCAAAGTTGAAGATAATCTACTTTCTTGTCCAAACCTCCCGCTGGACGACGGGGGATGGCAGCGAGAAGCTATGAACCCGGGATCGTCGAGACAATTAGTCCAGCACACTAATAGAACGACCAGGCATTGCTGTTAACTTAATAACAAACTAATAGCCTATTATTGATTAAGAGATATGTATAATAGGTCAGAATAGCGATTTTACATAATCTTTTGGCATTGTTTTGTAATAAAAAAAAAAAACAGGTATCGAACTCGTACTTTGGCAACGTCTGCTCGATGTCCCAGCACAGTTACCAACAGAGCTATCGGTATCATTTAAATGTCTCGCTTTTAAAACATTGCCGATAATAATTCGTTCTACAAAGGATTGCTAAGGCTGCTTTTCAAAATCATGAATTCTTTAATGCGTTGCATCTATTGTTTTCTTTTCAAGAGCATTTTTTTAAAAATTTTCTTTCTGCATTAAATTCGTGTCTTTTCAGAATTAATATGACACGAATCATTTACTGCTTTTGTACCTGTACTGTCATCTTTTAATTATTTACTCCTAAAACAACCGACACTGACCATTAAATACATAATAAAGTGACTCGAAAAATAAAAGCCAATGACGGTGAAACCTAATGTTTCGTAAACCCTGATAATGATTATCACGATTGTATTTTGGAAAGATATGCATTGTGTCCACAATCATCTAACATACGCGGATTCGGAGGTGCCTAAAATGTTATCCAATTCACCACTAGGACAAAATGAAACAACTTAAAGCTGAATATTTTTCTTGAATTGATATAAAATAAATAATCAGAAGTACAAGTCACTTAAACAATTGAATAAAGCACGTTATGGCAGTGTTTCTCAAACAATTCTGGGTGGCGACCCCCTACATAAAATTATCGTTCTAGCTCCCTTTAGAATTTGGTGCCCAGATGAGCGATGTTGGCTCCCACAGTGAGTTCCGTGAGTATTTTCTAAGAATGTAATGAAAAAGAAAAGAAACTTAGTCATAATCATAATACATTATTGAAGTTTTATTTTTCATCTATAGTAATTTAATACTACGTTTAGAGTCCGAATTACTTTATGAAATTTCACTAAAACGAGTTTGTTTTTTTTTGGGGGGGGGGGTGAATTAGTGTTGCCTACATAATTTTTAAGCGTTGTAAAATGTTCTTTCTGGAGACAGAATTGAACATTCGTCTGGTTTCCACCCAAGTCGGTAAGAGGTCCGATTTCGGAGCCAGCCCGGAGCTCAGCGTATTCATTTTCAGCTTCAAAAATTCTCCAATCGTTCACAATGCCCTTTTTCTCGTAATAAAAAGAAATAATATAAAAAGACTAACATTAATGATTTTTCTTTTAGAACGCACTATTCATCCCAGAAAAAAAAGTCTAATAAAGAAACAGCCCTGGTTAATACGGGATATTCTAGGTATATATAGCACATGGACATCTGTAATGGGCGTGATCTTTTTAAAGATCATCTTCTATCTACGTACACAAAACCACTATAGTGAAGTACTATAATCGTAAGAAATTCGACCAATCTCATAAGAAAATCCAGAAGAATCACACTAATGGATACGTTTTGAAATGTTTTCTTCAAAAACTTTTAACCCATATTGTTGCTTACCCCTCTCGCGAAAACGGTCTACATTTGACAAGGATGACGAAACGAAGTCTCTTATTGAAGATATTTTGAGTAGTAAACATTGGTAATATTCAGACACAGATTATTAACTATAATGAAAATGTAAAAAAAAATTCCCCCCCCCCTCCTTGTTATTGGTCGGTCCTTGGCTTGTTGCTCCAAACAGATAGTAGCGTACATCTTAATGTAGATCTACATTGATAATGACCCAAAAATATTCTAAGATTAACTAACAGCTATTTAACATAAAAGTGAAAATGCTTTTAACATTGAGTTTGTAATTACTACATCTATTTACAAGGCGGTGTATTCGACTAAACAACAATATTATATGTAGTAAGTAGATACTAAGAAAAACGAATTTGACTGATCTGCTTCTGTAAGCGTCATTCAAAACAAATATTAAAGACAACCCGCGAAAATTCAAGGTCAGAAATGAACAGGCCCCTATGGGAAAACCCGTGGGAATCCCTCGTGCGCCGCTCAATTTTTTCTTATTAAAAGTTTCCAAAATAACTTCTTATGTAGGCAGTTCCAGCTCCTACCTCATCGTGGTTGCCGAGTGAACACTCCATACGGGTGGCCAAAAGGAACGGGTTTTTGGTTATGTTTTAAAGGCCAAGTGACCAATGTAAAAATAGCCACCCGACTCCGCCCCAGCGTGCGGGGGAGCATGGGGAGCCTAGTTAACTAGATGATGAACCGTGCACTCTCGCGAGTGTACGATCCCTAGCCGACATCCGTTTGTTGGCACTTTGGTACGATAGTTGGGACGCTTCCAACAAGGGCCGAGAGCTACACAGGCAGATGAGTTGACCAGACAGAAAGGACGCATGCTGGGAGCTCTGCCGTGCGGAACAGGCAGTCCTAGCCCAGTTCCGAGTCGGGCACTGTCCAATAGGCGTGTACTTTGGACGGTGGAAGGAGAACTACGACACTGCATCGAGGACGACGAGACAATAGAGCACATTCTTTATGAATGTCGAGCTCTGCATGAGGGACGATTGGGACAAGGAATGGAGAGTGAGAATACTGGTCCATGTGCGGCAAGAGGTCTGTCATTGTACGGGGATAAGTCGACCTTTCAACTCACTGCCCGCTTCCTCTTCCGAGCTCTAAGGGAGTAATTCTCTACATGGTTTGTTACTAATGGGGTTTCTGATTCTTATGTAGGAATATGTTGTTGTTTTTTTTAATAGTTTTAAAAGGATAATGGAATAATTAGAATTTATATAAAATATTAAATTATATGAGTATTTTTTTTATTAAACTAAAAATGTAAAAAATAATGGTAATCTTGGAATAACGATTTGACCGCCCCCTACATTCGGCCGCCTGCGTGCAATGCACACAATGCACAATAGGTAGCGGCGGCCCTGGGCGTTTATATAGTCTGATCAAGTAAGGTACGAACGATTTTTTGTACGCTCTGTTCTTGTCTTGATTGACAGCAGTCGCTCACTTTGTGACGACTTGACGTAGATAGAATGGAGCGGATGGCCGTTGTCTTCCAAGATTTTTCCGATTTTTCTTAGACATTTTTATTCAAAAAGTTCCTTTAAATAAGGTAATGTTGTGCGTGTGATTTTTGATGCCTTTTTTATGATGATTTCTAGGCGGCGCAACAGTTTAGATGAAGCGTTGCCTTTCTAACAAGTTATTCGAATGTTAGCAGATTTTGCATAGTCGCGCGTTTAAAGCTATTGAATTTGTATAGAAAAAAAAGTCACTGGGATGTTTACTTTATCAGAGTACCAAGGTAGTCTTCCCACGAAAGCTTATCAATGATGATGCCTAGATATTTATATGCCTTCACTTGTTTTCTCGATGTAGTCTTTATCTACCGTTCGTGTATCATTTGTTTTTTCTTTCTGAAAATTTCTTAAGTTTTTGTGACATTCAGTTCTAGAAAGTTAGTGCACCATTTAGTAAACATACATACAAGAACTGCTCGCTTAAGAGTATAGGATTCCATTTGATGTCAAAGGGAAAAAATCTACTACGTCACATCTAGTTAGATTAAAAATGTCTTTATTAACTCTTTCTCTCCGTAATTATTTTTCTCGTTCCGATTGTATTATTTCTTTCGCTCATTTCGTATTTCACTATCTTGTTATGATTAAACTTTATTAACTTTTTTTGTTTATCATCAGAAAATGTTATATTTGGTAATTATAGGAGAATGCATCCCCTTTTTACACATCACAAATTAAAGTTTATAAATCCAAAAATTAATTTAGTTTAATAGGAGTCAGATCAACTTTGGCTTCGTCAATTAGGAGAGAAAGAGTTAACACGGAAGAATTCATAGACATTGGTGAACCGAGTTCTTAAAGCATTTCATTTAAAGAATTTATTCCATATGACGTCTAGAAAAATTCCATTACGTTACACGGCATAGTTAGAAAAAAAAATGTTTTTATTAGCACGAGAGAGTTGATGAGGGTTCATAGTAAAAAAGCGCGGACAAAATAGCTCCTGATAAAATAGCGTGGACAAAATAGCGCCGACAAAATAGCGCAAGACAAATTAGCGCGGACTTATATAAAAGTAGTGTATTTGTTTTGAAAAATGTGCTTTCATATATAACTTTAAAAATTAAATGGTTCACTTTCGGAAAAGAAAAGGGTAGCCATTGCATCAGAACTTTGAATGATCTAAAATATCATGAAGTCCGATTTCCTAAAAATTGATTTTCAATAATCGTTTCTAGTAGATTACTTTCTTATTTAAAAGTCCTGAACAACCTATTGTCGATATCTTTGAAAAAAAATCGTTTGACATGAATATGTTTTAAGTTGAAAATCCAGAACAATTTGATATCGATAATTAAACAATAGTGACGTATTGTCCAAGAATATATGTGTAATATAAGTAAATTATGCGATTTCAAACAATTATTTGACGTAATTTATATTTTATAAAACAATATCCGGAACAACTTTATAGGTAATGAAATCAGTATAGAGATTTTCATTCAGCATTTATGTGCTATTCATTAAAAAAAAACGGATCAACATATTATTGATCATGAGTTTTTTTGCAACGTTTAAGCACGAAAATTAAATGTAATATAAGTTAGAAGATCATAAAAGCATTCCTTGGCATTGATTTGTTTTTAACAAAAACATTCGGAACAAACTATTATAGATATTTAAAACTACGGCGATGTTTCCGAAGGAAAATTAAAGGTTAAATTAGATTTTCAATAGCTTTTAGTGTATGAGTTTTTTTGCAACGTTTAAGCACGAAAATTAAATGTAATATAAGTTAGAAGATCATAAAAGCATTCCTTGGCATTGATTTGTTTTTAACAAAAACATTCGGAACAAACTATTATAGATATTTAAAACTACGGCGATGTTTCCGAAGGAAAATTAAAGGTTAAATTAGATTTTCAATAGCTTTTAGTGTTTTGTTTTTATCTAAACATGACGGACAGACCGATTAACAGACAAAAAGGCACAAAAGGTTTATGGTGTTGGGGACACTAAATAAAAAATGAAATATGATTATTTAAAACTTTTTGAGGGAACTAGTTTAGTACAATGTCTTGCCGCGCAAAGTTCATTCTTAGCCTTTATATATATACACTAGACAGATATTACCGGCTGCCCGCGGGTCTTAACTTGCGCATTGCTGATATAGTCACTGATATAGTGCATTAGAAACAATTAAAGAAAATAATAATGTTATAAGTAAAGCGAATGCATGAATTTATGAATAAAAAAACATTATGAATGGAGCTAAAAATAGCTAATTGACTTGAATTCAATTTTTTATGAAAACATTGGCGAACGAATGTAGATCTATGTAAAAATGCTTTAGAAAAACAAATTTGAATGTTAAGAAGCAATTTGACGCATCTAGTAAACTTGTCTGTATGCCACATGTCATATGTTGTCTGTAAAATAGATTTTTAAAAATTTATTTATTAACATTTATACTTAATTATGTATACATATATATAGAACTAGTGGTTATATATATATATATTATGTTATACTGATTATCTGATCTAACATTAACATCTAACTCTTATTGTTCTTAATAATAATAAATTACTCTACTCTAGGTCTAGGCCTAGGCAATATAATATATTTAAGACCAGGGCCGGTCTTAAGCCACTGCAACCTATGTGGTCGCAGTGGACCCTGCACTTTCATAGGCCCCACGCTAATTCTAGGTGTAATTGTTAAATTGCAATATATATATATATATATATACCGGTATATATAAAACCTGGAAATCTCATGAAAATCTCCTGAAAAATAGACAAAATCGTCATTTGTGGGTGTCATTCATTCTGGAAAACGTTAATCCTACGCGCAATAAAAGGCATTGTCAGCTTTTATGTAATAAAATGTAATAATCAGGCAAATTTTCACTTTAATCGAAAGTTTACATACTTTATTTACTTTAATAGTGACTGGCATATTAATATGCCATAGGTTGCAAAGTTCGTAAAGTAAAGTGAATTTGATCGTAATCTTGTAATTAGTAAAGATTGAATAAAATTCAAAGTCGAATTTTTTAAAAATACAAAAGCTTAATTTCCACTTATTATCCTTATTCCCACCAAGACTAGGCCCTGCGCAATCAGTTTCACATAAGGCCCCGCAATCGTTAGGACCGACCCTGTTTAAGTTTAAGACTTAAAGACATGTCACATATTTAATATTACCAATATAAATGATGACTTATTATTTTTTAGATATAAAGTCTAGCCTTATTAATAAGTATAGTAAGGGCTAGTAGAGGGCTATATTAGAATTAGATCTTTTATAAATATATTCTATATAGATTTAGCTTCTAAGGAATCTAAGGCTTTAGGTTTAGTCCTTGACGAATATAATATTATATTTATTTATATCTATGAATAATCTTTATGCTAGTACACTACTCATTAGGTCTTACTACTCTTACAATTAGATCTAGTACTATTACAGAGATGCAGAGATATACAAATTCAAGCATTAAAAAAATGTTGGCGACTGGGCTTAGACTTAACATAGATAGAGGCTAGTCTAGATACAAATTCAAGCATTAAAAAATGTTGGCGACTGGGCTTAGACTTAACATAGATAGAGGCTAGTCTAGATTACTCTAGATCTACTTAAATCTACTAGTTTATAAACTATTACTCTAGTGAACTCTAGTGTCTCTAGTATAAGTATTAAACTCTATTAGTATTACTACAAGTCAAAGTCAAGTACAGTGGCGTAACTAAGGGGGGGGGATGGGGGGAATTTTAAAATCCCCCCGGGCCCCCACCTGGGGGGGGCCCAAATGGGTGTCCGAAATTTATTTGTAAATACATAAATTAATATATTTGATTGACAAATAGTGTCAACGGGTGTTTTTTTTTTCAACATTTATGGATTAAATTTATCACAAAGACTAAACCTAGATCTTTGTTGACATTTTAAAAATATTTTTTTCCCACAGAGATCAAATTTAAAAAAAAAAAAAATTCGTGTTCCATTTTAAACTTTGTTGCCACAAATAAAACTGCATTATATACAGCGAATTCCAGGTATCTTGTTACCTTTACTAATAATAGATCTAAATGGCGAGTATTATATGGCTACACTAATTAACCTTGAAGCAAAATTTACAGAATCGAGTATAACAGATCTAAAAGTTATTCTTAATAATGCTAAAATTGTCCATTATTCGGGTTTGGCGTCTATAATTTCAGAATTAAACTTCACACTCGAGTTATTACCCCTTTATTCATCTTTCCTCAATCCAATGGAAACTCTCTTTTTATTTACATCTAATCCTTTAGCTTTCGCACAAAACATACAAAAAAAAATAATGACGTAATATCATATAATATTAACACATCCTTCCTTTTGAAGTTATTATCACACCCTTCCTTTTAAAGTTCTTAAGAGAACTTTACTGAACCCTAGCATTTGCGGGGCCCTATGCGAAACGGATCGCGCGGGGCCTAGTCTGGGTAGGGATAAGCATAATGTCAAAATTATTATTTTTTTTGAATTAGAAAATAGGTCTACTTTCGTCTTTGCAATAAATTTTTATCAAATAAAAGCTCGCAATGGCACTTTTTATTTATTGGCACCCCAAAATGTCAATTTCGTCTATTCTTCAGGAGATTTGAATAAATTCAAAAAAAGTTCAGGACTTTATCGTATATTTTGCCTTTTCAGGAGATTTCCTGGAGGCTCTGGAAAATCAGGAGGTCGCGAAAACCCTGTTATTTTATATACGTTATAATTGTTTAATTTAATAATGTACACTTGGAATTAGCGCGGGGCCTATGAAAGCGCGGCGCCCACTGCGACCGCATAGGCTGCAGTGGCATAAGGCCGGCCCTGTCTACTAGGAACTTTAACAATTCGTCCACTTCTTGTTGTCTTGACTGGCACAACAAGTTCTCTAGACGTTGGTCTATAATTGTCTGTTTCGTTTGTTCCAACAGTTTGCAGTTCATTGTCTTCATCGTTATCATAGTACCCAGAGATGTCTTCATCGAAACTCTTATTCAAAAAGCGTTGATTTCTTCTGTAGCCTATGTTTTTCCATCGTTTGTATTTATGATGTAAGATCTGGGTGCTGAATGTTTTTTTTTATGACAACTGTTTTCTGCCATGTTTGACCTAGACGAACTCTCCGACAGAATAATCTTTAGGTAGTCTTGCTTTTGCATCGTATTTCACTTTGCTTTTCATCTGTCGTTCGTTGAGTAATGTCTGCATTTTGAGCTACCGATGGTTTCAATACTCGTCAGCAGTTGTGATTGTGAATACGGCAGTCCTCTTAACGGAGTATTTCTAAATTACGAGATATGGATCTTTCCCATTTTTGTATGCTCTGAATCCTCTTGCTTTCGCACAAAACACAAACAACCCACAATGACGTAATACCATAAAATATTAGCACAGAATCTTCTTCATGCAGTGGAAAATTAAGAATTTTTTGCCTATCTTGAATTCTGGTCAAAGCTCCTGCGCCCAATTAATATAGTTCGGAAGAAACTACAAAAGTCTGGACTGCATATACGGGAAGCTGCTAAAGAAATTAATACCCTTTCATGCTTTCTGCAAAATGATGAGAAACTGATAAAAACCTAATCCATCGAAAAAGCAAAAGAAGGTAGTGAATACTATGGATTCCCTGTAATCAAAACAACTGTTTGACAGCTAGATTTAGATAAGTATATCATCTGAATCGCTATCAATAACGTATCCAGCCATGTCTATTTTTATTTACATTTTCTCAGTCCATTACAAGACGTCCGGTTTCGGCCATTGAAGCTGATTTTCAAATCTCGTTATTTTTTCCACTTTCAAATTACTTTTTCTAATATAAATACGCTTTTCTAAAATCTCAACATTTTAGGAACTAACTTTGATGCTATCTACTGTCTGAATCAATCGCTATCTATTTCGAAAAAAACCTCTTCAGTTGGTCTTTAAGTTAACAAATGGAACAGCGAGGAGGAGAAAGCAACCTGCCCTAAGAGAATAAGTCTCCGAATGATAGAAAAAATTAGGCAGTAAGGGGTTATTGAACCATTCAATAGTCCGTGGTCTTCACCCATAGTCTTAGTAAAGAAGAAAGATGGATCCATATGATCCAACCGAATTGTGCTTCTTATCTTATATAATACAGACGTTACTTCAAAAAAGAAGATGATTACGTCCTACGCGTCATGCATTTAGTCATGCATATTAACCAATGACTTAAATTCTGCCAAGTCACTGGTTTTCCTGACTAGTTCAGGCAACCCATTCCATGCTCTAATAGCACTAGGGAAGAAGGAGTATTTGTACAAATTTGTCCTAGCATATGGGACGAGGAATGTGCCTTTATCTTTGTGTCTTTCAGAGAGAAAGCGGTGTCCGGGGAATCGGCGAGTTCTTATTTTCTTATCGTTTCAACACACGTCTTAACAATATATATATAAATATAGGACAAAACGTACAATTCAAGTATTACAGCGCAATTAATAAAATTTCGTCGCTTTCAATTTGCACTGAACAATGTCTACAAAAAAATTCGATTGGTCTTCCAAAATCTATACTCACATTTTTTCTGTACCTTTTCTTAAATTTTTGCTCGTATTAAAAAATGTTAGCATTGTAGTTTTGGTACTACTAAATGAGCACCATTATTACAAACACTTATGTAGATTGATTTATTATTGAAGAAGAAAAAAAAAGAAAAACAAAAAGATCTGTTTAGTTATTGTATAAAAAACTCACTGATTCTCAGGTCACGTATCTTTCTTATTGCAGAAGCGCAATCCAACTATAAGAATTTCCATTTGATTGGACCAATAAAAAATATCTTATCTTATAATCTCCTGGTAAAAAGAAATAATTTCAAAATACTCCAATTGAAATTTACATATCCCGATTCACTAACAAAAAAATTAAAGAAAAATAATCTTCAATCCTCAGTCGAAAAATAAAAATAAATACTAACTTAAGTTTCTTAACAAATTTACACAATTAGCTCAGGTCATTTACACCTGACAGCATAAACAAAAATCACCCTACATCGCATGTGGAAAAAATTATTAGTCATGGCGTAACAGGTTTACAGCAGTATAAGACGCAGAATGATCTAAGTAAGTTTACAGGTTAATTGCAATGAGCCGTGTGACTTTTACTTTTGGTTAAAAGGCTTGTAGAGCTAACATAATATTGGTGCGCAAATGTTTAATTATGAATATTATTTCATTAAACCCTATAATGTTTACGAAGGAATGTTTTAGTCTAGGGCTGTGAGCATGTGACGTCAGTGAAAAGACAAGCGCGGTATCAATTTTTTTCCCCTTTCACGTCAATTGAATAAAAAAAGACGTGTAGCTAAAATTAATTTTACGATTTGACAAAAGGGAAGGACTTCTTTCAGAAGGCTCTGTTGGGGCCTAGAGGGGGTTTGGAAAAACTCCTCTTTGTAGTCTTGTATTTTTTTTTTAGGTCTTTGGTAATTCAACTGCAAATGTTGCGTTTGCCATGTATTGATAGCACTTTTTGGTACCCAATTTATCATATCATTACACTAATTTATTAGAAAAATATTTCGTAGAGTACAATCAAAATCATTTGGAAAAGAAGTCTACTAAATATTTTAACGATGACTGCCTGGTGGTGTGGTATGCGCTCAGAAATGTCGTTCAATTTTCTTATGGTCCCGGGTTCAGGCCTACCTACTGTCATTCCCTGCATCCAAACCAAGAGTGGCAAGTTACAATTAATAAAAACATTTTATTCAAGTTTAGTCTTGTTTATCGGTTGCTTAACTTGTACTTTCTAATATGTAGGCGTTGACGAATATAATATTATCAATTATCCTCACCAAACTATGCCTCAATGCCTCTTAACAGTAAAGTTAATTCACTTTTAAAGTGTTCGCTTCCAGTTTAAGTTTTAAATAAAGTGTCATTACACGAAACTAACTAATCCACTAACCTCTGCATTAACACATTGCCCCCCAAGACATTGAATTCATCGGCAGTATTCAATTATTTTACTGGCTACCAAGTGGGAGTGGGAAGACTGGAGACACATGTATGAGTTGAAGGGAGTGGGGCGTCAAAAGGGAACCTGTCATCTCCATGCTTTGCTTGTCTAACTCGTATCGCCAGGTACAAATCGTCAGTTTAAATATAGATCTTGGTATACCGCATACTATACATATGGGTTGATCTTAAAAACGTCTAATATAAGCACTAGCGGATCCAGATCTTTAGAGTGGGGGGGGGGGGCGATTTTTTTTCCAAACCCTAACCCTAACGCCAAGTAAACCCTAATCCTATGCATACACGTGAGTAATGGCTATATATATATATATATATATATATATATATATATATATATATATATATATATATATACATATCTATATATATATAGATACGAGAATAAAAAAAAAGCAGTGTTTCTCAGCCTTCGGCGAAAAAACCCCAGTAATGTTGAGGCCTTTCTCTTGCAAGCTTGGGGGTCTGGGGAAGCGTTTTCTTGCATTTTTCAATGCAGAAACGCATTCTCCTAACATCTACAGCTTATTATTCACCAGCAAGCGTTTTCTTGCATTTTTCGCTGTAGAAACGCATTCTCCTAACATCTACAGCTTATTATTCATCAGTGGGGTTCGGGGCGAAGCTCCGACGCCAAAAGCGTTTTCTTGCATTTTTCACTGCAGAAACGCATTCTCCTGACATCTACAGCTTATTATTTATCAGTGGAGTTCGGGACGCCCTAAGCATTTTCTTGCATTCTTCACTAAAAAAACGCATTCTCCTGATCTTAAGCTCATTCTATTAAAAAAGGACCTTTTGAATAATGTTGAAAAATATTTATATATGAATTTATAGGCCCTTAATACATTGCTAATAAAACCGATTTGTTCATTGAAAAGATAAGATACCCCACATATTTAGATTAAGGCTTTGAGGATCGCCGCCGAAAAAAATGTTTTTTCGATAAAATAATATTCAAAAAATTCAAGCATAAATTGTGAGTTATAGTCCTAAATTTATTTAACTAGAAAAATATTAGATTGAGTAAAGGTTGGAAAAGGCGGCTAGCAGAATAGAATTGTGTCATTTAACAAGTAGGCCTACAATTGGTGATGCGTATGGCGAATCGGTTCGTATGGCGAATCGGTTCAATTATTCATTGTAAATAGTTGATTTCTTTTTGTAGAAAGTGTCTCTATTATGAATCGGAAGTGGATATGATCCTAGTTTCATTGGTTTGTCGGTGGTCAAATTTATCTCATGATTTTATGATGGATGTTGTCCTGGAGTATCAGTGAAGATTGTTGTTCTAATTTCTGATATTGGCTTCTCTCTATGAGAAGAGGAATTGCTCAATTTTATCTATTTTAAATAGATATTAGAGTTGGTATTTTGAGATCTTGTGTATCGTTCGAAATATCATCGAACAAAGTCTTGAATACCACCAACGGCTTATAACCAGTTTCGTAGACTTAAAGGAACCATTTGAAAATTCAATCGGTAATCATTATGAAAAATAGACAATATGGCGTGCCTAAAAAATTAGTCTAGATCTTACGAGACCTATATAGTCAATCTATTTGCTGCATTAAAACAGAAGGTATTTTGAGATCTTGTGTATCGTTCGAAATATCATCGAACAAAGTCTTGAATACCACCAACGGCTTATAACCAGTTTCGTAGACTTAAAGGAACCATTTGAAAATTTCAATCGATAATCACTGTGGAAAATAGACAATATGGCGTGCCTAAAAAATTAGTCTAGATCTTACGAGACCTATATAGTCAATCTATTTGCTGCATTAAAACAGAAGAAGGAACAAATAAGTACTTTAGCATCAATACAAGTGTGAGACATTGTCTCCATTTCGCTTTCTCTTAGCTATTGACTACATAATAATGTGGGTGATGAATCAGATTGCCTTCGGTATTCCCTGGCGTGAACAGAGTCGAATGACGGACTTGGACTTCGCCGACGACATTGCACTACTAGGATCTACAAGTAAATGCATACAAGAAAAGACGGAGAGCCCAGATAGATAGGCACCCAAAATCGGCCTCTGTCAAGAGTTTGCGAGTCAGAGCTTGAAGAGTACGATACGTTCCAATACCTAGGCAACATCATAGCAAACGATGGGGATGCCTACCATGACCTAGCGTGCCGAATAGGAAAAGTAGATAGCATTTTCCAAAGGCTGAGGCTTTTTGGACAAGCCAAGCTATTGGACTTGAGACAAAATACACCTACTTAACAATCGTCATTCCAACAGCAACGTATGTATCAGATAATGACGTCCTCAAAATTGAGAAAAGAATAACAAAAATGGCTAACATGGATTTTATTAGTTGGTTTTAAAGATCAGGTCTCAAACAAAGAAATATAGTGCCAAATTGGGAATCGACCACTTAATGAGGTTGTGATCTAGCTTTGCATGAGATTTGAGGGACATGTTGAAGTCTAGGTAAGTAAGTATCGTTCAAGTAACTTTCTTGAAAAAAAGTCAAACATGTTACATTGTTTTGTAACGTGTCATTTTCATTGTTTTGGGTATCTTCATTATAGTTATGTAACATATTGAATGTGATTATCTTTCTTTATGTTGTTGATTTAATTCCGTAATCTACATCTGTGATTTTCTTGGCAACTAAAAATGGGTATTGTCACTGAATGAACAACTTATTCTTTCTATATGGTAATAATACTCTAATTTTATCTCCAGGTTGTAATCTTCTCAATAATCTGTTTTCGTTCACGCTTCTTTGTGTTACTTTATTGGTTATACCTATTTCTTATTTAGCTTTTTGACATACCTGTATGACGTTTTTTTTTGTGTATCGATGACATTTTGTTTTTGTTTCTGTTATACTCTGTCTTGGTGTCATCAACGATTCTTTTAGTGTCATTTAGATTTCTTTCAATTATTAATGATTGTTCTCCGAGTGTGAATGTGTGAGGACATCAATAATGACATATTCTCTCGGAGCTTCATGTGACATCTATTTTTGACAAGAAGATTCATCTTTCAAACTACATGGCGATAGTCATGTTTAAGATAAATATTTGTGGAAAGTCTTATTATCACACAAACTCAGAGGTGGCCCCCATCGAATTCAGCAATGGACCAGGAATATTCAAGTCTTGTTTTGATCGTTTAAACTTTAATGTAATAAAATTTAAAAAATCATTAGGCGTTATTTTTCACATAAAATCAAACAGGACAACACATCGTCTTTGATAAGACTCTTCTTACTTTTATGGAATAAGTAGAGAAGCGTTAACTGATAACCTAAAAACAGCATGAAAACCTCCCAGACTGTATCGGTGGCACCTGGTGCGGTAGCTCAAGATGTCACCCCTCCCCCATCAACTTTCTTCAAATATATTCCAATGAACACTATTGCTAGTTAGTTCTTTTTCTGGAACAAATAAATTAAGCTGATTACACCTACTTTTATTGATTTTTACTCAAATATAAAATGAGTGTCAATTTTATTATAAAATCGTACTGTTTATGACATTTATTCAAATGTTATTGCAAATTTTACAATGATATTTAACCTGAACAGGTTTTCTTTGTTATACTTTAAGACAGAAATGGTATAACGTTGTGCATTGTATTTAAAATTAAACTACCATCTAGATGTGTCTAGGCATGTTTGGGCATATATCTAGAGATTTTAATATAATATCTTTTCCGATGTGTCTGCTTTTGCCAATATATATTTTTTTCAACTTGGTTGTCATTCCCAAAATGGTGTCACCCGGTGCGACCGGACGCCTCGCTCACCCCTTGTGACTCTACTGCTCCCAGATACGTACCTGTTCCCAACAATTTCGATTAATATATTGGGGGTAGACGGGCTAGCACTATAACCAACTAGACTAGTAGGCCTACTAATCCTGATCAATAAAATATAATCGCTCTAGATCTAAATAAGTCTAGACTAGATCTAGAATATATCTAGAATCTAGACTAGATTTAGATTTCAAGACTAGATCTAAATATAGTTTAGATCTACATCTAGGCTATATCTAGAACTAGAATCTAGACTTGATCTATCATCTAGATTTCTAGACTAGTTTTAGATGTAGTGTACATATTGATCTAGACTTGGTCTAGAACTAGAATCTAAAACTAGTAAAACTAGTAAAATAAAGTAACGTGGGGGCATGGCAGATACTGAAGTGTTAGATACAATGGCAGAACCTGCGACGCCGCTGACCCCAAACTGTATCGGCACTGCAGTTCCTTTGGATACATCAGCTGCGTGGAGAGGGGGGGGGCCGATGTGTGGGCGACATCGTTCCGACCACAGCTAATGCCCAGGCATTCATCTCACCGACTGAAGGAGGCCATAGATAGAGAGATACAAGTAGTGTAAGACTAGATCTAGAATTTGAATCAAGACAAATAGATTTCTAGACATCTAATCTAGATCTAGATCTAGAATCTAGCACTAGAACTAGAATTAAACTCTACGAGAGTCTAGACTTACAAGATCAAGATCTAGAACTAAATCTAGAATAAAGACTATGAGCAGGTCAGGCAAGCGCGAGTGGGAGATACCTATTCTCTGCTCAACATTAAAATTTACCAACAGTAGGCAGATGTTTGCGCTACTGGATGGGCTCAATTTGTGCACCTCGGTATGGTGACCAATGGGCTAGAGTCACCTAAGTAACCAGACAACTAACTATACTAACTTAACTAAATGAAAACAAGATAACAAACTTTAGTTTAGGATAAATAAACAAAACGAAACTTTATTTACATAAAACTAAATGAATCAATAATAATATATATATATATATATATATACACTAACTTGACTAATCACTACTACTGAACCCATCAACTAACTAAAACAGGGGCGGACTGGGTATCAAAATCGGCCCGGGCATTACCAATGTTTTCTAACTTAACCTCTTCCATCCCTCTTTTTCGTTAACTGACAATGGAACCATAAAAAGACGGGTGAGGGAAGGAGCAAAACAAAAATAGGAGTGCCATCAAAGGCCCATGCCGACCAGCAAAATGATCAGACCAAACACAATCTCGAAGACATCAAAGTAGTGTTGAAAGCCATGCCGCTCGTGCATAGCAGAAAGTACGGTCTAACGTTTTACAAATGATAATACGTGCAGTGTATAGTGTAATTCTTAAAATTATATTCTTGTTGAATTTCAAACAAAATTAATTGTAATAATAATTTTAAAAAAAAAACAACAACTTTATATATTGATGCTGTCACTTTTTTAAAAGTTGTCTGCACTGAATTTTTTTTTCTTTGGTCGCGACCAGACTGGCCCATTTGGTACCGGTCCACCGGGCATTTGCCCGTTTGCCCATATAGCCAGTCCGCCCCTGAACTAAAACCCTCTAAATCTACACCACTACTAACACTAACAAACTAACCAAACCAACTATCTAACTAAATCACTACAACTACTACCCTAGACCTAGATCGACAAACAAACTACAATAAACTAGTCTAGATCTACAATATCCTACTACTACAAGTACAACCAACCAGTGGCGTAGCTACCAATGTGCGGGTGGTGCGGGCCGCACAGGGCACCAAGTGGGGAGGGGCACCAAAATTCCCCCAGTGTGTATTAATTTCCTATTTCCCAGAGCTTTTCAGTAAAAACGACTAATTGTATGGACACGAACAAACATAAACTACTGTATTTTAAACATGAACTAACGATTTATAAATTATCATGTCGCTGTCGCTGTTTCATCTCCTTGACTATTTCTTCAATACAATGTAAGCTATAGAACAGTTTGAATCTAATTTACTACATTTATTTCGGACACACGGCACATGTTGTTACTACACTGATCGATGCTCTGTAATATAAAGAAGAAGATAGGCCAACCTTTTTTTTAACCATTGTTTAGTCCATTGGTTTAATCTAGATATTGAGTTTGCAAATATATTTCTAAACTCTAGCTCTAAACAATTGTCTTAGTTTATTCATTTCTTTATGATTCTTTATAGTTTAATTTTGGAAATAATTCTATTGTAATGTCAATATTTTTAAATAAGCTAACCTTTGTTTTGTACGAGTTTTTTTTTAAACTAACTAGTTAATTGTAATACTGTAACGTAAACAAAATGATGAACAATGCTCAAGACTGACTAGTCTGGCTGGCGCCTCAAAACCCTTTTAAGCTCAGACGGAGAAATCGGCATCTCTGGTTCTGTCCGGTCTGGGTAGACTATAAGGGCCCCATACCCAGATCTATCGGGGTCCCTCATTACCGACCCATCGGTATAACAGAAAATGGCATCTGATGGCTACTTTAGTGTAGCTGATGCCAAGTTTTGGAGTATGGCAGGTGTTAATCGCCTCTTGGTGGCTCCCTCTTGCCCTATAGGGCTTTCAAAGGCTTGGTTTTTTCCGGCAAATGTCAAACGGCGAGAAAGTTCTTAGAAAGTGGATGTGTTATTCGCCAAAAAAACAACAACAGAATCCTTATTTTGCTTCCCCTGCATACTCTTCTCAACAAGATCAAGTACCAAATCTTCATTTAAATCCAAAGATGGATTCAATGACTGGTGGAGGTTATCCCCGAAAATAGAAAAACATGAGACCAGCAGAGCTCACATTTAGTCATCGCTTGCATGGAGGGAACTTGAAGTTCACCTGAGAGTAGGGAACAATATTGACAACAAGGCCCAAGATTTGATTATACAAGAGACGAAAACCTGGAGAGATAGTAAAATTACTATCAAAGTACAATCCACTCTTGAGGGAGCATGTGCTTCGAACTAAGCTTTGTTCCAGACCGAATACATACATGTCTCCACAAATACAAAATGAATTTATTACAATATTGGGAGATCACGCTAAAAAACAAATCATACAGCAAGTAAAACAAGCCAAATATTTCTCTATTATTTTTGACAGTACACCTGACATCTCAAAGCTGGATCAAATTTCCCAAATTTTACGGTATGTTGTCATGAATAATGACGGGGTGCAGGTTCGTGAGTCTTTTGTTGACTTCATCGACACAAAGGACAAGCATGCTGTTGGAATCGCTAAGTTGATTCTAGAGAAATTGCGTTCTGATGGCTTAGACATAATGGACTGCAGGGGTCAAGGCTATGATAATGCTGCGGTCATGAAAGGTCATTAAGGTCATGAAAGAATTAACAATATTTGATTAATGAATACATATTATTTTGAACAAAAAAGTAAGGTTTTGCAATGTTATTAATTAGTTAGTTGTTGCTGTTTTTTTTTTTGGGAGGGGGGGAGGGGGCATCAAGATGAGGTACTGCACCAGGCATCATATACTCTAGCTACGCCACTGCAACCAACCCATAACTAAAACAAGAACATCTTAGCCTTAGTACACTTACTATTAGTATTCACTAAGAATATTACTTATAACTAAGTAACTAAACCACTAATAAGGCAAAATTACAGAAACAAAATAACACTAGCTTCCCTAGAATTAGATCTAGAATAGATCTACAGAAACAATAACAAAACTATCAATAATAGCAGAAACAAAATGACACTAGATTCCCTAGAATTAGAATAGATCTACAACAGCAGTTATAAGCAGCAGCTATTTCAGCAGAGTAATTGCAGCAGCTAAAAGCAGCTAAAAGCAGTAATAATAGCCTGCAAAACATAAATGCAAAACTATATTATATTCTATTAAGACTGATGGACGCCGCCATCTTCAATAAAGCATGTTGCCAACTATTATGACAAATAGTCCAAGTAGAAAATAAAATAACTACCTTACACATAGTGTGACATAGACCTAGTAAAAAAATAAAATAGTAACAAACTTACAGGCAGTCCCAGGTACAGGAATAAAAATATAATTAGACGACAGACCACAAAGATCTTCAGCTGTCACACAGACAGATATGGTACTGACCACATTCAACTGTTTTTAGACAGCATGTAGTACGTCCCTTTTATACTATCCCGCACTAACCTATATAAATATGCGGAAGTACAATTATAAAATCTGACACTAACCTATAAAAATAAAATATATAAAAATAGCTCTAACCTATACAACAAAAATACATTTAAAAAATAGCTAAAATTGCATATAAAACTAGCTCTGGGAGCGCAAGCTCACAGCTAGATTAGAATCTAGACTAGATCTAGAATCTAGATATAGAATCTAGTTCTAGACTAGCTTTCGTATGACTTAAAACTTTTAATCTTAAAATTACACGATCTAGAGTTAGGCCAATATTATGATCAGTATTAGTAGTACAATAGTGCACTTATGCTGTTCGCATCATATTCACTTCTTAATGAGATGAAACTTTTTACATAATAAATAAATCTTCTCCCCAATGCTTTAAGAAGATAAGCTATTTCCTTAATAATTTATAGATGCAAAATTTGTTCAAATTGTTGAATACATTTAAATCTAAATCAACATCAGGTTTCCATTTCGTCTAATTTAGATTGTTATCACTTTGGTAATGAGAATGTGTCAAAACTAAGCGCTATAAAAGTAGTTCGTTGTTGTTGTTTTTTTTAACTTTCAACTAAAACGAAGTTTCTATCAAAATAAAAAAACAACAAGAACATTTGAATCAGTATTCCATTCCATGAGTTAGTTAATATTTTATAATGATCCATTGATACTTTTTCCTTTGTGACCTTAGATGCATTTTTTTTTTACCAATGCCCGAATCTATGAATGAAGCTTGAGTTATTAATGAAGAAGTCTGTAAGCTTTTTAAAAAACTTACCTTCCCTGAAGTTTTTCATTAAAAAGTGGTGTATCTTTTTGATATCTTTTTAAACAATCTGCTTGAATAGATAATTTTAAAAACGAAATGGTTCACTTTCGAAAAAGAAAAAAAGTAGCTGTTGCATCAGAACTTTGAATGATCTAAGACTCTAAGATATCATGACTTCCTATCTTCATTTTCTCTCCTAGTTTCTGAGATTTAAACGGGACAAACGGACGGTCGGACGGACAGACAAACCACACAAAACTAATAGCGTTTTTTCGGGGACGGCTAAAAACTAGCTAAAGCTATAAATATATATATATATATGTATATATTAGACGTATATATATATCACTAGCGGGTCCAGAACTTTTGAGGGGTGGGCAATTTTTTTCCAGACCCTACCCTAGGGCCATGTAAACCCTAACCCTATATATATATATATATAATATAATATATACTAGACAGATATTACCCGCTGCCCGCAGGTCTTAACTTGCGTATTGCTGATGTAGTCACTGATATAGTGCATTAGAAACAATTAAAGTAAATAATAATGCTTTAAGTAAAGCGAATGCATGAATTCGTGAATAAAACAAGGTTACAAAGACAGTTTGTGTGGAAATACAAACTCAAAATCGGCTCCCGATGTGGCAGGTAAAAAGGCAGGTTTCAATATTTTCAGAAAGAACATCAGAATGAAATTATATCAAAGACAAATGACAAATGAAGAATGGAGAAAGAAGGTTGACAGATCTTGTGTGGTGCCCCAACGGTCCAGCAGACCAATGGATAGGTGAAAGCGGAAGAGAAGTTCGATGTGAACCTGGCCTAACTAATGTCATATAATGATTACCTAACTGATCTAATTGTTCTGCAAAGGGTCGATCTCTTATTCCAATCCCAAAGAAATAAAACAATTCCATAAAAAAAAATTCCTTTAGTTATGTATGCTTTATGTTATCGACAGCTTTGCAGTTCAGAGATAATATGAAAAACTACGTATTATTTGTTGTTTTAAATTATACCCAACTTATATGTATACTAAATAGATTTTTTTCTCTTAAAAAAAAGAGAAAACATTTTTTTTTATAAATCTAGTAGTTAGTATGACAGAACTTAGTTAACTTAGCAATACAAATGTAAAACAAAATATTTTTTTTACAAAAATCTAAAACCATTTGCATAAATGTGTTAAAAAATATGGTAAAAAGTCTCCTCCACTACTACAGAGCGCCCGTGTTTGTTACTATTAATAGAGAATAGTTGTAAAAGTGGTGTATTTTTATGGGAAAAAAACTGCTTGCATAAGCGATTTAAAAAATTTGATTTTTCGCTTTCAGAAAAAAAAAAAAAAACAGCCGTTGCATCAGAACTTTGAATGGTCTAATATATTATGATGTCGGATTTTCACTACCATTTCAAGTTTACGAGATCTAAACCGGACGGATATACATTCCACACAAAACTAATAGCGTCTTTTTCCCCTTTCAGGGGCCGCTAAAAATTATGTTCTAGGTGTTTACTAAATATAATGATAACTATTAATTATATGCAAATGAAAACAAATCGTTACGACTAAAGTAATATTGAATATTGAATTGCAAGCGTACATGGTCGGACATTAACTACATTAACAGAAGAAGTCTCGAGTTGGTCTGTAGTGATGGGCAAAAGTTAACTTAAAAGCTAGAAACTTTTAGTTTAAGTAAAAAAAAATTAGTTAAGGCCATTGTTTAACTAGAAAAAAAAAGTTTAGCAAAAATCGAAGTTTAATTTTTTTTTTTAGTTACGAACTAAAAAGTTTAATTAAAATTTGTAAAACTTTTCAACATGTGCTCAGGGTTGAAACGCACTCACTGTTTTCTGGTCCTGTGATATCAATAACTTTGATTATCAAAAAAAAATGATGCAGTTAACAACTATTTAGTCAGTCTGCATTTGAAGAGGGTAAAGAAGATCCTGGTAGTAGTTATGTGAGTAAATATTTGCTTTTGAAAGTAGCAGTATTATAAAATGTTAAACTTTTTTTTTTGCCAAAAGCTTCTTTACAGTATTATGAATGAGGTTGTTCCGAATTTTTTTGTGAGCCACGTGGAGATGTTTAATTTCATTTTCTAGTGGGTATCTGATTAGTGAGTTAGGTCAATATTTAGTGGTTTTAATCAATTCATTTGCGGCAAACAATATTTTTTTAACTGCAGGAACATCAAGTACACCCTTTTTATAGTCTTAAGACTTATTATTGAGATCTATTAAGTCTAAATCAACAGCTAGGCCTATACAGATCTAAAAGCATTAGGGTAACCAACTCTAGAAAAAAAAGTTAATCCACACCCTCTCTGACAATAACTAAGTAAATAGACTGTGTCCAACTGATTTTAGCAACCTGGTCAGCTAGACATACACATGACCACATGTAGGCCTAGTGTACTGTACGTTTGTAGTCGATAATACTGCAAGACTACCCTGCATTTAAGCGTTATGCAATAGTGTTTGCTTAATGTGGAGTGGTCAGACAAGAAAATAACACACTGGCGTGGCTAGGCAAGCATGTTCGAAGATCTTTCCACTAAAATAGTTTCACACCCTCCCTGCCCAGAAAGTAAATAGACAAAGTGTCCGACTGTTTTAAATAACATGGCCAGATAGACGTCTACGTGTAGGCCTATATAGTGTACTGAGTGTGCAGTCCGTAATGACAAGATCATTCTGTTTTTTTTCCCTTGCGCGTTTAAAGGTTATGCAATAGTGTTAGTTGTATTTTTAGTTGTCAGACAAGAAAATAGCACATCGGCATGGTTAGTCAAGCATGTATTTTACACTATAAAATAGTTATACGGGTCAAATGTTTTAAAAACTCCAACGATTTCGTTTCTATTTCTTTGGATACTATATCTAAATTTGAATAATGAGATTTTAAACTTTACCGGTATAAGTAAGAATTTCAGTTATATAATAAGTTAACATAATTTAAAAAAAAGAGTACCATTATTTTCTAAAGGTTTTAATTCAAGGCAAAAATACAAGCACACATATTTATTTAGACATTTTTAAAATTTTATTGTACATTAACGTTTATGTAAGAAACATATTCTTTATTATTGATTTTATTATAAATAAATATTACTAGAATGTCAAAAGAATAAGATCGAACCATACCGTAGGCATACAGTCGGATGATTATATCTATATAGGTCTAGTTCAACCCTGTCCCCCCCCCCAAAAAAAAAAAGTTATGAGTTATAGTTTGTTATAGTTTAATTAACTTTCTTTAGTTTAGTTTAACTATCTTTTGAAATTCATGATAAACTAATAGTTTAACTACTCTATTTTAGTTGAAAACTAGTTTTAGTTTAACTTTTAAAAGTTAGTTTAGTTCCCATCACTATTGGTTTGTTATAATTCATATTAACAAACTAAAACAACGGGTTTGATAGTTCAAAAAGAAATAAGTTCAAGACAGAAGTGAGTTCTATCTTGTTTTAATTATCATTTCACTTGTTTCTACATACATCGGCTTAAAAGTTGAGTCTGTGTAGAGTGTCAATAAAAAAGTTACATTAAGTTGTTTTATTTATTACCATTGTTTAAATTTTATTCAAAGGTCTACATGGAATATATAATGCGCCTACATCGGTTTCGTTGTACTGGTTGTTTGGAGCTACAAACCAACGACCGAGCATCAACAAAAGGGTCTACTGCAAGTAATGGTCGCCTAGCGGACAAAACTAGCAGGCGTGGCGCTTTGTTCGAATCAAGTCAATACCCACTCCTATTGACGGATGCCCGCACAAGAGCCTCTCGACTCTTTAAGATTCAGTCACTCAGGAAATGATATCAGCACGCGGCGGCGACTCCTCTTTTTTATGATCTGACCGCGTCGATCAAGTCTGTAAGATAACGCACAAATTAGATGACAGGTCATGTCATAAATAGTTACGATTTAGTTTCCCTCCAACATTCTCCAAACCAATGGTTCTCACACTGCTTGCTTGAATGTTCAAAACATTAAAGTTTATTTTTTTTATAACTTTTTTTTTTTCTGTGTAGCAAACTGTTGGGAATCCAAAGAATTAGATCGGAGGAATTGTTCAGATCATAGGTTAAAATCATATGATCATTAGACCGACAAAACCTTATTTCTTAGTGTTTCCATAACAGTGAGTTTTGAGTATGATTTTCTGTTGCTACAAATCTTACTACCTTTTTTAATATTGGTACAACCTATGAAACCCCTAGGTAACTACTAAAACAAATAAATTCACTCAGACGCTCTTTTGTTTATTTCAAATTCTAGCATTACACACCGGCTAAGCCCGTTGACTTGTTACCAGGATTTACATTGTTTATAGCCTTATTATTACTGTGATAATACATTTATACCGCGTCATAATTTGTTGTGGATGTTTTGTGAAAAGTACTTCAAAGGAATTAACGTTAAAAAATTATTGCTTTTAATGTCTACCCCTATTAACATGAAATCTCTATTAATTAATTCTTATTTTTAATTTTATACAATAATTTATTTATCTGTAGTAACAAAACAATTATTCCTTGGTTGTTGTTTTTTCAATAAACGGGCAACATTTAAACGATCCCCTAATATAGTTTTTAGCCTCAAATTATTGCATGTTATAATGAAAAGAAATTGCCCACTTTTTTTCTTTCTCTCTCTCTCTACTTCTCTTTCTCTGTCTCCCTTTTTGTTTTTCACGCGGCGCATCTTAATGTTCTCTGACATAGACTTTTAACTTGAAATGGGACGATTTACTTATTAACGCCCCAACCCCCCCCCCCCCCAAAAAAAAAAACAAACAACCAACAACACACACGCTAACATACTAGTGGCCCGTGAATTCTAGTATCACTTTTACCTATTTGCTCCACCTGTCCTACGACCACAACAACACACTTCGTAGATATAAAGCATATTTCCGTTTTCATTTATGTCTTGCATTTAAGTTCCATAGGTTAGGTTTAATAAAAATAAAAAATTGACTCTTGATTTAATTGAATTCTTGATCCACTTAAGACTGAAAAACAAATCGCTAGCATAAATTTATCACTTACCGCAATCGCCAGATATATTCAGATAAAGACAATATTTAGAACTGAATTATCTAGCCTATATCTGAAATGATGTTAGTGAAAGACTAAAGAATCTGTACCCGTAATTGTCCATGACAACAAAACCTTAATATTTGAGATAATTGATCCAGTTTTGAGATGTCAGGTGTACTGTCAAAATATATATGGTTTTTAATCACCCAAGAATACAATAAGTTTGTTTTAAATTTGCGGGGACGTACGTATTTGGTCAGGAACTAGCTTGGGTAGGAGCACATGTACTTTTAGGAGTGGATCGTACTTGGAAAGTTATTTCAAAAACTCCTAGAAATTACCTAGATTTTGTCTTTGCAATTCTTCTTCAACTTGTTCTCGATGCCCATAGAGTGCCAGATTCTGTTTTGAGAGAATGGACAGATATCCAACATTTTGTTCAGATTTCATTATCAGATTTTTACCCTTTGGATCCGTACCGTCAATCATTTGAACCTGAGATGACAATTTCTCATTCCAAACTAGCACTTAGCGCACAAACCAGACTTTTCAGTCTTGAGCAACGCCCATAATATTGTTTACAATACAGTATTACAATTAACTAGTTGCTGATGAAAAAGAAAACACACAAAAAAGATAATTTTAATAAAAAAATATTGATGTCACTTTCGTCTCTCAGTGGTCATTAGAATTTACAAGAAAAAGTTGTTGTTTTTTCAAAACGACTGAAACTAAAAAGATTCACAGGAAAGTAAACTAAACTACGACAATTATCTAGATCTAGAGGTAGGCCTATATTTATAATCTCTAGATCTAGATAAAGCCAGCGTAATGTGCAATAAAGTTAAAACATGTACCATGTGCTTAAAAAAAATGGGCGTTTAAAAGTGAAATGCATTGAGAGATTTCAACAAATCTAGTCACTTTGATTCTACCTGATCTACAGCTTTAATGGAAGAAAGAAGGTAGGAAATCAAAACAAAATAGCTAAATTTAAATTTGTAGTTAACATTTAAAATAGAGTGTCATTGTTCATGTTTGTATAATGTGTTGTTTTTTTACTAAGAACGTTTGATGCCTCTCACCACAGGATGCCCCGTGCTGCTCGCACTACTAGCACATGCGTAAATTATTTCGATCGAGGATTTTCGACACATTATGTTAATGGAAAATAACAGGAAATGGCTTTATTTTAATGAATTTGCGTGAATATATAGTTTCGCAAAGTTGTTAAGGTTCTGCAAAGTGTTAACGCCGAAAGTGGTAATGGTTCTAAGCCCACCATTACCTAAATAATACTTTTAATGGCACGCATCATAAAAAACCCTCTGACAACCAGTCCAATTCCTGGGCCTTCACGTGTGGTTCAGATACTGAGCCCGGTGGAACTGTTATCACTAACAGGAGAAGGGGCAAAGGCGAGCAACTGGTTCCTAAACCAGTAAGTTTCGGGCAGGAGCGGCTCGTTAGCCTTGGTTGGCTACCCACCAGGAGAAGGAAAACTCTGAATCCAAACCTACGCTGCTTTGCAGCTATACCCAAACACGGGAAAGGCTTCGTGAGACAATCCTGAGAAAAATCAGGAGCTTGTGACCCTTAGGCAGATTGCTGTACACTGTGCTACAGCCTAGCAGAGCCTGCGGCGCTACTGATCCCAAACCGTTTCGCATATTCTGTTCCTTTGGTCTCATCAGCTGCGCGGAGAGGGGGCGACATCGTTCCGACTATAGACAATGCCCAGGCTTTCATCTCGCTTACTCAAAGCACAAACCCAAAACCTGGAGAGGACACTCCAGCTCGCCTTTGGCGTCAGCCAAACATGGAAAGTGGCAGTTACCAGTTATAAGCTCAAATGCTCAGGGGTCACTTTCATCGGAGGGAGGGGATCCTGGATCCCAATTGACAGCTACCGCCCGCCTTAAGCTGGGCAGCCCCCAGTCACTAAGGTGCTGTCCCGTCATGCCTGTCTTCCTCATTTGGGTACATGAGGATAGGACAAAAACTGAAAAGCAGGCACAAAGTCAATGTAACAGTCGACATGAAGAAAAAAAAAGAGGAGCTCCACTCTTAAACTTGGCACATGGAATGTGCGTACTTTACAAACTGGACTTAATGAAAACTTACCAGACATAGAAGATGCCAGAAAATATTCGCAATAATAAATGATGAACTGTCCAGGCTCAAAGTTGACATTGCTGCCCTCCAGGAAACTCGCTTAGCTGACTCTGGTTCAATCAAAGAAAAAGACAACACCCTCTTCTGGCAAGGCAAAGCCGAAAGTAAAGTAAGGGAACATGGCGTTGGTTTCGCAGTTAAGAACACACTGTTGAACACAGTAGAGATGAAGTGCCACTGTTCAGAAACACATCTATTGGACACTAACTTTGATAAGTGCCTACGCTCATACTTTGAGTTCCACACCAGAGGCCACAGACATGTTCTACGACAACCTTTCATATGCTCTCAGCGAGATCCCAAATACTGAACAGGTTATCATCCTCGGTAACCTCAATGCACGCGTTGAATCTGACAACTCTGCATGGTCCAGCTGTATTGGGCGTTTTAATGTCAGAAAAGTAAATGAAAATGGAAAATGGACAAAGGTTCCTCGAGGTTTGCTCACTACACTCCCTCTGCGTCACTAATAACTATTTCAAGACTAAATCACAGCACAGAGTATCTTGGCGGCATCAACGCTCCAAACACTAGCACCAACTAGATCTAATCATGGTAAGACAAAAGTGCTTAAAATTTGTCAAGCTTACCAGGTTCTATTTCAGTGCAGACTGTGACACAGATCACTACTTGGTATCTTGTAAAATCAAACTTTACCCTATAAAAATCCACCATACCAAGCAGATTGGAAGACCCCAATCGGATGTAAGCAAGATGTGCCACCCTGATCTGCAGATACAGTTTGTGGAATCTTTTTAACGCGACTACAAAAGTGCTTCTGGAAATATAGGAAAAATTGGAATACCTAAAATCCAACATACAAAAGACTTCCCTGGACATCTTTGGAAGAAAAGTTACAAAGCGAAACGATTGGTTTGACTTTAAATCAACTATACAAGCACCGGTCATCAGAGCAAAGAGAGATACATTCGCTACATACAAGGCGAAACCTACCCAATGCAAATTGTTAACTCTAAAAGAAGCTAGAGCCAATGTGCTGAGGACAGCACGGATCTGCGCCAATGAATACTGTTTAGAGCTAAGTGAGAATATTCAGCTCGCTGCTCAAGCAGGCAACATAAGAGGGATGTGTGAAGGAATCAAAAAGGCTCTCGGACCTGCCCAAAACAAGTCAGCACCTCTCAAATCAACCACCTGGGAAATTACCACAGACAAAAGCGAACAAATCCACTCTACGCCACAACAAGCTCAGTCACTGCCTCAGCCCTTAACGCTATCAACCAATTACCCACAATGAATGAGCTAGACGAAGTACCCACCCTATTAGAACTCAACAAAGCCATAGACAACATGGCTGCCGGCAAAGCCCCTGGACGTGACGATATCCCCCCAGATCTTCCAAAACGGTGCAAAACTACACTAAGATAACCTCTACATGAACTGCTCTGCAAATGTTAGCAAGGAGGTTCTGTGTCACAGGATCTGCGGGATGCTAAGATCATCACCCTATACAAGAACTAAGGTGACAGAAGCAACTGCAACAACTACAGGGGAATCTCCCTGCACATTGCACAATAGGTAGCGGCGGCCCTGCTTTCCAGTATCTTTACAGTCCTCAGCAACGCCGCTGCGGGCTCGGACATGTTCGCCGGATGGAGGATAATCGCATACCAAATATCATTCTATACGGTAAACTCGCTACTGGCTCAAGAAAAACTGGTCCCCCCCCTCCCTACGTTACGTGGATGTGATAAAACGGGATTTAAAAACAGTGAACATTGATATTGACCATTGGGAAGACATATTCTTAGTTGGAGAGAGACGGTGACCAAGAAAGCTATGGACAGCGATAAAACATGGGCCCCAGCTCTTGAAGAAAAGCGTGCCATACGGAAAATCGCCGGCTCCTCTACCACTAAAGCGAAAGCCACCTTGACCTATAATATATGTGGACGGGAGTGTCTCTCCGAAATAGGGCGCCAAAGCCATACGAAAAGTGTTCAAGATGAACCATAGTCGTTCTACGATTGAAGGAGGCCAATAATATCTATATCCGGTTTTGTTCTGACAGAAATGTGTTCAATCTTCGACGTCTACTATCCCATACAAAAACAAAGGAGATTCTCTATGATTGCGCCCTGCTAGCTCACAATGAACATGACCTCCAGAATGCGGTAAACGAATTTGCATACGCTGCCGCCTCTGTCAAACTATCTATAAACCTCGGGAAAACAGAAGTAATGTTCCAGAAGTCGCCCAATAAAGCATACTCAGCCCCAAGGATCACCGTAAACGGACAGCCCCTTAATGTGGTAGACCACTTTGCATATCTAGGTAGTAACGCTTTTGGGCGCCTTCAGGCGAGAGTTTGGCGAAACAGATCGCTCCGCTTGCCTACAAAAATCAATGTCTACCAGGCGGTGGTTCTCTCAACCCTTCTATATGGCTCTGAGACATGGACACTATACAGGAAACATCTAAGACTTCTTGAGCGCTTCCACCAAAGATGCTTGCGCTCCATCATGGACATACGGTGGCATGACCGCACTACAAACAGCGATTTCCTTGCAAACGCCGGTATGGAAAGTATATTATATTTATATATTGTAACCGTCTTGAGCATTGAGCTCAAGAGCTCCTCCATATCTGGTTCTGCTTGAAAAAGATAAGTGTCTGGATCTTCCTCTTCTTCCACTATGTCTTCCCGGAGGCGTGCTTCTAAGGCTTCCTTATTTCCACTTGTCTTCAGCCCTCGATCACGTAGCTCTCGCTTCAGTTCTTTCACTTCGAGTTCGTACAGCAGTTGCAGACGAGCCATAGTAGATCTGTTCCTATCCGATTCGATCCGATCCCACTTCTGACACCAGTGTTACGAATCTCACTATCCAGGCTCTCTGCAAACTGCACCATACACCACCAACTTAAAGAACTTGACAACTCAGGGCTCCAGAGTAACGTAACACTTTAATAGTTGAATAAATAACAGCAAATACTGTACAATTGGCAACACGTACACTGTACAAATATCTCTCCGGTAACACCGTACTGACGTATCAATCTTGCACTGGCCTCTTCGTCTCGTTCCGGGCTTGCACTGAGTTCAACAGTTCAGGACTGACTTCACACACTGGGCTCGTTGTGTCGGACTCGATCACAGACCAAGATCAAGACGCCGTTCGTCTCAACTGTTCTTGATAGTACTCCACACTGAACCGTCGTAATGCTCCGTACAGAACCACACCGCTGAACCACACTGAACTGTGCTGTAGTCTATCGGACTGTAGTGAACCGGGCTCTGAACCCCTGTCGTGAACCGTCTTGACTGGACACCTCCGCTCTTTATATAAGGTCCCTACTGGCCTTCTAGAACCGGACGGAACATCGCTTGACGTTTCTAGCTTCGTCACATGACTACATCCCTCATGACGCTCCTGAACTCTGTTCACGACGGCGATCCTTCCCGAACCGTCCTGTTGACACTCGACTAGCTGACAGTCGTAACTCTTCACGGTTGACCGCTCGTCTAGCGCTGGCCAGGGGCGATTTGCGTCGGCTGACTACACTCACACCACTACCCCCATCTGTGCCACCACCAGGTTTATAACAATATTTAATACTTCTGTGATTAATTCATAACAATCTTTCTATAAATATATAGGTCTGTGAGTTACATCAATGACGGATAAGAATTTGATTCCGTTTTCCAGTCTAGATATATATTGGCCTGTGGTTCTTGAATAATATAACCTACACACCGACTGTGTCTTTCTTTCGATCCAGTTTTTTAGCGGCCACCGAAAGGGACGCTATTAGTTTTGTGTGTTCTGTCTCTCCGTCCGTCTGTCCCTTTTAGATCTCAGAAACTAGAAGAGAAAATGAAAATCGGACATTATGATACTTTAGATCATTCAAAATTCTGATGCAACGTCTTTTTTACTTTTCCGAAAGTGAAACATTTAATTTTTAAAAATTACATATGCAAGCAGATTTTGAAAAAAATATACCACTTTTAAATAAAAATCATCAGGGGATGTAAGTTTTTTTAAAAAGATCACAGACTGTGACTTATATAGCTCAAACCTCATTTAGGTACCAAAAAATTGCATTTAAGGTCATAATGGAAAAAGTGTGAACAAATAATAGCAGCTTATATTTTCCATTTATTAACAAACATTGAATGGAATACTGATTGAAATGTTGTTTTTAAAATACAATTATGATACGAACTTGGTTTTAGTTTTAAGTTTAAAAAAACCCACTACTTTTATAGTGCGCAGTTTTGACATATCCTCATTATATAGCCTACTTGACAACGATAAATTGGACTAAGTAGAGGCCAGATATAGATCTAGATTTAGTTTTATTAATCAATTTAAACCAAACTTTACATCTATAATCTATTTAAGAAAATAGCTTATCTTCTTACAGCTTAGGGGTGTAGATCTATTTATTATGTAATCAGTAGCATCTCATTAAGAAGTGAATATGATGCGAACAGCATAAGTACCAAGTAGTAAGCTTACTAATCCTGATAGGGCCTATTGACCTAGATCTAGCTCTAGATATAGTAATTTTAAGATTAAACGTGTAAAGTCAAACAAATTCAAATCTAGATATAGATTCTGTTTCTAGATTCTAGATCTAGTCTAGATTTATATCTAGATCTTGATCTAGAGTCTATTTAGACTAGATCTAGACCTAGTATAGATTCTAGATCGAGATCTAGAACTAGTCTATAAATCTAGTTCTAGTTAGATTCCAATCATAGACTTATATATACTATATCTAGACTGGACTGGTTTAGGCGCCAATAACTCACCTTTGCCTCTTCTCCTGTTAGTGAAAACAGCTCCGCAGGACCAATATTTGAGCCAAATGTGAAAGATCAAGAAATACACGAGAAACTGCTCTTTGCGAAAACTTGTACGATAATACATAAGGCAAATTAATTAATTTATACACTGCTGTTAGAAATTAGTTTTTAAAAATTATTTATGAACGTGCAAAAAGGCAATATAAGTTAAGCAGGATGTCTACCAAAATCAGAAAACATGGCAAGGGGTCTACGAGACAAAAAGTTTGGGAACCACTGATCTAGATTATAGACTTAAATATACTATATCTAGACTGGACATGGAGATTTTTTAACACTACAAAAAATGTGAAAATTTTTAGAAAATTGGATCAAAAGCGTTGTTTTGTAAAGTAGTTAAAAGAAGTAAAGTTGTTTTTTCAACCCTAACATACGTAGTAAATAATTTAATTTTTAGATCTAGATCTAGTAATTGAACATCAAAAATAAGAGTACTCTCGTCTCATAATTATTATTTTGCAATTTTTAGATACATAATCTAGAAAGATCTAGGTAATCAATATATTTAAATCAACATGAATTATTTTGATCTAGGATTTTTGAAACATTATCTCAATGGAAACAAACAGGAAATGGCTTTGTTTCATATATTTGCGTGAATATCCGAGAAATGATTTTGCATTATTTCTAAACTTTGAAAACTAAAGATCATTACTTTTCTAAGACAGAAAAGATGGATTTGTGCGACGTTCTTAGAGCCTGAAAAAAGAGTTTACGTACATAAAAATCTATAAATGTATAGGTCTTTGAATCGATCAGTCGCCGTTAAGAATTTATTTCCGGTTTCCAGTCTAGATATATGTCTATGGTTCCAATACTAGATCTAGTTCTAGATCTAGTTCTAGTTCTATATTTTAGTTATTAACTAGTCTAGAAATCTAGATCTAGTCTAGATTCTAGTTTCTTAATCTAGTCTAGATGTAGATCTAGATCTAGACTATATTTAGAACTAGTCCAGAAATCTCGATCTTGTCTAAATGTAGATTCTAGATATATTCTATATTCTGGATCTAGTCTAGACCTATAAAGTAAATAGAGAGATTATTATCAGGATTAGTAGGAATAATACTACTGTATTAAACCTATGCCATTTGCATGGGAAACCTGTTTAGTTGTGCGGCTTATTTTTTTTTTATTTCCTAGTCCGTCTACTCCAATAAATTAATAGAAATTGTTGGGAAGAGTTAGGTATCTTGGAGCAGCGGCTTCACTAGTGGGGGTTGCGGTCCGCACCGGTCGACAACATTTTGGGGGTGACAACCAAGTTGGAAAAATTATAAATTGGCAAAAGCAGACACATTGGAAAAGATAATAAAATCTATAGATATCACATGTAAATTATGAGTGAGTCTGGTGTGAATGTACACTTTGGTTTCTTATAGTTATAATGTTTTTTGTTTGGTGTAATGCACAAATTGTAAGACAAATTTACATACGGACAATAAAGATTATTATTATTATTATTATTATTATCTTATATAATACAGACGTTACTTCAAAAAAGAAGATGATTACGTCCTACGCGTCATGCATTTAGTCATGCATATTAACCAATGACTTAAATTCTGCCAAGTCACTGGTTTTCCTGGCTAGCTCAGGCAACCCATTCCATGCTCTAATAGCACTAGGGATAGCACTATAGCACTATTATATATGCCCAACTATGCTTAGACACATCTAAATGGTAGATAAAGTGTAAATGACACAGCACAACGTTGTACCATTTCTCTCTTTATAGTCTTGTTTATTTCTTTATTTATTATTAAAGCAATGATTGTTGCTAAGCTACTTTTTTGGATAATTGAGCTTTAGAAGTCCTCAAATGGAGCTAACTCATCTTCACAAATAGTTATAAATGTGATTTACCAAATCCTTAATGTTGTGTCAAACGACGAGTTACTGTCTTTGGAAATAGACAACCGTCCTTTTGTCGCCAATGAAATTCTTTGACTGTAAAGCAATTGGTCTCGTCACACTTTTGTATAGCTCTAAGACCTGGATGCTCTATACGAAACATATAGGGCTTCTCCAATGATTCAATCAAAGTTGCCTTCGCTACCTCACAAATAACCTTCTAGAGGCTGATGTGGACAGTATAGAAGCACCACTTACCGTTCGACAGCAGCAAGGGGATGATCGCATACCAAAGACGATCTTTTTTTTTTTGGCTTAAAAGAATACGGTGTAAAAGAGGTGCTTCGCGAAAGCGCTATGAATATAAAATCAGGTGCTACTACTTTGCCCTCACTGGCTAAGAGGAAAGCAGCTGGCACTAGTTGACTTCTGACAGGTATATACGCGAAAAGAAATCTTCAATTTACAAACGGCTTTGTCTGCTTTAGATGTGGCTAAATATGCATTTCGCAACCTGGTTCTTGTTCGGCGTGGTCAATGAAATATTAATACTGCACTCATCCTTAATCTTCCGGTTTACCTTATTTTTGTAATGTGATTTAAATATGTCTTTGTATTTGCAATATCACGAGGTCCCCCAGGGTCTCGCCAAAGAATGGACGAGTCTTATATATATATATATATATATATATATATATATATATATATATATATATATATATATATATATATTGTAATAACTTAAGTGAGGCAACTCAACGAGGACATAGACGTTTATTTACATGGAGACATGACAAACACAAAGGGCATCTGCCTTGAGTACAGCATCTCCATATTGGCTCTCTCCATGGGCGGAAATCGTTAGTCCTTTATGTCAACATCCGACTTGTCTGGTCACTGATAGTGCGCACCTTCTTTCTGCACTATCTTGGATGGCGGTGCGCATGGCAAAGTCATAACATTGCCCCCGTCTTAGCACTTTTCGTCCCGAAAAGAAATACTGCAGCTGAGGTTTGACAGTTCAGGTGGAGGTCGATCAGTGAGAGCCACAGGCGGCAGGGAGCGTGTTCCCCACGAGGCCATCCGCATTGTTTTCTTCCAGTGCCGCTTTCTCTTTCTCCAGTTGACCAGGCTGTTGTTGCGATAATGACGTGGCCGTTTGCCACACAAAGAGATAGGGTCGAGCACTGTTTTCTTCAGCGCAGCCGTTGATCGGACACGCTGTCTCAGCAGACCTTCCCGACAGACGCCTCTCAAGGGAGCTGCAGGTTCGCTTGCAGCCACGTTGCAAGCAAAGTCCAATGCACCGAAGTCATCCTCAGACAACAGTCTTACGTCCAGAAGATAGGTCTCTTCAGGTTCAAGTGGAAAATGTCTTTCTCTTGACAGCTCAGATTTAGAGTAGTCCGATTGACATTCGTCTATGCCAATGCCGATGATGATGGTAGAAGTACACATGCTCTGTTGGTGGTTTTCTTGGCATCTAAATTCTATGTGTGATGCGCCACACGTACAGTTCATGGTAAACTTCTGGATGCAGTTGTCAAGCTTCGAATTTCCTTCGTAGGCACCGGAAGATAGGCAGAGGTCTTTAAAGTCCACAGCAACAGGCTTGAACGCAGACCCAACGTTGTCTTGATCTGTCCGGCTCATTGAGGTACTGGTAACAGGTACAACAGGAACAAACGCTTCAGGCACATAACAGACTTCAGTTTCTTCATTTGTCTCCTTCCGTTCGACTCGGTACATCCCGTTGAGATCATCACAGCAATCGCCATCACGTTTCTCGTCTTGAAAATCACAACCACAAGACTTGCCCACAACACAGACACAGACGGCGCTCAAATCCCCAGCGTCTCCGTCACCACTGTTTGTGCAACCACAGTCTTGACCACGCAACTTCTTGACCAACGAGTCTACAGGCAACTGCTCCTTTACCAACGAGTCTACCCCTTCTTTCATTCGAGACACCATTTTATCTACCTTGTTCCCCATACTGTTAATTTGTTCACACATTGCTTCATTTATCATGCCAATAAGCTCATAAATCTCCGGTTCAATTTCAAATAAGTAGGTATCTGGATCTTCGTCTTCATCTATCAAGGCTTGCCGGAGACGAGCTGTAAGCACCTCCTTGGTACCACCAATTATCTCATATCGGTTACGAAGTTCCTTCCTAAGCTCTCTAACTGAGAGTTGGTCTAATCGTTTCAAAGCTGCCATTGTAAATCCTACCTCCTCTCGTTGAGTTGCCTATAATCCCACTTCTGACAACCAATTGTAATAACTCAAGTGAGGCAACTCAACGAGGACATAGACGTTTATTTACATGGAGACATGACAAACACAAAGGGCATCTGCCTTGAGTACAGCATCTCCATATTGGCTCTCTCCATAGGCGGAAATCGTTAGTCCTTTATGTCAACATCCGACTTGTCTGGTCACTGGTAGTGCGCACCTTCTTTCTGCACTATCTTGGATGGCGGTGCGCATGGCAAAGTCATAACAATATATATATATATATATATATATATATATATATATATATATATATATATGTGTGTGTGTATGTGTGTGTGTGTGTGTGTGACGAATAGAAATCAAAACCGTTTGACCAATCTTGATAAAACTTGGCATAAATGTTCCTTGGGTACTAACTTAGACCGTAGTGTAGGAATTGTAGCCCTAAAACAAGCTTAAGACCCTAAAAAAAAAAAAAAAGTTTTCCAACTCTATGAAAGCATTATATACTTCATCGATCAAGGCTATGTTTACCATATTTACATGAAAAGATCGAATGAATCTAGATCTAGATATAATTTTAGAAACCACACTTTGCGCAGATAGTTTTTTACTTTGACACATTAAAATACAAAAGAAGATCCATTGATTTCATTATATAATAAAACTAACCTTCAATTTTGTGTTTCAAAAGCATTTTTTACATAAATTAGTTCCTTATATCTGTGACTACAGATTTCCTGACGAACATTCTTTCATTAGACAATACCGTAATGAATCGCGTACTAAAAACTAATTCGTTTAATTGTTTACTTTATAATCCCATTCATTTAACTGTTTTAACAAATCGGGTAAATTGTACGATTTAATTGTACTATTAATCTATCGCTCTTTTCGTTTTTAATAGATATGTACGTATCGGCTTCGGGTAAACCCATTTTCGCAAAACTAATTTTATTTTCGTAGCGAAAGAGAAATAACGTGAAAGGATCATTAGCTAAGTTTAACATACATCTAAATCCAATCCACTACATTAGTAAACACAAACTTAGACCCGCAGGCAGTGGGTAATGCCAGGCTAGTAGAACAATAAAAACAACACAAGACACAGAAATTTTACAAAGAGAATTAGATGAATTACAGAAATGGGAATCGAATTGGAGCATGTCTTTCCACTCAGAAAAATGTCAGTTATTAAGAGTAACAAAAAAGCTAAAACAAATTAATTCCACTTATCTTATTCATGGTAAACCAGTAACACAAACTAAAAACGCAAAATACCTAGGTTTTATAATAAATGATAAACTGTCATGGAATCCACATATTGATGAAACTATTATAAAATCAAACAAAGCATTAGGGTTTATTAGAAGAAATTTCTATAAATCAAATAAGAACATAAAACTAAAATGTTATTTAACATTGGTTAGGCCAATAATAGAATATGCATCCTCTGTTTGGGACCCCTCAACTCAAGAAAACATTAAGAAACTGGAACAGACACAAAATAGAGCAGTGAGATTCATAACAAACGAATATTCACACTTGACTAGAGTAACACCTTTAGTTAAATCACTAAATTTAAATACCTCCAGGATAGAAGACCTTAAAGTAAAGTAGCAATTATACATAAAACACTGAACCATAATCTTCAAATACAAAAACAAAATTTAATAAAATACTCAGAAAGACACAAAGATAAAGACACATTTCTCGTTCCATATGCTAGGACAAATTTGTACAAAAGCTCCTTCTTCCCTAGCGCTATTAGAGCATGGAATGGGTTGCCTGAGCTAGCCAGGAAAACCAGTGACTTGGCGGAGTTTAGGTCATTGGTTAATATGCATGACTAATTGCATGACGCGTAGGACGTAATCATCTTCTTTTTTGAAGTAACGTCTGTATCATATAAGATAAGATAAGATGTAGGCCTACAAGCAAATGTTTTTGTTTGAAAAGATGGAGTTAGGTCGATTAGCTATTTTGATAGCTTCATTCATACTATTTTTACATTCACGCATTCGCTTTACATATAACATTATTATTTCGTTTAATTGATTACAAAACACTCTCAGTAACTGTCGTGAATTTGCTTATTTGATATATCGACAGTGATACGCAAATTAAGACCCGCGGGCCGCGGGTAATATATGTCTAGTAGTTTATATAATACAGACGTTACTTCAAAAAATAAGTTGATGTCATTTAAAGATATTCTTGTCAAGGGAGAAATGGAAAGAGACGGTCGACAGATTATCTGCTTCAACAGTTAAATAGTGGAAGAGATAGGTAAAGGAGAAATCTTCAATTGCACTTGTAAAAAGCGACAAATGAAAGGGTGTCGGTAAATATTAATTATTAATAAGCAATATTTTCTACCGGATGAAGTTGTAGTTTCAATTTTCTTTATGGTTAGTTTATCAGCAATTAAAAAAAAATTGGAACAAGCTTATATTAACTAACTCTGTCTATCTGTCTGGTAAAAAGTTTGTTAAAGTTATTTCTCCGACACCCAATTTCAGATCAATCTGAAATTTTGTACAATTATTTCTTTCACCTGACAACACAAGAATCAATTTAAAAAGAAATAACCAATAAGTTAATTAACTATTAATTATTTTGGGTATCTTGAACTATGGAAAGAAAAATTTTACTTGTCTGAATAAGCTGAATTAGTCCTCCTTATAGGTCGCCGCTTTAAAGTAAGTTTGTAAAAACAATTTTTAAAAAGAGAAAATCCACCCAGGTCTCCCTTTCGTTCTTCCCCCAACCCTCATTTTCTCAACTGTTTCAGATAAGTGATAGGATTACAGCACATTGAGAAAGCTAAAAGCATGAAATTGCGCTAAACAAAAATAATTGGTAAAAATATATCTAATCGCATAGATTTATTGTTGTTGATTTAGATCTATTACAAATTTAATTTCATAACTGATCCAAACTAATAGGCACTATTACACTTCTTAGAAGCTATTTTTTTAAATGTATGTATTATGCTATTCTGTTGTTGTTTTTTAGCGGCCCCCGAAAGGGGAAAAGACGCTATTAGTTTTGTGCAAAATGTCTGTCCGTCTGTCCGTCTGTCCCGTTTAGATAAAACTAGAAAAGATATTGAAAATCCGACATCACAATATTTTTGACCATTCAAAGTTATGATGCAACGGCTACTTTTTTTTTTCTGAAATCAATAAATCTAATTTTTAAAATCAGTTATGCAAGCAGTTTTCATAAGAGAAAAAGCTAATTAGTATGCATTATAAAATAGACCTAATTTAAAACGAATAGTAATCTTGTAAACTTCATTTTTGTGAACATTTTTTTTATTGCGGAATTGTTTTTATTTTTTTTTTGAGGATTCGAATAAGAGATTGAGCTTTTTCAAAACAATTAGATCATTTGTAAGACATCAGTTAGGCCAGGGGAGGCGCGGTGGCTGAGCGGTAAAGCGCTTGGCTTTCGAACCGGGGGTACCGGGTTCGAATTCTGGTGAAGACTGGGATTTTCAACTTTGGAATCTTTGGGCGCATCTGAGTCCACTTAGCTCTAATGGGTACCTGACATTAGTTGGGGAAAATTAACGGCGGTTGGTCGTTGTGCTGGCTACATGACACCCTCGAAACCGTAGGCCACAAATCAGATGAACTTTACATCTGCCCTATAGACCACAAGGTCTGAAAGGGGAACTAGTTAGGCCAGGTTTACATCTAACTTTACATTCACTTTCACCTATCCTTTGATCTGCGGGACCGTTGGGGCACTGCACAAGATCTGTTAACCTTCTTTCTCCATTCTTATCTCTCATTTGTCTTTGATATAGGCCTAATTTCATTTTGATGTTCTTTCTGAAAATAGCACTTCGGGGGCCGATTTTAAGTTTGTGTTTCCACACAAACTGTCTTTGTAACCTTGTTTAATTATTTGTTAGAATAAACTATGCAGCTTAAATTGTGTCTAGTAAATTATAGATACTAAATATGATGACTAAAATCAATAGACCTGAATTATTTCGATCTAGGATTTCGAAACATTATCTAAATGAAAACCATCAGGAAATGGTTTTATTTCATGAATTTGCGTTTTTTCCACCCTAATCTATATAACATATAATTTAATGTTTAGATCAAGATATACTAATTAAACATCGAAAATAAGAGCACTCTCGTCTCATAATTATTATTTTCTAATTAATAGATACATAAAAAATAAATCTATTTAAATGTACATAAGATGACTAAAATCAATAGACGTGAATTATATCGATCTAGATCTAGGATTTTGAATCAAAATCTTAATGAAAACTAACAGGAAATGGCTTTATTTTGTGAATTTGCGTGACTATATAGTTCTGTGATTAATACATAACAATCTACATATTTATATAGGTCTGTGAGTTGATCAATCACGGATAAGAATTCGTTTCCGTTTTCCAGTCTAGATATAATATATATAGGTCAGTGGTTTCACCTTTCGTAAGCTAGGAACATTTATAAAGATAGGAAATAGTATTATTTAAGAATACATTGTTTATCCATATAATGGAAAGGATGATAAACAAAGCTATTTATAAATTTGTTTAGGAAAATTATATTTATTATACGAAAGAAGATGTTGGTGAAGTATTAAAAAAAAAAGAATTATTCTGTAACAGACGACGCATTAGAAATGTGTGGGGTTTGATAGACAGTAATGTAAAGTCTAGTTAATGGGGGACAGACTAACCGGCAGACGATGAGACAGAGTACGGGCAGGCTGCCACACAGACAGACGTAAACCTCTCCATATTTCAAACAAAAATAAAACCCAAATCTCCTATATTTTCTTTGTGTGTGTGTGTAAGCGTGCATGGTTTGACTGTAAGTAGAGCTCCTCTCCGCACCCACTCTCTCACTGTCTCTCTTCTATTGATCCCCCTCTCACCCGCTGACTTCAGGTGTAGTACGCCGCCGCCAGATCTGCCTTTCCTTCAACCACCTGTCCTGTTAGCTCTCCGCTAGGCTGTTGACTTCGTTTATTTGCAGTTTCTGATATTATCAACTGTGTCTGTACACCGACAATTGGCTCCTTGTTGACTATTAAGCGGGCGCTAGTGCACCTGGTAGGTTTAAAAGAATGTAAAAATGTAAAGACCCACGGGCTGTACTGTGGCGCCCGTCATTTTGTCTTTTTACCGCTTTTTAGTAGCTATCTCCGGAGTTCAACCCAGTGCCGCCTTGGTATCGATACAGGTAATATCGTTGAGCGAGTTGGAGCCACTCTGTTTACCTAAAGATAATAGAAGCACCGTGGGGAAAGCGAAACAATTCTTTGCCACGGACCTTTACCTCGTTAATTATTTCATCAAAGCAACTCTTCGGACTAAACAAAGGAGAAGAAAACAAAAAGCACAGATCAAGTTCACTTATGAGCCATCTTTAAATGTGAAATCTGGATTTCGGAAAATAGCAGAATGTGATAACACTCCACAGATTCAGCGGAAGTTTACAGCTGTGGTTACCTTTAAGGAATTTAAGATACATTGCTTGAAACATTCTATCGAAGTTCCTCTTTACCATGAAACAATTGTACTAAATGTCCTATTTTATTGTTTTAATTCGCACACCTGGATTTATTTTCTATTAAGACTTGTTTGCATATTATTTCAAACTTGTTACCTTGATAATCTGTAATAAATAAATTCTAAAAAATAAAAAAAAGTTTTGATAGGTCTTAATGTTCTTCTTCAATGTAATTAATGTAGCACGATTTCTGTCTGACATCAATGGGGAGTGAGTTCCAAACATTTGGTTCGTGCACTGAAAAATCCCGCAAACCGTAACACACACACACACATACATACTCATATATATATATATATATGTATATATATAGTGCTTTTTATGACGGTACGCACTATAAGGCGTACCGGCATCTTTTTCAATGTGGGGAAAAAATATAACTTTCTTTAATTTTGACGAATATTATTAATTTATTAGTAGTTAAAAGTTAGGTAATCCATCACTAAGTGCACAAAAAGCACTGTATATATATATATATATGTGTAAGTGGGTTTAGCTATATTATGAAAAGGGGCGTGCATTTTTGAACTGCAAAGCAAAAGTGTTTTACTTTTAAGATCTTCCGAAATTCAGCTTCCTAAACTATGTTTGAGATGGTGTTATAATGCTAGTCGTAGAGTCAATATGTAGAGTCTAGAAAAGGTATCAACAAGCAGTTCATTAATGGAGGGTAGGAAGGGGAAGATGATACTACAGGTCAATTCATCGGAAGATTAAAAAAAAAAGAATACATACCAACAGGTGGACAAACATGAGTGAGGAAGACGCTGTTTCATGAGAACAACAAAACAAGGACATTGACCACTTAAGGGCTACTGCATTTCACGGAGAGGGGTGAATTAGAAATACATGTATAGAAATAAAGAGCCATGTGCTTACATTATGTTCGTTAAAAAAACATTATATCCTCTTTTTAAGCGCAAGGACCCTGATTGACAGACCCGTCTATTACTAATAAAAAATAAGAAAATTTAATATGTTATTATTTTCGTGTTTTTTTTTTAATCTGCTTACATAGATAATTCTAAAAATTAAATGGTTCACTTTCGGAAAAGAAAAAGTAGCCTTTGCATCATAATTTTGAATGATCTTAAATATCATGATGTCCGATTTTCATTTTCTCTTCTAGTTTCTGAGATCTAAACGGGACAGACGGACACACAGAAAGACCACACAAAACTAAAAGCGTCTATTCGCCTTTCGGGGGCCGCTAAAAAATATCAAGAAAAGAAAACAATGACTATATGAATTTAGAGCACTTTTTCTTAACCTTCGTCGGAAAAAAAAATACGTTTGTGACCTTCCTATCCTATTCGACAGCTAAAGGGTCTGGGGTAGCGCTGTAAGCGGGATTCGGGGTGGTGCGTTCTCTTTCTTAGATGTCTTGGCGTCTACAGTTCGCTATCCATCCCATTAAATAGGCAGTTCAACTTGCAAGTGGTGAAATTAAGAAATGTGGCATAAATATTTGGCATATTCATCGTAACATCATTTTCATGTTAACGAAACAATGGTCAATATGAAGATGATTTAACGCTCTAAAACGCCCTTAGAAATTCAATCGTTTTAACGCTCGCAAAACGGGTAGAATTAGTCTGACGGATACAATTTAATATTACTAATTTATAAGAACTTTTTGAATAATTTTTATTTTATAAATATTTAAATAAAGGCCTAACTAAGTAACCAATTTTTTTCCTTAGGAAAAAAAAAAGATACCTTCAAGTCTCGTCAGTCAAATGAGGGACATTGAAGTGCAACACCAAAAATAAAATTGTCTTCGAAAAATAATATAAAAAAAAAAGACCTTCATTATAAGAAATTAATCTTGTTCTATACAACTCTATGAGGATTAAATTTGTTTAGTTACAGAGCTAAAAGTGATGCAAAAAAAAAAAATAATAACAAGGTTACAAAGACAGTTTGTGTGGAAACATAAACTTAAAATCGGCCCCCGAAGTGGTCCACCCAGGCAGGCTTCAATATTTTCAGAAAGAACATCCAAACGAAATTATATCAAAGACAAATGAGAGATAAGAATGGAGAAAGAAGGTTGACAGATCTTGTGTAGTGCCCCAATAGTGCTGCAGATCAAAGGATAGGTGCAAGTGAATGCAAAGTTAGACGTGAACCTGGCCTAATTAGTTCCCCTTTCAGACCTTGTGGTCTATAGGACAGATGATGTAAAGTTCATCTGTTTTTGTGGCCTACGGTTAACGAGGGTGTCATGTAGCCATCACAACGACCAACCGCCTTTACTTTTCCCCAACTAATCTCAGGTACCGATTAGAGCTGGGTAGACTCAGAGGCGCCCAAGGATTCCGAAGTTGAAAATCCCAGTCTTCACCAGGATTCGAACCCGGGACCCTCGGTTCGGAAGCTAAGCGCTTTACCGAGCCTCTCCTGGTCTTTACGTAATGTAATTGTTTATTATAGCATAGTCTTTTGTTCGCATCGTCATTGTCTATACTTAAAAAAAAAAAGTTCTAGAAAATGAAGTTTACAAGATTACTATTCGTTTTGAATTAGGTCTTATAATGCATACTAATTAGCTTTTTTTCTTTAAAAGACTGCTTGCATAACTGATTTTAAAAATTAGATTTTTCGCTTTCAGGAAAAAAAAAGTAGCCGTTGCATCAGAACTTTGAATGGTCTAAAATATTGTGATGTCGGATTTTCAATATCTTTTCTAGTTTACGAGATCTAAACGGGACGGACGGACAGACGGACAGACATTTCGCACAAAACTAATAGCGTCTTTTCCCTTTTCGGGGGCCGCTAAAAAAACGAGAGACAAAAAAATTGGCCTTTGCTTTTATTTTCGTCTATTTTATACATTTTAAGGATATGTAATATATGAGTTATTGGCCCAAAGTTATTTGTCTATTGTAGAAATATGTAAGATTGAGAAAAGGTTGGGAAAAGGGATTAAGAAAAAAGGATTTGGGCTCAAATGAATGTAATTCTTACAATTCAAAGTGAATAGAATGAGAAGGCGCGCAACGAATAGAATCTAGGAATGAACGCTGCGCAACGCTTTCAAGAAAATGGAGTGTCTGCTCCCAACTGGAAACAATTAAGGCTTATATGTTCATAGGGCGGAAATAGGTATTGGACCGGAAACCATGTGATGTCACGTGATAGACAAGATGGACTACTGACAAATTTTTCAAGATTAGCGGTCCCACTTCTTTACCAATAAGGTATTAAGACCACCTGAACAGAGGTCACGCGTGACGTGCGCTCAAGACCTAGACAAAGAGGAGGGAATACTCTGGCTGCCTCGCAAAGATGAAAGGAGCTCAGATCTCCTAGTGCTATCGAAAAAGTCGACAAGATTGATAGACATGACACTTGAATAGAACAATGGAGAAATTAATTTCGCAATGTAGATGTTGTCTATTCTAAGCTTGACCATGGTAGTATTTACCTAAAGGATTGTGTAATGTAGGGGTTGTGTAAGCCTGACTATGGTAGTAATTACAGGTTGTGTATAACATAAATAGCTGATTCGCTGACTTTCGCCCGTTCCAACACTATTTGTTTTAAATTATTGTGGGTTTCTGTCTCCTATCTAGATAGATGCCAAAGACTAAGAAACAGGTTAGAACATGTATTGGATTGTGCAATGAGTACAGTATATAGCCAAAACCAGTTAAAATGACAAAAGAGTGTGACAAATGTTTTAGAGAAGTCGTCACTATTCTCTTAAGAACCAATAAGACTAAGATATATGTTTTGCTTGAAAGTTATATTATTGTCGAAAGTAATCTTTAACCCTTTTTGGTTTCGCACGAGAAAAAGTTACATAGTTATAAAATACAGAGGTGGACCGGTTTTCTAGAAAATTATTAAGAGATGACTTGCTACGCGCACTGTAACTAGGAGCCGTCATATCGCAGATCGAGTACAGCTATATATATATATATCCAAGTATACAAGCAAGACGGCCTTGGAATCACTCCACCTGGCGTCTGCTCAGAACCTGAGGTTTATTTGCGTCACCTTTATGACGAGCACAACAAACGCCGCAGAAGGACGTGGCACTCTTACATTTATGGAGAACGCTAGAAAAGTGTCAACTTATGATTACCAACATTCATATTGGTTAGGCAGTGGAGCGAAAAGAATCGCAGTAAAATGCGGTCATTTTAACATATTGCGGCCAATTGGTCAAAAAGCTGGGCTCTTCACTTATTAAACGAATTAGTACACGACCTCCTACAAATAAACCTGACTCTTACAGGTCAGGGTGGAGCCACCAAGAGCCATTTAACTTCAGCCTTTTTCAAAAAGATGGCATCAATTACATTAAAATCCTACCCATCAGATGACATCTTCTGCTACTCCGATGGGTAGGTGTTGAGAAACTCCAATGGATCCTGGTATGGGGCCCTAGGAGTATACCAGGAAAGGACTAAACCAGACAAGCTCTCGCCGCATGCTCCATGGACTCTGAACTTACAGGGATAACTAGGGCATTCGAGGCTATTAGAGTCCGAATGTCCAACAAAGAGAGCAACGCGATTACTGTCATACTGATGAAGGATTCTCGCTCCAATCTCTTAGCCATTGGTGGCAGCTGGGGAGGGTCACCTGTAATAGAACAGCCAGTCGGTGCTCCTGAGATAGTTTTTGGTTAACTTGAGCTTTGAGAATGATCTCTCACGTGACTCAATGGAATTGGCCTGAGTTAGCAGTTTTGCAAGGTTTTTACCACACATCATTACCATATGATGCCAGCTACCTCAATATGTCGATTGGTGATTGTGGCAATGATTTGTTAATGAAAATTACTCGTGTATCAATGACATTTAACAAGCGATTTGCCGGCATTTCATCAAACAAGAAAAGTAACACTTTTTCATCAGCGTGTCATCATCCTTTGACTCCAAGAGGTGTCTTGGTTCAAGAAGAAACCCAAAGATGTCCGGTTTTCCAGCCTTTGGAATCTGTCCTTCATCTCCATGTGAAGTCTATCCAGCACTTCTGTCGCAACACGTTTGAATTGCAGTTCTATTGGCATTCCTACATTAGAACTCATTTCCCCATCAAGTCTTTTATTTCTTCTGGTTAATTTGATTAAAGGAAATCCATAGCATTAACTACATTCTTTTGCTTTTTCAATGGATTGAGTGATCAGTTTCGTCCGTTTTTCATCATTTTGCAGAAAGTATGAAAGGGTTTTAATTTTCTTCAGCAGCTTCACGTATGTGCAGTCCGGACTTTTGTAGTTTCTTCTAAACTTTATTAATTTGGAGCAGGAGATTTGACAGAATTCCAGATAAGCAAAAAAATAATAATTTTTCACTCTATGAAGAAGATTCTGTGCACTGCTTCTTTCGTCCATTCTTTCAGTTATTGATTCAGAAAGTTTATCCAACAGCTTGATGATTTTGTTGAGATGTAGGGAAACTGCCGACGTAGCTTCTTCTCTAGCGGCCCACCTTGTATTACTCCTCTTTTAAACTCCAGGCTCCAGCTTCTTTCAGTTTGGCTCATCTCTGGGGTGAATTCGCAAAAAGTTGATAAATTAATGTACAGTTCCAAAAAAAAAAGGTGACAATTGCTGGATCTCAGCAGAATGAAGAGCTGCCAGGTTGATAGAGTGATTATCACAGTTCAGAAATGTTGCCTTTGGATTTATGTCTAAGAGACGTTTCTGCAGGCGAAACAGACGATAGGTTTGATCTCTGCACAGATCAAAGTTCGTGTCTTTAAGAGTTTTAAGAACAAGTTCTTCATAATGTTGTTCATCAGGTTTCAAAATTTCAAAGCAACCAATAAATGACTCTTTTATTTCAAAATTATCAACACCCAAGTAACAAACTATTAGGAATACCTGTTTTTGATGAGAAACATCAAAGAAAAGTAACAAACTCGCTTGACTTTCCCAACAATTGATTCCCTAACTTTATTGCCCATCAAGATAATAAACATTTTGAATTTCTTGTGACAAATAATCTTCGATCCAATGTAAGTAGTGTTTCGGAATTACATCAAATTCTGCAAGAAATTTCAAATATGCTAGGTAGTTCCCAAGATTGGGTGAATTCAGTTTTTCGTATTGACCAGGTAAGCTTGAGTTTGTTTTTGCTAAGTACTTAATAGCTGCTGCTACAAGGTTCAGAATATCTCTCCAATACTGCTGATTTTTCAAAATTTGCGCATGAAACATATGTGACTGTTCATCTGGTTCTGCCTTAATCTTTTCTTCTTTTAAATTCCTCTGCGGTGGACTCCTTCTTCATGTTCTTTCAGTCTCTCAGGTTTCTTCCACCATTCTTCCAAATCCAGGTTTTCTCAATGCACTGGATGTCTTTTATGATGCCTCAGAAAACAGTACACAAGCAAAATAAAACAGACATCCCAAGTGTGGAGAGAAGAGGAGCCAAAATTTTTAATTTCTCCTGTTGGAAGCTTTTTAGTGAACCATGATGATGTCCAACTTCGTGATTTATTTTGGGTAAACTCTACTGGAAACAAATACATCTTTGTTTTGAAAAAAAAGTTACCCTTTAACACAATCTTTACTCGCAGTTCCTGATATAAAATTTCATGCTGGATATATCCGAAGTCTTTGTACTTAATTACAGCTTCTTCCACTTCTGGAAAAGTGATTTTGGAAGACCATCGCTTGAGTTAAAATTATCATCACTTACTTCAGATGTTTTATCTGACTATGGTAAAATGTATTCCCATGGAGTCTTTTCAGCACTACTTCTCTCATAAAGAGACATTTTTACTTCTTCGACTTCTGTATCTTGTATGAATCATCTTCGACACTTTCAAGGTCTCTTTTGTTTTCTGTTGCTCTTATCAGGTTTCTTCTTAAATGATAAGGATAATGAAATAAACTACCCTAAACTACTACTTCCTGAGAGTAACAGGCACTAGTCAGCGCTATTCCTTGAAATTGAGAGTAACCCGGCTCAGAAAGTGTTAATAATCTGTGTGAAATACATGCAACAGGGTCACTAACTTGTATAACAATGTGAAAAGCAAGATTACATGACATTTAATTTATTTAAAAATTAATTTCGGACATTCATTTGGGCAAGGGGGGCCCGGGGGGATCTTCAAATTCTCCCCCTCCTCCCCAACCCTAGCTACGCCACTGTATATATTGATATGGTCATAACGGAGCTTCTCTATGCCGATGATTGCTCCCTGCTAACTTCCAATGAACATGATCTTCAGAACGCGGTCAACGAATTTGCATGCGCTGCAGCCACTTTCGGTTTATCTATAAACCTCGGGAAAACAGAAGTCATATTCCAGAAGTCACCCAATAAAAACTACTCAGCCCCAAGGATCTCTGTAAAAGGACATCCCCTTAACGTGGTAGACCACTTCACATGTTTGGGTAGTATAGTATCAAATGACGCCTCACTTTCAAGGGAAGTTGATAGCCGTCTGCCAAGGGCCAGAGGCGCATTTGGAAGCCTTCAGGCGAGAGTTTGAAGGAATAAATCGCTTCGTCTGCCTACAAAAATAAATGTCTACCAGGCGGTGGTTCTCTCAACCCTTTTATATGGATCTGAGACATGGATACTATACAGAAAATAACTAAGACTACTTGAACGCTTTCACCAATGGTGCTTGCACTCCATCATGGACATACGGTGGCAAGACCGCACTACAAACAGCGATGTCCTTGCGAATACCAGTATGGACAGTATAGAGGGACTTCTTATGGTCCACATTATCATATACGTAGCCATTGAAGGGGGTCACCACATTTAAAAAATATTTTTTAATCAACTTTTGCATTTTAAAACATCACATACACGTTTTTTTGTTTTGCGCTATTTTGTCGGCGCTATTTTGTTGGGTGTACTAGATGTACGTACTAAAATTCAAGTGTTTTAAGGAGCGGAGGAGGGGCTGGGGCGAGGTGAAAAAAAGAGGGCTTAGTAGGTTGGTAATGCTAGTATTTATTAAACGTAACATATACAACAGTAAACACTGGTCAAAAGGAGAGCTGTTGAAATGCGGGCATTGACATTGCGAAGGGCAAAAGTAGTATGTGAGCATTTGTTGGATGTATTAAGAATATAGGGCCCAGGCCACAAAAATATCACAAAGCTTATGAAATATTTCGAATGAGAACTAAAGAACTGAAAATCAGAAGAATAGTACGAATCTAAATAACACTAGACCCAATTGGTTAATGAGAAGACTTGTGGGGCTTAGAGCAGTGATACTTACAAGTTAGTCCGATTAAACGTAATAGATACTAGAATCAGCTGGCCAAAGGAATGCATTGGAAAATGGGAGGGGTTCATGGCAAAATAAACAATATACTGCCTGGACACAAATCAACGGGCTAAATAGGTTGGTAATGTTAGTATGTATTAAATTATACTTGGTATTTTATTTTCAGTTGTATATGATGATACACAGAATGTATTTTTCTGTCCTCAACCGATCTTGTAATTTTTTTCTTCGCTTGTCATTTTAATTAATTGAAAGGATATGGGAGGACGACGACGTGCCAGCATAATGGAAAGAATGATTCCTACTAAAGCTCCCCAAAAAGGATGATCCTATCAACTGTCGGAACACAAAGGAATCGTAGAACTTCATGGTGCTTAAAAGTTAACCTCAGCCCTATGAGACAAAGACATATTACTTAATTTGAACCAAGTAGACAACATAGGACAAGTACAAGAAAAAGGAATCCAAAAACAATTAGCCAACATCAAACCTAATAAAGCATCTGGAACCTCTGGCGGATCCAGGGGGGGGGGAGGTAGGGGCGATCGCCCCCCCCCCCACTCGGCCGACCCCCCCCCCCCCCCCGAAGGCAGGTCGGACGAATTTTAGTAGAGAATTCACACAATTTGTATACGAATTTATTACTCATGTTAATAATATATACTAATTATTTATATTTCAACCTATTTTTAGATTCTTTCGCCCCCCCCCTTCTAGTTTGTAGGCCAATTTGGTGGGGCTGGAAGGGGGCGATGGCATCAATCCCGCCCACCCCACCCCCCATCTGCTTTCGAGTGGGGGGGGGCGGTCCAATTTATTTGTAAAACTTGTTATTGATAACCGATCTTTATATTATGTCGTTCCCCTGTTGGCCGATTGGGGGAGGGGAATATCTGTACTACCCTTCCCACCTAAACCGTTTGAGTGTGGGGGGGCGGTCCTATTTTTATGGAGAAATCATAGTTTGTGAACAAAATTAGTTAAATTAATATATAAATTTTATATTATTTATATTATGTCTTTCCCCTTCTGGTATCTTGGCCGATTCAGTGGAGTAATGGGGGAGGGGCGATTTCATGTACTGCCCTCCCCACTTTAGCCTTCTGAGAGTGGGGGGCGGTCCTATTTTTATGGAGAAATCATAGTTTTGTGAACAAAATTAGTTGAATATCTATATTATATAATTTACGTATTGATATGTGAACCCATTTGTATATTACGTCACACCACATTCTAATCTCAAATTTTATGATTAGTAAATATAAAATGAAAAAAGGGTTGTCTCAGGTGGAAGGGGCGATACATGCAATCGCCTTTCCCTCATCGGACAAGCCAATACTTTTCATTTTGTATTATAGTTAAGAAATTAAAAAATTTATTTAAAAAAAATCTGTCACTAATATAATTTATATATGTGTGAGCTTGCGCTCCCAGAGCTATTTTTATATGTATCTTTGTTGTATAGGTTAGAGCTATTTTTATATTTGTACTTCCGCTTTTTGTTATATGGGTTAGGGCGGGTAGTATAATTAGTTAAATCCATGCTACATCCTGGACAGTTAACCAGCGGTCAGTAAAGTATATCACTGTCTGTGTGACAGTTGATGATCTTAATGATCTGGTGTATACGTATTTAATCATTTCTATATTTCTGTACCTGGGACGGCCTATAAGTGTAGAAATATTTATATTTTCTTTTACTAGATCTATGTCACACTGTGTGTAAATATGCTAGGTATATTTTAATTTAGTTTTATTTTCTAGTTGGCAGTTGTTCCCGACATGCTGTATTAAAAATGGCGGCGCCCAGCTTAGCCTGATATGAATATGTTGTTCATGCTCTAGATCTAATAGAATATATGATTTTGTATTTATAGCTTGGCATTTATGTATTGCAGGATATTATTACTGCTGAAATACATGCTGCTGAATACAGCTGCTGAATATAACTGCTGTGTTATTGCTGCTTTAAGCTGTTATTACTCTGTTGCTATAAGTATAATAACCTCTGCTACATTTATTACTGCTATTGTTATTGCTGATGTAGATCTAGGGAATCTAGTACTGACTAGTGTTATTTTGTTTCTGTAGTGTTGCCTTAGTCGGCTTAGTCACGGCTTAGTAGCTTATACTGTAACTATAGTCTGTTATTAGTGAATAGTAAGGTACTAAGGTGTTCTTCTCTTGTTTTAGTGTTTGTGTAGATCTAGGTCTAGTGTAGTAGCGTAGGTTTAGTAGCAGGGGGGTTAGTATTAGTGTAGTGGTTAGTGTATATATATTGTATTTTATTCTTGATTTTTTTTTTGTATATGTAAATAAAGTTTCATTTTGTCTTATTTAATTTCAAGTAAAGTTTCGTCTGTGCTTTCATTTAGTTTAGGTTAGTATTTCTGGTTACTTAGGCGACTCTAGCCCCTTTGTCGTAGACTGAGGTGTCACAGATGAAACCCATACAGTAGCGCTAACATCTGCCTACTGTATAAAATTTAATGTTAAGTAGAGAAAAGGTCTCCACTCAGCGCCTCCTGACCTGCTCACATATGCTATAAATCAAATTCTTATATCGAGTCGCCCCATCCCTATTCTTTAATGCTAAATGCAATCATTAGCAAAACTTGTAAAAAAGAGCGAGGATTAATCGTTTTCATTCTACTACCCCTCACCTTTCCAGACAGAGTTTATGTAATTTCACATGAATTTATCATAATTATTTTAAGAAAGACTTTGCTTTGCAAAAGTTAGAATTCAAACGAAATTGTTCAGTATAAGAGTCACGATTGAGATGAGTTTTAAACCAAAATAGTATATTCTTAGTCGCTTTTTTCCTACCTTTCCTCAATCTGATATTTATCTAGTTTAATAAATTTGGGACTATAACTCACAATTTATACAATTTCATATTGAATACTATTTGTCGAATACTATTTTTTTTTGGCGGCGATCCTCAAAGCCTTAATCTGGTGTATCTTATCTTTTCAAGGAACAAATCGGTCTTATTTGCAATGTATTAAGGGCCTATAAATTCATATTAGAATATTTTTCTAACTTTAGGTCAGGAGAATCCGTTTCTTCAGTGAAGAATGCAAGAAAACGCTTTTGGCGTCGGGGCTTGGCCCCGAAACCCCACTGATGAATAATGAGCAGTAGATGTTAGAGAATGCGTTTCTGCAGTGAAGAATGCAAGAAAACGCTTGTGGCGTCGGGGCTTCGCCCCGAACTGCACTGATGAATAATGAGCTGTAGATGTCAGGAGAATGTGATTCTTCAGTGAAAAAAAAAAAATAAAAGCTTACAGCGCTCCCACAGACCCCCAAGCTTGCAAGAGAAAGGCCTTAACATTACTTTTTTTTTGTTCTCATATATATATATATTATACACGCACATTTATGCATAGGGTTAGGGTTTACTGGGCGATAGGGTTATAGGGTTAGGGTTTAGAAAAAAATCGCCCCCCACTCCAAAGTTTTGGATCCGCTAGTGTCTGGACCTGATGGTATTCCAGCTAGATTAATAATAATAATAATAATCTTTATTGTCCATATACAAATTTGTCTTACAATTTGTGCATTACACCAAACAAAAATTATTATAACTATAAGAAACCAAAGTGTACATTCACACCAGACTCACTCATAATTTACATGTGACAAAGTAAAGTTTATATCAGATTGTTCCTATTTAATGATTTGATTGCCAGGGGAACTAAAGAGTGTTTGTGTCTGTCTTTGCTATCGGTGTCTTGTATCTCTTTTGTGATGGTAAAATCACAAAATCCTGACACAAAGGGTGATTCTTTATTTCGAGGATCTTGTTAGCTTTTTTTTTATAGATGTTTGTCTCAACTGCCCAAATGGGGTTTGTTTTTTGCCAATGATTTTACCAGCAGCATTTAGGATTCTATAAAGTTTATTTTTATTTTTTTAATGCTCAGATTGCCATACCAGGCAGTGATATTGAAACTTAAAATATTGCAGATGTGAGAGTGATAAAACATAGCTAAGGCCTGTTCGCTAACATTAAACGAGGACAGTTTTGTTAGTAATCGTAATCTTTGCTGCCCTTTTTTGCTGATATAATCAGTATTTGCAGTAAAATTTAGTTTATTGTCTAGGATAGTACCAAGATATTTAAAGGTTTGCACTATTTCAATAGTCTCTCCAGCTACAGAAACAATATAATTTTCTTTCTTTTCTCTACGAAAATCGATTATCATTTCTTTGGTCTTTTTTACATTTAATAATAAAAAAATATCTTTACAGTTTTTTCAATGTGTTCTATTTCTCTGAAATACTCATTTACGTCTGAGCTCTCTGAGAGCAGGGCAAGAAGAGCCGCATCATCAGCAAATTTTGTGAATGAGCAAAAAGGACTATCGGATTGAAAATCATTGGCGTACAAAATGAACCACAATGGCGATGTCACAGCCCCCTGGGGCGCCCCTGTGTTAACTATGCGTGCATTTGATATAACATTGTTTACCCTAACCCTCTGAGATCTCTGGGTCAAATATTCATTAGCCCATAGTATTATGTATGGACTAATCTTCAACGCTTTTCAAAGAACTAAGCAATGAGTTAGCACCAGTGTTCAAAATACTTTTTCAGGCATCTCTTAACCAGGGCAGAGTACCAAGGGACTGGAAAGAAGCTAACGTCACCCCTCTATTTAAAAAAAAAGGAGAAAAATCAGACTCAGGAAACTACAGACCAGTATCACTTACCAGTATCACATGTAAAATCCTAGAACACATAATATGTAGTAACATCATAAACCACTTAGACAAACATAATGTCCTTACTCCATACCAACATGGCTTTAGGAAATATAGATCATGTGAAACACAACTAATAGGACTAATTGATGATTTTTTAAAGGTTGAGATAACAGTGAGCAAATAGATGCTATCTTACTAGATTTTTCCAAAGCTTTTGATAAAGTTCACCACCATAGTTTGCTTAAAAAATTAAAATATTTTGTTATTGATGGTCCTTTGCATCAGAGGATTAAAGATTTTCTGATAGAGAGAGAACAAACTGTGATAATAAATGGCTCTAAATCAACACCGATAACAGTAAACTCAGGCGTACCTCAAGGAACAGTCTTAGTCTATTTTTAATTTACATAAACGATTTTCCAAATTGCATTAGTTCAGGAACAAAATTCAGATTATTCGCAAACGATTGCATAATATATAGAACAATAAAAACAACACAAGATACAGACATTTTACAAAGAGAATTAGATGAATTACAGAAAAGGGAATCAAACTGGAGCATGTCTTTCCACCCAGAAAAATGTCAGTTATTAAAAGTAACAAAAAAGCTAAAACAAATTAATTCAACCTATCTTATTCATGTCAAACCCGTAACACAAACTAAAAACGCAAAATACCTAGGTGTTATAATAAATGAACGACTGTCATGGAATCCACGTATTGATGAAACTATTATAAATAAATCAAACAAAGCATTAGGGTTTATTAAAAGAAATTTCCATAAATCAAATAAGAACATAAAGCTAAAATGTTATTTAACCTTGGTTAGGCCAATAATAGAATATGCATCCTCTGTTTGGGACCCCTCAACTCAAGAAAACATTAAGAAACTGGAACAGACACAAAATAGAGCAGTGAGATTTATTACAAACGAATATTCACATTTGACTAGAGTAACACCTTTAGTTAAATCACTAAATTTAGAAAGCCTTCAGGACAGAACTTAAAAGTAAAGTAGCAATTATACATAAAACACTGAGCCATAATCTTCAAATACAAAAACAAAATTTAATAAAATACACAGAAATACACAAAGATAAAGGCATACTCTTCATCCCATATGCTAGAACAAATTTGTACAAATACTCCTTCTTCCCTAGTGCTATTAGAGCATGGACTGGGTTGCCTGAGCTAGCCAGGAAAATCAGTGACTTAGCAGAACTTCAGTCATTGGTTAATATGCATGACTGAATGCATGACGCGCAGGACGTAATCATCTTTTTTGAAGTAACGGTCTGTATTATATAAGAAAAAAAAAACTCATTTTATAATTTGAGGATTACAGCTGTACTAAGTTTAGACATTCTATACGATGTCAAATTTCTAAGAGGTGTGTAATATTTCAGGACACACTTATACTCTCAGCTTCATAAAATTACATATTAAACTTTTCGGTGATGTAAATTGTTAACTTTGTGCAACATTAAAAGGCTGGTAGCTTAAAATAGCTTACGTCATTTTGAATAACATTAATTATAGAATTTTGCCAGTGATTGGAACTCTTAAAGACGAAAAAAAAAATGGGTTGTACATTGAACTGTTGACCTCTCGTTTAATTTATTAAGCCATAAATAACTATTTTTACAAATCTTATATCAACTCACTCTGTCTGTCTGGTAAATAGTATGTACACGTTATTTCTCCCACACCCAATCTCGAATTAAGCTGAAATTGTGCATTATTATTACATTTACCTGACAACACAAGAATCAATAAAAAGAATTAACCACATGTTTCACATGTTTCGGATGTTCCTTCAAAGTTAAAGATAATTTACTTCCTGTCAAAACCTTCCGCTGGACGACGGGGGATGGCAGCGAGCAGGGTAGGAACCCGGGACCGTCGAGATAATCAGTCAAGCACGCTAACCGCACGACCAGGCATTGCTGTTAACTTAATAACAAACTAATAACTTATTGATATTACACATTACAGCTTGACATCTACCGGATATGTACAGTATGTCAGACGAGCGATTTTAAATAATCTTTTGGCATTGATTTATAATTGAAAAAAAAGAAGAAAGAATAGGTATTGAGCTTGTACCCTAGCTACGCCCATGATATATATATATATATATATATATATATATATATATATATATTTGTGTGTGTGGATTAAAGTCGCATTTTTGTGCGTTTTGTTTGTCATTCTGTCTGTCAGTCATGTTGATATCGAAAAAGAAAGTCTAAAAGCTAGTGAAAAACTGATTTATCTTTAATTTCCCTTCCGAAACATTGCAATAGTTTTAAGTATCTATAATAGATTTTTCCGGATATTTATATATATTGTTACGACTTTGGAGTAGACTAAAGAAAGTTAACTCACCGATTGTCAGGTCGCCGATATCCTTCTGATTGCAGAGGCACAATCCACTATAAACAGTCAATACTCCAAGTAAAAGAAATAATTTCACAGTTCTCATAATAAAATGTACAGATCCCTTTAGACAAAAACCGATTCAAGAAAAACAATCCTCCGTCGAAAAATCAGCGATCATAACTCCAGTTACATCACACATCAACCCATTCGCTCAGGTCAGTTTCGCCTTCAAGCATAAAACAAAACTCAAAAGTTCTCACGTGGAAAAAGGGTCAGTCGGGATGGGGGGGCAAGTTTACAACAATATAGTGAGAGAAAAAGATAATTCCAGATAAATCTAATACCGTTAATTAAATTTTTGGGATGGTCTCGTATGAAAATTAGATGTACCATAGCCTTTTGGAAAGATTTTCTTACCATACTTTGGTGTTAGGAAGTTGTTTTCCTTATAATGCAATTTCGTAATATCAACGATAATTTGATTTTGTAACGTTTTAGCTAGAAAATTAAATGTAGTGTAAGACAGAAGTGCGATTTTACATAAATAGAGATAAAATGATTTTTTTAAACCCTTTTTAGGAATTCATCCCCACCCCCCCACTTTATTTTCCAAAAGATACATTGCAAAAAAAAAACAAAAAAAAAAACAACAACTAATTTTATGGTATCACAACAACAAATGTAAAAACTTTGTTCAGAAATTTTTCATAGTTCTTGCTTTCATTGGCTTGTCCTTTTTCCTGCCCTAGACGCATGAAAGTCCGCTTACAACCCACATGGGCTTACATCTCACACGAAAGTTTTGAAGGTCAATGTTTTTATTTACTATTAAAGTCCAACAATTCTGGGACACATACACACACAGAAGTTTTTATGGATGGTGTGTTGTCAGTCAGTACTCAGTCATTCTGAAACTGTGGGGGAGGCTTGTGTATACAATCTTGTTGCAGATATAGGAGCATTAGCGAGTAGTCAAAAACAAAATTAGTTTTTTCATGTTCACTAAAGGTCGAAGATCCAAAATTATTTATAGTTAATGATTTTGTTGGATCGTTTACCAGCTGACAGATCAGCCTGAACTCCTATTGATCTAATGTTTTTATGTCCAACACCCAAAGATGGGCTAATCAACAATGTTCCTGGACATCACGTGGCGGAACTCCACAATTGGACAGACAGGTACGATTTCCCGATGTTAACTTATCTTATTAGAAGAGGGATTTCGAACAGTTATTGGCTTTAGTAGATTTTTCATACAAAATTCGAAACAATTTGGCGACGATATGTAAGAAAATTAAAGTAATGTAGGTCGATTTCTATTTTAAAACAAAATTCGAAACATTCTTAACTGATAAAATGTTTTTGTTATGTTCCAGCAAGAAAATTAAATCTATTATATAAAGCAGAATGTTTGGCGTATATACATATATGGGTATGTATGTATGCATGTATGTCCCCGTATAGAAATAAAAACCGCTTGACCAATCTTGATAAAACTTGGCAGAAATGTTCCTTGGGTACCAACTTAGACCGTAGTGTATGTATTGTGGCCCTAAAACAAACTTAAGACCTCAAAAAAAAAACAAAAAAAAAACAACTCTATTACAGCTATAGTATTTTATGGATCTAGGCCATGTTTACATGCTGTGTCTAAATGATGAGGTCACGCACGCGCAGCAGAGATGAAAATCTATAGATCTAAATTAGCTATTGTGAGCTTGCGCTCCCAGAGCTATTTTTATATGTATTTTTGTTGTATAGGTTAGATCTATTTTTATATATTTTATTTTTATAGGTTAGTGTCAGATTTTATAATTGTACTTCCGCATATTTTTATATAGGTTAGTGCGGGATAGTATAAAAAGTGATATACATGTCTTAAAACAGTTCAGTGTACAGCTGACCAGTGGTCAATATAGTATGTCTGTGTGACAGCTGAAGATCTTTGTGGTTTGTCGCCTAAGATTTTTGTGGTTTGTCGTGTCATTATTTTATTATTCTGTACCTGGGACGGCCTGTAAGTTTCTAACTATTGTGAGCAGGTCAGGAGGCGCTACTGAGTGAGGCCTTTTGTTATGTGCTACTCAACATTTATTCATTTTTTACAGTAGGCCGGTGGTAGCTCTACTGGGTGGGCCCAATCTGTGCACCTCGGTCTGCGACCAAGGGGCTAGAGTCGCCTAAGCAACCAGACAGCACAATTTAAACTAAACTAAACTAATCTAGCTAACTAAAAGTAAAACAGCCAACTAAAATTATAAAAAGAACTTATATACACTTTATTTACAACCAACTTACAAAGCAATAAAAATATAGGTGAATACGAAAATGAAAATAAACTTAGAAATAAACAAAAACTAAACAACTAATCAACCCTACTTACCTGAACCTAACAAATCCACTAACCAAAACCCTCTGCCGCCTCTGGATCTATGTTGCTAAATCTACAACTACAAGCACTAACAAACTAACTGTTACTAATTAAACCAACCATCAACTTACCCCTACACTAAACCCAATAACATTTACAACAATAAAACAGCTATTTGCAGAACTACTGCAGGCAGTAAGCTACTAGCAGCAGACAGAACTACAGCAGCAATAACGGTAGGAATTATAGCCTGCAATCATACAAAATAAACAAACATAAGACATAAAAAAATATATAAAATAATCATTATAATGGATTAGATCTAGACTAACACATACTCCAAACAATATACGCAGGTAATAACAATCACCTTCATTTAGCTAATAAAAGCCATACATTAATGCTACCCAATTAAAAGCCTACGCCATAACACACGTTGGGCCAGACAATAGTAAACATAAATCTAAGTCTACGATCAACAAACTGAACAAAGCCGCCATTAAGAGCATTGGGTAGAACGCAGCCATCTTTTACATTAAAAATTAAAATTGGACACATGCCAACTTGTTAGAATCGTTATCGTAACAATATTATAATATTAATAAAAATACTTTTAGAAACAAAAGATAATAAAATATTTACAAATAGACAAACAATAGAAAAACAATAAGGGGATCATTAAGGATGGCTAAAAGGGGGTGACGCTACCCAAGTCTACGGAACTTCCGGTTCCATCAGAGGTAATCATGGCTAATTAACTAGCCAGTGATGCCACTACACTAATTAGTCTACATCTGGACTATAGCAATAGATGTAGGAACAATTAATACAAATACAAACTAAGAAAGTAAAAATAAAAACATTTTCCAACTTACAGGCGGTCCCAGCTGAAATTACACACAATTTCAAACACTCACTATATGGTCGCACAGACCAGCTTACTACAGACCAGTGGCCTAAACCGGAAAAAGGGACAAGACACGGCAGAATCCGTTCTATTTATAGAGCCAGGTCATGATTTATCTATACTAACTCTAACGTTAAAGAGCTGGCGGGAAACATGCATGCACTCAGCACTAGCCTAGATAGTTTACACAAATTAACAACAGATAAAAATAAGGTCAAAAATAGATGATAAAAATAGATTTAAAAAATAGATCTAGGAGCGCCAGCTCACATTATTTTATATTTTCTTTTACTAGATCTATGTCACACTATGTGTAAATATGCTAGATATATCTTAATTTAGTTTTTTTGAATATTTTCAAAAGAGTTGACAGTTGTTCACAACATGCTGTATTGAAAATGGCAGCGCCGGATTAGCCTGAAATGAATATGTTGTTTATGTTTTAGATCTAATAGAATATATAATTTTGTATTTATAGTTTTACATTTATGTATTGCAGGCTATTATTACTGCTGAATATAACTGTTGTGTTATTGCTGCTTTAAGCTGTTATTACTCTGCTGCATTTATTACTGCTATTGTTATTGCTTTTGTAGATCTAGGGAATCTAAATCTAGTGTTATTTTGATTTTTTTGTTGGTGTTTGTAGTGGCGTAGATTTAGAGGGTTTTAGTTAGTTGCTGGGTTCAGTTGTAGTGGTTAGTGTGTATATATATCATATTTTATTTATTTTTTTTTTGTATATGTAAATAAAGTTTTATTTTGTCTTATTTAATTTCAAGTAAAGTTTCGTCTGTGCTTTCATTTAGTTTAGGTTAGTATTTCTGGTTACTTAGGCGACTCTAGCCCCTTTGTCGTAGACTGAGGTGTCACAGATGAAACCCATACAGTAGCGCTAACATCTGCCTACTGTATAAAATTTAATGTTGAGTAGATAAAAGGTCTCCACTCAACGCCTCCTGACCTGCTCATACTATCATTCAAGAAAACATTATTTTGTTATTTTACACATGAAAATACAAATACGTGTCTATTCATTTCATTATTTGATGCACATTAACCTTCAAATTTGAATTTACAAAACATTTTTTTACATAAAATCGTTCGCTCTAAATGTAAATAGCTTTAAACGTCTTGACATACTTTTCCGTAACTTGCGCACCATTATATCGCGTAGTGATACGAATGAAATGAACGTCAGAGGTCATAATAACGCCCACTATAAAGGCATATTATAAAACAAATAAAATACTTACATAATACAATTTACTTTCCAATGTGTTTTTTTAAAGCATTTAAGCCTACAGTTACCGATTCAGTTTTAATTTTAAGTCTTTAATTTCAATTTACTTATGCGCATTTAGACCTCTTAGCAACTTAGCTACGAAATGATGAATGAAACACGGCTAATGTATCTAGGTCAACACTAGGTCGACACAAGCTCACATCACAGTGTTTATAGTCTTTTACTATAATAGGTTCAAAGTTTTTATTTATTGACTAGACTACTGTGGCATTCAAATTGTTTAGATTCTAAATCTAGAGCTACATAAAATTAAACTAACAATGTTATATAAACAACTACATTCACGCGTTCGATTTGATTATAAAATATATTTTATTGCTTTTTGTCAAGTCGACTCAAGGCAACGCGTATTGAGGTCATGAACTTTCGACTCTAAATAAAATTAAAAACAGATATTGGCTTTTGACTAATAAATTGAATAAAATCTATTTTGCTTTATATTTAGATCATTGAGAGTTCAATATTTTACTCTCTTAAATATACGTTTTGACTATACTTTTAATTAAGAATACACATTTTAAAAATGGATCTAAGACCTACTTTCATTTCTTTGATCTAATCTAGACTGGAACTCTTATAATTCTAAAGATTCAGTTTCAGACGTGAATTCACTTAATAATCAAGACAGCGAGATCTATACTAGATTATATCTTTCAGCGAGATCTATACTAGATTATATCTTTAATAATTATAAATGTACACTATTATACAGAAAACATTTCAACTTCTATTGGTAGGTACTATTAGTCTACATAGAGCTTACATAACGGAATAAATGCATGCTATTTGTAGAAAGAAAAACCCGAGCAATAAGTCTTAAAAGTTATTTTCAATAATCGTTTCTAATAAATTACTTTCTATGGGCTTTGTTGCTGAACATAAAAATTATATATGTGTCAGACGCGAATAGCCCAATTTTTCAGTAAAAGAAATTACAAAAGTCATTTCTCTAGAGAATAAGTTACGAAGGCTATATAATCATAGACATAAATAAATATAGACTGGAAAAAGGAAGTAACTTCATGTAACTTAAAAACATGTACATTTATTGTATTCGGATTTCCGAAATATGAAAAGTTGCATGATCTTCATTCTTAGAGATTAAACAAAACTACACTGCCTCCTTATTTACAATATATATAGGTGTGTATAGATATGAATACTTAACTTTTATACTGCTCATAAATGCTTTATAATAAAGTACACAAAATTGCAAGTCACAAATTTTCGTTTCATAAAACTCTTTAATTGGCCAGTCTATATTTATTTATGTCTATGTATATAATATACAACCACAGACCTATATATACAATAAATATAGTTTTTTTTTCTAGTTACGATTTATTTAGGTAGGTGCTGTTTTACTATTACATACCAAGTTTCGAGTTTAGTAAAACCCAGGTTCGTTTCTTGTGCAACGCTATAAGCTAACACCGCTAATGAAATATAAGTCAGTATAGAGATTTTCATTTAGCATTTTTATGCTTATTACTTAAAAAAAACGGAACAACATATTATTGATCAAGTGTTTTTGCAACGTTTAAGCATGGAAATTAAATGTAATATAAGTTAGAAGAGCAAACATACATTGGTTGGCATTGATTTGTTTTTCACAAAAACATCCGGAACAATCTATTATAGATATTTAAACTATTGCGATGTTGTGGAAGGAACATTAAAGGTTGAATCAGATTTTCAATAGCTTTTAGTGTGTTTTTTTTTTTATATAAGCGTGACGGACCAATAGACAAAACGTAAAAAAAATAAACGGCCTTTATCCTGATGGGGGACTAAACGAAAAATAAATAAAATCTGATTATTTAAAAATTTTGAGGAAACTAGTTTAGTAGTAGGTTTTTCCGCGGCCGTCACGCTATTGCACGAAATTCATCATCATCATCATCATCAAACTCCATTTGAGTGAGGGCTTGAGAGGCTCAAATCCTCTCTTGCAAGAGCCCTGGACAGAAACCCTGCTGTCTTGCGTAGTGAATAAATGTCGCCATACAGGTCGCGAACTTTTTGTTTCCCAGACCTGTCGAGACGGAGCTCAGCAAGTCCGGGGCAGTCAAACAGAATATGAGGCACGGTTTCCTCTTCCTCCCCGCAGCGACACCAAGGAGGAAGGGGATGAAAACGTTGAATGTTTTGTCGGTTGGTGGAGAGGCCAGCTTTTTCAGATAGTCTATCGGCATGAAAACTGAGATAGAAAAACAAAGAAAATATGGGAACCTAGGCTTGGAGATTAAGCGTCTATGGAAATTGTCGAAAATAACAATATACCCCATTGTTATATCAACCGAGGGGATAATAACAACTGACCTCACAGACACCTTCAAGGCCATTAACATTCCTAGGAACATCTTCGTTGCCTGTCAGAGGGCGGTACTGCTGCAGACCTGCCACATCACCAGAAAATTCCTCAGTGGAAACTGTTAAAGGGACTACGATAAATTTTGTTTCTCTTTAGCGAAACTCGACCCTGGCAGCGCCAGAGAATGACTACTCGTTCATTTCTAACATAATAATAATCTTTATTATCCGTAAGGAAATTTGTCTTACAATTTGTGCACTACACCAAACAAAAATTATTATAACTATAAGAAACCAAAGTGTACATTCACACCAGACTCACTCATAATTTACATGTGACAAAATTTATACCAGATTGTTCTTATTTAATGATTTGATTGCCAGGGGAACAAAAGAGTGTTTGTCTTTGCTCTCGGTGTCTTGTATCTCTTTTGTGATGGTAAAATCACAAAATCCTGACACAAAGGGTGATTCTTTATTTCGAGGATCTTGTTAGCTTTTTTATAGATGTTTGTCTCAAACAACTGCCCAAATGGGGTTTGTTTTTTGCCTATGACTTTGCCAGCAGCATTTAGGATTCTATAAAGTTTATTTTTATTTTTAATGCTCAGATTGCCATACCAGGCAGTGATATTGAAACTTAATACGTCTTCTGCATCTCCAACCATCCACTAGTTTTCTAGCTTGGAGGTTTTCATCCAGCTTTTTATACCGCTCAAAGCAGGTCAGTACTGACCTTTCCCTCCTAAGGTTTAGTGGACCTACATTAGCCATTATTTCAGCCTCATTTACTTGACTTGTCCTAAAGGTTCCACAGACAAATCTTAGTGCTTGGGACTGTATTTTATCAAGTTGTTCAAGAGCAGTCCTAGAGCCATAATTTGCACAGGTAGGCTGTAGTCTATCTGTGATCGGACTGCTCCTAAATACAGTGATCGGAGCATGTCTGCTCGGGCTCCCCACTTAGTGGATGCCTTTTTAAGCTGGCATTTCCTTATGGCAGCATTAAGCTTGCCTATCGAGAGGGAAGTTCATCGTTCACTCAGCACTTTCGGTCTGTGGATCCTTTCGGTCTTTTTTTTTTATCAGCTTTGCGAGCTTTATCAATGGCTTTGACACTGGAGACTTCTTGGCAGCCTTGTTGATCTTAGCAAAATATTTGTTCAAAAAGGTGGTAATTTTCTTCTTTGATGAAATGGTGAAGATAATGGGGTTGCTGTTTTCGTACGCCCAGCATTTTCGAAATTTCTTAGAAGACTTCAGACCTTAGAGCTATCCCTTAGGTCTAACTTTGCACAGGTGTTGGTCCAACGTTCTCGTTTTTCCCTGTTAACAGACGTTTTGACTGTAGGCTGAGTCTGTTATATTTCTGCCTGAGTGTTGTATTGTTTGGGTTCTTTTGGACCTTTTGGTATGCCCTTTTTCGAGCCATAACAAGTTCGTTGATTTCAGCCGTCCAAATGTTTTGAATTTTTTACAAGGGTAAGTTTGAGGAATAAAATTTTTAGCCATGCCCAGGATAGCTGTTGTTATTTGACGGTATACAAGGTAAACAGAGCTAGACTCTAAATGGATTTTTCAAGGGCATTGTCGACAGCTGTCTCATATCCTTTCCAATTAGCCTTACTATAGCACCACTTTCGTGGTTCTTTAGTGGTCTTGGTGTTGATCTTAGAAAGAGTGGCAGTCAGTAATATTGGAAGGTGGTCACTACCAGTATCGCCTAGTACTTGATAAGTTATGACAGATTCCAAGTTAGCAGAGACTAAAGAAAGATCTGGTCGTGATAGTGCAGAAGAGTAGGAGGAGTGTGTGTTTTGCAAAAGAAAAAGGTTAGTAGAATTGGACAGGTCATGAACTTTTTTACCAGACAGATCAGTGTCATCATAGCCCCAGGAAGGTGAATGGGCATTTAGATCTCCAGCTATGATAGTGTCTACAGTTATTTTCTCTCTGACATCTAAAGCCAGTTCTTGTTTTGGTGGATTATAAACATTGATGCACTTGAAGCGTCTATTATTTTTCCAAATTTCTAACACCAAAGTGTCTGTCCTCCCCTGACTCAAGTCTGTGGACACTTTCTTGGCAACCAGAGCATTAGCCACCAATATAATCAGGCCTCGGCAATCCCCACATGAGCAGCGGAAAACAGAGTACCCAGGTATTGAGACACCAATCACCGTAGTGTGAACACTACTCTTGTGTTTTCTCGTGGACTATCCGCAGAAATAGGAGTGATCTTTCCTTTACTTCTTGTTTAAACTTTTGCGGGAAGAAGAGAATTATATATATATAGATTTATAGAATCTAGATCTAGACAAGATCTAGATTTCTTGACTAGTTCTAGATATGATATAGATCTAGTTTAGATCTAGATCTAGATTCTTGAAGATTTAGATCTATCTAGATCTTGATCTAGAATCTAGATCTTGATCTAGAATCTAGACTAGGTCTAGAAAATGTTTGTAAAATGTTTTACATGTTTCGGATGTTCCTTCAGAGTTGAAGATAGTTTACTTCCTAGTCCAAACATCCCTCAGGACGACGGGTAATGGGAGCGGGCAGAGTTTGAACCCGGGACCATCGATAAATCCAAACGATAGTCCAGCGCGCAAACCGCGCAACCAGGCAGCCCTCCTAGACTAGGTCTAGACTAAATATACTCTAGATAAAGATCCAGAACTAAATCTATAGCCTAATATAGACTAGAATCTAGACTAGATCTATAAATCTATTAATATAATCTATATTTACTAGATCTAGGTCAATATTATGATCAGGATTAGTAGGGTTACAGATACACTACTTGATGTGATACTACTCCTTACATAATAAATAAATCTTCACCCCTAAGCTGTTAGAAGATTTTCTATTTCCTTAATGGATTATAAATGTAAGTTTTGTTCAAATTGTTTAATACAATTAAATCTAAATATAGATCTATGTCTGGCCTCTATTTATTGTAATTTAGATTGTCGTCAAGTGTATAGCCTAATGACGATGTGTGAAAACTGAGCGGTATAAAAGTAGTTCTTTTTTTAAAAACTTACAATTGAAACGAAATTCGTATTAAAAACAACATTTGAATCAGTATGCTATTCCATGAGTTAGTTAATAAATGGAAAATCTATTTTATAATGATCCATTGATACTTTTTCAATTGTGACCTTAGATGCAAATTTTTTGTACCAATGCGCGAATCTATGAATGTAGCTTGATACTTGATTTATTAATGAAAAAGCTATTGACCTTTTTAATAAGACTTACTTCCTCTGACGTTTTTCATTGAAAAGTGGTGTAATTTATAAAAAAATATGCTTGCATATATAATTTTAAAAATTAGATGGTTCACTTTCGGAAAAAAAAAGTAGCTGTTGCACCATAACTTTGAATGATCTAAAATATCATGATGTCCGATTTTCATTTTCTCTTCTAGTTTCTGAGATCTAAACGGGACGGACTGACAGACGGACAGACAGGACACACAAAACTAATAGCGTCTTTTCCCCTTTTGGGGGCCGCTAATAAAATACTCAGAAGGACACAAAGATAAAGGTACATTTCTCGTTCCATATGCTAGGACAAATTTGTACAAATTGCCTTAGCTAGCCAGGAAAACCAGTGACTTGGCAGAATTTAGGTCATTGGTTAATATGCATGACTAAATCCATGACGCGTAGACGTAATAATCTTCTTATTTGAAGTTACGTCTGTATTATATAAGATAAGATAAGATAAATTTGTTCATAAGAGCGGTCATTCTCGAAGTTGCGATTGATAAAAAATGTTTAATTTAATGACAAAGGGAGCTTGATGACTGAGTGGTAACGCGCTTGACAACCCTTTTAACCGTTGGCCACAGGAACAGAATGACCTTTACATCATCTGCCATATAGATCGTAATATCTGAAAGCGGTAATTTTTGCAATTTGTTCTTTTCATTGAGCGAGAAACAGCCATAAGTTTATAAACGATGCATTTATTTTTGATTTTTCTAATCAGAAGATAATAACAGTGCTTTTGTAGTAATTGCTTGTGAGATCCATTTACTGTTAAATGATTTATAATAGAACTTTATTTTAAGTTTTTAGCAATGTTTAATAGTTTGAAACATAGAATGAAATTGTGTATAATGGGAAACAAGACCTTGCAAAAACAAGGTTACAAAGATAGTTTGTGTGGAAACACAAACTCAAAATCGTCCCAATATTCAATAAAATTCTATCAAAGACAAATGACAGAGAAGAATGGAGAAAGAAGGTTGACTGATCTTGTGTGGTGCCCAAGCTGTCCAGCAAACCAAAGGATAGGTGAAAGTGAGCTCGGCGTTCCATACCACCTCATCGTGGTCGCCGGATGAACACCCCGCTCTTTAGAGGGGTGGCCAAGGTTACTGGTTGCTTGCTACCGATGGATGAGCGGCCAGCAAGTGTAAAAGGGCAAACAAAGGGGTTATGTCCAGCCCCTCCCGTGTGCCCCGTGGCAACGGTGAGTAAGAGACCCACGGGTTCTCCGAAAAGCGAATAGCGCTGGACACAAACTCGAGGGTTGGCTGGGATCTCATGGGTCCTGGCTGATTCGCGGGTCTCTCTTTGGGCAAAGACTGGACTGACTTAGCGGGCTTTGTCGAGCGGTCTGGTTGGCGTCCACGAGCTAGGTTCTAACTAGCCCGTTCCTTGCTGAGCTAGTGGGGGAATTAGCCGCGACAAATGGTAATTCCAATACTGGAAATATCAAGAAACGTATACCATTCCACTTCTGCCCTGCAGGAAACTATTTTGCCAAATTGTGGTAGTGATTGCTGAGGCAGGTTCTTCCTTGCCCTCCATGGTGACATGAGTATAGGCCATGCACACTGCTGTATCAGAGCAGTAATTAAGGCCGCCAACGGTCTTAACCATACATTTATGACAAGTACAGACACGAATAAAAGCGGGCACAAGCAGACCCGAACAGGCTCCGCGCCCCGGGCAGTGGGCGACAGCCCTGGGTACGAAAAGTCCACTACTGGTCGCCCCGCGACCTCGATGAGGGGGAATTTGTCAGGTCGCGACAAATGGGCTAAAATTCCTCCACCAAAGTCCTCTTGTCAACGTACACTGCATTCGTACCTCCTTCGGAGGTCCGATACGAATCAGATTGTTGGATGTCAGCGACAACCTCCTATCGATAAAGATACACGCCAGGCCGAGCTGACTGGATGCGATACAGTGACGAGAACCCTGGCTCTCAAAAGAACCAATTAGATACCAGTAGGTCGGAAACGGTAGGTCCCTCTCGATTCTACAACTAAACATCTTTGGGGTAATACCCAAGATATTATAGCTCTCTAGACTCCTCCACGAGAGGTCAATTGACGTAGTTTTACTACAAGAGACACTCACTGGCAAGCGAAATGCCAGTATTACCGGCTATACAGCATTTAAATGCAAGTGCACAGACTGCCGGGGACTGATAACTTACGTTCGCAACAACTTGGTTACTAAACAAGTCCACGGTCCACGAGCGTACCAACGCAATCACCCTCGGGATCCACAAACAAGGGCAAAAATTTACGGTAGCTAATCTATATAAGCCCACAAGCACGAAATCGGCATAGAAATTGACAGCACAAATATCAATTCTCAAAATGTCATCGCAGGCGATTTCAATGCAAAGTCTCCACAGTGTGGCTATGACGTAACTGACTCGTCAGGGCATAAATTACATGATCTGCTCAATAGCTCACATTTCTTTTGCTTACTCCCCCAACATTATGTCATACTGGTAACCTGGTCTAACTGGTGTCTTATAATGAATATCTAATTGTTTCATAAAGAGTCAATCTCTTATTCAAATCCTCAAGAAAAAGACATTTCCGTAAAAAAAAAAAATTCCTTTAGTTACGTGTGCTGTAGGGATACTGCAGTTCTCGCGATAATATGAAAAACTACTTATTAATTGTTGTTTTAAATTATGTCCAACTTATTTGCATACTAAATAGTTTTTTTTTCTCTTTAAAAAGAAGTTAACATCTTTTGTGTGTAAATGAAGTTGTTAGTATGACAGAACTTCCTTAGCAATTCAAATGTAATTTTTTTTTTTACAAAAAATTTACAACCATTTGCATAAATGTGTTCAATAGTGTATTGTCGTCGTCGTGCTAAAGAGCCTCCAGTATTTGTTACTATTATTAGTGAATAGTTGTAAAAGTGGTGTATTTTTTTATGAAAAAACTGCTTGCATAGGTGATTAAAAAAAATAGATTTTTCGCTTTTAGAAAATTAGAAAAAAAAAAAAAAAGAAGCCGTTGCATCAAAACTTTGAATGGTCTAAAATATTATGATGTCGGATTTTCACTATCTTTTCTAAGTTAAGAGATCTAAATCGGACGGACGGACAGACATTCCACACAAAACTAATAGTGTCTTTTCCCCTTTCGGGGGCCGTAAAAAAAATAAAAATAAATGTGTCTGTTTATTGAAACAACTTTTAGACGTTTGATCTTGTTAGAAATGTACACACATTTAGCTTCATGACACTATTTTTTCAACGAGTCATAGCTGAATCAAACGTAATAACTTTATTACCTAAACAAGACAGTTTGTGTGGAAACACAAACTCAAAATCGTCCCACGAAGTAATCCACCTAAAGTCTTCACCAGGATTCGAACACGAGACTTCCGGTTCCAAGTGCTTTACTCCTCAGCCACAGCATCTCTATATATTCATTTAGCGTACACTTATATATTTTTTAAAATAATAATTATTAACCTTATCCATATATTCAAAATTAATAACATGTTACATGGAATAAAGAGAAACTAAAAAAGATTTATTCTTCTAACAAACTAGATAGATTGGCAACACGAAAAAAATATAATTCTTGACCTACTTTAAGTTACAATTGTGTAAAAATGACTTAACAAGACTTTCCCCTAACAAATAAAAATTAATATCTGCATTGTCATTTGTCATACAAACTAGACAGATATCTAGACCTAGTTTTTGACCTAAATCTAGATTCTAGATCTAAGTCTAGGTCTAGAACTAGATCTAAGTCTATATCAAGAGTTAGATCTAAGTCTATATCGAGATCTAAGTCTAGTTCTAAGTCTAGATCTAGATCTAGATATAGAATCTTGATATAAAATATACTATATCTAGACTAGAACCAGTGGCGTAGCTAGAGTATATGATGCCTGGTGCGGTACCTCATCTTGATGCCCCCCCCCCCCCCAAAAAAAACAGCAACAACTAACTAATTAATAACATTGCAAAACCTTACTTTTTTGTTCAAAATAATATGTATTCATTAATCAAATATTGTTAATTCTTTCATGACCTTAATGACCTTTCATGACCGCAGCATTATCATAGCCTTGATCCCTGCAGTCCATTATGTCTAAGCCATCAGAACGCAATTTCTCTAGAATCAACTTAGCGATTCCAACAGCATGCTTGTCCTTTGTGTCGATGAAGTCAACAAAAGACTCACGAACCTGCACCCCGTCATTATTCATGACAACATACCGTAAAATTTGGGAAATTTGATCCAGCTTTGAGATGTCAGGTGTACTGTCAAAAATAATAGAGAAATATTTGGCTTGTTTTACTTGCTGTATGATTTGTTTTTTAGCGTGATCTCCCAATATTGTAATAAATTCATTTTGTATTTGTGGAGACATGTATGTATTCGGTCTGGAACAAAGCTTAGTTCGAAGCACATGCTCCCTCAAGAGTGGATCGTACTTTGATAGTAATTTTACTATCTCTCCAGGTTTTCGTCTCTTGTATAATCAAATCTTGGGCCTTGTTGTCAATATTGTTCCCTACTCTCAGGTGAACTTCAAGTTCCCTCCATGCAAGCGATGACTAAATGTGAGCTCTGCTGGTCTCATGTTTTTCTATTTTCGGGGATAACCTCCACCAGTCATTGAATCCATCTTTGGATTTAAATGAAGATTTGGTACTTGATCTTGTTGAGAAGAGTATGCAGGGAAACAAAATAAGGATTCTGTTGGTTTTTTTTTGGCGAATAACACATCCACTTTCTAAGAACTTTCTCGCCGTTTGACATTTGCCGGAAAAAACCAAGCCTTTGAAAGCCCTATAGGGCAAGAGGGAGCCACCAAGAGGCGATTAACACCTGCCATACTCCAAAACTTGGCATCAGCTACACTAAAGTAGCCATCAGATGCCATTTTCTGTTATACCGATGGGTCGGTAATGAGGGACCCCGATAGATCTGGGTATGGGGCCCTTATAGTCTACCCAGACCGGACAGAACCAGAGATGCCGATTTCTCCGTCTGAGCTTAAAAGGGTTTTGAGGCGCCAGCCAGACTAGTCAGTCTTGAGCATTGTTCATCATTTTGTTTACGTTACAGTATTACAATTAACTAGTTAGTTTAAAAAAAAACTCGTACAAAACAAAGGTTAGCTTATTTAAAAATATTGACATTACAATAGAATTATTTCCAAAATTAAACTATAAAGAATCATAAAGAAATGAATAAACTAAGACAATTGTCTAGAGCTAGAGTTTAGAAATATATTTGCAAACTCAATATCTAGATTAAACCAATGGACTAAACAATGGTTAAAAAAAGGTTGGCCTATCTTCTTCTTTATATTACAGAGCATCGATCAGTGTAGTAACAACATGTGCCGTGTGTCCGAAATAAATGTAGTAAAATAGTCAAGGAGATGAAACAGCGACAGCGACATGATAATTTATAAATCGTTAGTTCATGTTTAAAATACAGTAGTTTATGTTTGTTCGTGTCCATACAATTAGTCGTTTTTACTGAAAAGCTCTGGGAAATATTAAATTAATACACACTGGGGGAATTTTGGTGCCCCTCCCCACTTGGTGCCCTGTGCGGCCCGCACCACCCGCACATTGGTAGCTACGCCACTGACTAGAACTCGTATGAATTTACGCGTTTAATCTTAAAATTACTAGACCTAGGCCAATGTTATGATCATGAATAGTAGGCCTTTTGTTATCGGGTAATGGTTTACTATACTGTACGTATCCGATTCATTTCTTAATGTGATACTGTTGTTTACATAAGAAATAAATCTGCACCCCTAATCTGTCAGAAGATACGTTATTGCCTTAATAATTAAATTTTGATCAAATTATCAATACGTTTATAAAAAATATATTATAAATATATTTAGATCTGGTCTCTATTTAGTCTTATTTAGACTGTCAAGTGTAGGCCCCTATAATATGGATATGTCAAAACTGCGCGCTAGAAAAGTAGTTTGTTATTTTTGTGTATTTTTTAAACTTATAACTAAAACGAAGTTCGTGTCAAAATTCTTTTTAAAAACAACATTTGAATCAGTATTATATTCAATGAGTTAGTTAATAAATGGAAAATACATTTTATAATGATCCATTGACACTTTTTCCATTGTGACCTTAGATGCAATTTTTTTTACCCATGCGCGAATCTATGAATGAAGTTTAAGTTATTAATGAAGAAGTCCATGACCTTTAAAGAAAGTTACCTTCTATGAAGTTTTTTATTGAAAAGTGGTGAAATTTTTGAAAAATTTGCTTGCATATATAATTTAAAAAATTAGATGGTTCACTTTAGGAAAAGAAAAAAGTAGCCGTTGCATCAAAATATGGGCTCTTAAACAATCCCAGATTCTACACCCTATTTGGTTCTGAATATGGGCTCTTCGCGTCAAGTTTATCGAGTTAAGTAGTTAACAGGACCAGCAAGACGAACGTGATCGCTAACTACGTCTAACTCTAGTACATCTACTCTCAACTGCGACCTTAGTTCAGCTGTCACTAATGACAGGGCTAGTGGCGACTCGCCCCCATTGCCAGTGTGCAAAAAGGTCGGTGGGGGGAAGTCTTAACTCTGCAAACTTGTGATAGTTATGGTACACATGTCCGATGCAGCAGCTGACTGAGTATAGCACCTGTGTAGCCCTGGCGGGCTCATCCGAATGGCCCGTCCTCTTCTTGGACTCGATGTCGGGTGGGGAGCACAGGTGCCGAATTACCACTAATGTCCATGCACAAAAAAAAGCACCCCAAAAACTACTTGCCCCAGATTTGTGTCTGGGCAAGAGGCGAAGAACAGAGTCAAAAAAGGAGGAGGCCACAAGAAGCTGTACTAACTGGCCATCATTTTTGGTGGTCAGGTGCACAGAGGAGGGGAAAAGCCTGACAAAGATTTGCCCTTTTCTCGTCTACAAGGAACTTAAGTCAGTAGTGTTAGAGCCCAAGAGTGTATCTAAGCTACACAAGTCATTGGAACTTCTCGTAGAAGTTGATAGTAAGATACATTCTGATGGGCTTTTACGCAGAATCTGTGATCTCCAAGTGGAAGACATGCCACACAAGAGTTTGAACACCAGCAGAGGTGTAATCAGCTCTAGAGACCTGCTGGAATGTTCCGAGATGGAAATAGTGGAGGGAATTAAATGAGTCACCCATGCCCGGCGCATTACCAGGCGCAGACAAGGTGAGGAGGTCAAAAACCGCCACTATTATCCTCACATTCGAAACTAAGACCCCGCCAGAGTATATGAAGGCAAGATACCTACGAGTTCCAGTGAGGCCCTATATACCTAACCCTATGAGGTGCTTCAAGCCTACTCCAAGGACTGCCCTGTGTGAAAACAGGAAGTTGCCGTGCAGGAGTACAAGGCAAGAAATGGATGTACCTTCAGTTAGGCGAAATCGGCTGTATCGGCCCTACCCAAGGGTCAAATTCACTTGACAAAGACCTACGCCAAGGCTGTGGTAAAGATATGGAAATCCATAGCCACACAGACGGACACATTGACCCACCACCCTCTCCTCCTCCTCCAACGCAGAAGAAAACAACGCCACAAAATACACCTCCGAAGAGAAAAGAAAGCCCTGTTGTCATACTTAAGAATAGGTTCTATGTTCTCGCTGATGAGAGCATAGAGACTGAGCAGCATGTCAAAACCAACACTCCAGAACCCGTATGTCTGACACAGGTTCTCCTCAGAGAACCCAGCCAGACACCTCAACCTCTACTGAGTTAGAGGTTGACCAACTCCCTAAGGGGAGAAGCCCAGTTAAAGAAGATGCCCGAAGTGAGAGAGGAGGAAGTGGCCTCCGCTCTAACCGGAGAATTCTCCCCTCTCCAGAGAGAAAGACTTCCCCAAAAAGGAGTTTGTCCTTCTCTCCATCCAAACCCAAGACTAAAAATACCAAGGTCAAAGGAATATTCTAGGAGTGGAACTGTAGAGGCCTCAAGGCCAGTTATGAGGAAATGCAGCTACTGATGGACTCGGAGTATCCTGTAGCTGTCTACTTACAGGAAACATTACTGAAAGATAACAGCAGTTTCCAAAGCTACAGCACTCACAGCAGGACTTATGAGGATGCGGGGAGAGCATCAGGTGGAGTCTGTATCCTTGTGAAGGACAGCGGATAGAGCTACAGACCACACTACAGGCCGTAGCAGCTAGGATAACCCTACACAAGGTTATCACTTGCTGCAGCCTGTATCTACCTCGAGGCGCACCATTGAACCCAAAGACACGGAGAACGTCACAAAACAACTCCCTCGGCCCTACATAATCCTTGGGGATTTCAATGCCCATAACACTATGTGGGGATCCAACAACACTGACACAAGAGGTCGTATGCTGGAGGATATCTTCCTCCAACATGATTTATGCACACTTAATGATGCATCACCGACCAACTTGCACCAAGGAACTGGATCTCTCACGTGGATTGACCTTACCGTATGCGTCCCCGGGCTCCTGAACGACTTGAAATGGTCAGTAAGCAATGATCTAATCATCATTGCTAACAATCTCTCCTCATTGGGACGACCTCAGTGGTGGAAGCAAGCTGAATAAAGCCGATAAGGAAGAATTCCAAAAAAGATGCTCCGAGAATATCACAGAAAATATCCTTAAAGAACAGAACCCAGCTGATATCTTTACCAGCAAGCTACTTGATATTGCCCGGAAAGTTGTCCCCCTAACCTCCGCAAACCCAAACGGCCTAGCAAACCATGATTTGATACAACTTGCAAAATAGCTATTGGCGATAGAAAAAAAACGGCTGGCTGCAGTTATAAAGAATCCTTCCCAGGAAAATCTATTCAGGATAGTTAGAGCGAGGTCTAGACAAACCATACGGTCAGCCAAAAGGAATTCCTGGAGGAATTTTGTAAGCAGTCTGGATGCCAAAACTTCTGCTAGAGCGGATTGGAAGGCAGTAAGGCGGATCAAAGGGAAAGAATCAAATGCAATAAGGCAATTGAAAAACCAAGGACGAACTGTTACGTCCCCCAGAGATAAAGCTGACTGCCTTGCATCCTCAATAGCAGAAAAGTCATCCACTGCACAATACACGCCAGATTTTCAAAAAGTCAAAATCAGGGAGGAAAGACACCCCATTGATTTCAGATCAGAGAACAATTAAGATTATAACAAACTTTTCTCGTTTGAAGAATGAGGGACTCGCTGGACAAATCATGTGACACACCGCCAGGAGAAGATGAAATTTATTACCAGTTCCTGAAGCATCTTCCTAAACCCTCATTGGCAACCCTGCTAAAAATCTATAACTGTAGAGATGGGTCTGACCCAGCTAACTATCGCCCAATAGCACTAACAAGCTGCATCTGCAAAACCATGGAAAGGATGATAAACAATATGTTGGTCTGGTACCTCGAGAGAAATAAAATAATCTCCAACTACCAGTGCGGATTCCGGCAGGGGTGGACAACAACTGACCACCTGGTAAAGTTGGAAGCTTTCATCAGAAATGCTTTTCATGGACGAGAACATCTAGTAGCTGTATTTTTCAACATAGAAAAGGCATATGATACAACCTGGGAACATGGCATTCTACGTGACCTGGAGCTTATGGGGCTTAAGGGACACCTTCCCTGTTTTGTGAGGGAATTCCTAAAAGACAGGAAATTTCAGGTTCGAGTGGGCAACTCCGCTTCTGACACTTATCCCAGGACAGCATTCTCTCAGTAACCCTGTTTAACATAAAAATAAACAGTATTATAAATGCTCTGTCCCCTGGCATAGAGTGCTCTCTGTATGTTGATTATTTTGTCATTTTTACACATGGCAAAAACATGAATACTTTAGAAAGAAAATTACAATTATCTATACTATAAAGTAGAATGTGAGGTGTATGTATGTATGTTACTTATAGACATCAAAACCGCTTGACCAATGTTGATAAAACTTGGCAGGAAAGATTCTTAGGTACAAACTTAGACCTTAGTGTATGTATTGTAGCCCTAAAACCAACTTAAGACCCTAAAAAAAAAAATTGTCCAATTCTATTACAGCTATAGTATTTTATGGATCTAGGCCATGTCTACAATGTTGACATAGAAAAGATCGAAAGGATTTAGACCTAGATCTAATTTTTAGAAATACACTTTGCGCAGATAGTTTTTTACTTTGACACATGAAAATACAAAAGAAGATCCATTGATTTTATTATATAATAAAATTAACCTTCAATTTTGTGTTTCAAAAGCATTTTTTGAATTAATTAGTTCGTATCTGTGACTGCAGATTTCCTGACAAACATTCTTTCATTAGACAATACCGTAATGAATCGCTTACTAAAAATTAATTCGTTTAATTGTTTACTTTATACTTCCTTCCCTAGATCTAAAACTCTAATTCAACTCTAAGATGATAAAACTTCTCTTAGCACAGATAGTTTTATACTATACTACTAATTATAGTCCATTCATTTCTTATTTTGATCAAATAAACATTCAAATTTGGTTTTCTAAAGCATTTTTAATAGACTGCATTCGTTTACGAAAGCTGCGAAGCCGGGTTGAGATAGGCCTGGATCTATATTCATTCATGAATCGCGTACTAAAAATTATTTCGTTTAATTGCTCACTTTATAATCCCATTCATTTAACAAAGCTATCGCTCTTTTCGTTTTTAATAGATATGAATGTATCGGCTTCGGGTGAACCCATTTTCGCAAAACTAATTTTATTTTCGTAGCGAAAGTGAAAAAAACTTGAAAGGATCATTAGCTTAGTTTAACATACATCTAAATCCAATCCACTAGATTAGTAAACACAAACTTAGACCCGCAGGCCTCGGGTAATGTCAGGCTAGTGTTTAAATAAAATTCAAAATTGGGCAAACGACAAAGGTTTTAAATTTTCGGACTCTAAAACAGTTAGCATGCATTTTTGTAATTTAAGGGGAATCCACCCAGACCCTGAACTATTTTTACACTACTATTTTCAAGTTCAACTAAAAATGTCAAGGACGCTAAATTGACCCTCAATGTAGCCAACTAAATAAAGAAAATAGCTAAAATTCTTTTGTGTTTTCCTTCTTTTTCTTCTTACAGACGTTACTCCAAAAAAAGAAGATAATTAGTCATACGCGTCATGCATCTAGTCATGCATGTTAACCATTCTGCTTAGTCATTGGCTTTCCTGGCTGGCTCATATAGGTTTTCATTCTATTTGCAAAGATTTTTTTATATTATTATTAAAACAGCATTTGATTATTTTGTTTCATGAGTATTTAGCTGGTATATGATTTTCTATAATGTTTTTAACATAGCTTGGAGTAGTTGTGTTAGGTTGCATTTGTTCCAGAGTATAACTCCTCTTTTACGTTTTATATGGCTACAGCTTTTATCTGTGTATTTTAACGATATCATGGTCCGATGGTCCAGGGATAATATCATAATCTACTACTAATCCAGATCTGTTGGTTAAGAACAGATCTAATATAGTTTTTTTTTTATTATTTGATCTAAGCTTAAGTTGTGTAAAGTTTCTATAAAAAGCTTATTTATGTCCTCAATGTATTGGTGTTTATCAATGTATAATTCTTTCCAATTTATGTCCTGTAGGTCACCCTTAACCCCCCCAAAAAAAACTGCATTTTTTTTTCCTTTAAGTATAGTTAACTGCGTAGTTTTTGCATATGCTCTAAACTAGAATTTGGAGGTCTGTAGATACAGCCTACTTTAAGTGATGTTGAGGTGGTGTTCATTTTACAAAATGTTGATTCTATATTATTTGAGTTAGTTTCTTCTGCTATAAGAGTGTGTTTTTTTATTGCTAAAAGAACTCCTCCGTGATTATCTGACCTATCTTTTCTAAAAATTTCATAATCGCTATTGAAAATTTCTGCATTATAATTTCAGGGTATAGCCAAGTTTCTGTTCCTGCAATTATGTCTGGCTTCTCACTTACTAATAAGATTTCTAGGTCTGATGATTTATTCCTAATACTTTGAAAGTTTATTACTAGGTTTTTGAGATACTTTGGTATTACTGCTTTAGAAGGTTTATTTAATGAGGGTGGTGTATTAGTTTTAGTAGATTTAACAGGAGCGAATCTGGCTAGCGGTTGGAGAGATTGATTTGAGATGTGTTAAAGATGTTGTATGGATTAGAAGTATCTGCATCAAAGGGCATTACTAGTAAAATTTTCGAGATAATATGTTAAAATGCTAAACCTTTTCCGTGAAGTCTAAAAGTCTTTAAAGCCTAAAACAGAAACCATGTTCAGTTGGAGATGCGTGTTCTTCTCATTTCATAAAATATTAGCTGTGAAATTTTAAAATAGAATCGACACTCATTTTACAGTACTGTAATAGGTAATGGGCTCAATGTTATGTATTTAAAAAAAACAATTTATTTTTACTAGAAAATTTTTTTTGGTAAGTTCGGGTGGTGGGGGTTGACACCTTGAGCAAACTGCTCCGGGTGACGCCAACCCTTTTTAGCGGCCCCCGAAAGGGGAATAGACGCTATTAGCTTTGTGTGGTGTGTCTGTCAGCTGGTCCCTTCGCCCGTCCCGTTAAGATCTCGTTAACTAGAAAAGATATTGAAAATCCGAGATCATGATATATTAGACCTTTCAAAGTTCTGATGCAAATGATACTTTTCTCTTTTTTTGAAAGCGAAAAATTTAATTGATAAAAATCAACTATGCAAGAATTTTTTTTTTCATAAAAACACCATTTTTACAACCTTTCACTATTAATAGTAACAAACACGGGAGGTTTTTTAGTAAGGGAGATAACTATTTATCATATTTTTAAACACATTTATGCAAACGGTTTTAGATTTTTTGTCCAATTTTTTTTTTTTACAAATGTATTGCTAATTTAAGGATGTTCTGTCATATTAACTACTAATTTACAAAAAAAAAAAATTTTTAAGAGAAAAAATCTATTTAGTATGCATTTAAGTGGAACATAATTTATAACAATTAATAAGTAGTTTCTCATCGCGTGAACTGTAAAATGGGACACAGACAACACATATTCGCATACGATTTTTTTTTTTCTTGAGGCTTTGAATAAGAGATTGACCCTTTACAGATCAATTAGATAATCATCATATGACATTAGTTAGGCCAGGCTCACATCGAACTTCTTCACTTTCTCCTATCCCTTGGTCTGCTGGACCGTTGGGGCACCACACAAACTGTCTTCGACAGATTACTCTGAAGATGTCTGGGTTTCTTGTACAGGTGGATAAGATAAGCTTAAACTACAACAGTTAGACAGGCTTAACCAAGTTTAATACTGAAAAGGACACTGTCGAGTCTCTGTCTGTAATACGAAGTTATCCATCTAAGTCCTAACATCAACTGACTTTGTTAACATAAATAATCTAGAACATAACAAAGCCGTGACGTCACAAAATGTCGCGTTTATAAGTCCGTCTACTATGGTGCGTCTCAATACTAACTAAATGTCTAACAATACTAAGTGTCTAACACTATATAATATTTCATTCTGATCTATTGAACATTTGTGGTTTTGTATAATGTGATTTCTGCAAGCGTGTGTATGTGTAAGCTTTTCCTCTTGTGTCGTGTTCACTGCTGACGTTATTAGACCCTGGTGTTAAGCTTCCATATGGAATGGTGCTTTTAATGCCGTCTTACAGGCGACACTTACGATTTCCTTCTCTCTTTTATTGGCGTGTGTAAGCTTGTAGGGGCAGGACAGGGTAGTGATTGCTGGTGTCTGTTTCTCTCTATCTTACTCCCGTACACCAGTTCCATTTCTCTCTCTCTCTCTCTCTCTCTCTCTCTCTCTCTCTCTCTCGCTCTCTCTCTCTCTCTCTTACTCTTATGCTGCGTGGAATACCATCCCTCTGGTTGTTTTCTCTTTGACGAATTTTTCCTCAAGATTTTGATCTATTATCACAAATATAGCTACACTCTCTTTGTTATTCAAGATAATCAACACCCTCTCTCTTTCTGTTTTCACAACTCATCTCCTCCATTGTTTCTTTTTGTGTTTTCTTTAAACACCAATAATCCTCACATTTTCTCACTCTCTACCAAATGAACAATAATCTAGTCAATTTTCAAAGTTAGGACACAAATAGATGACAATTATCGTTGTAGTTATAACTGTATGCAAATGCCTTTTGAATCTAAACATAGATGTCTTCTAGCCTGAAGAGTAAATATGGGTTCAGTGTTGCACGGATCTACACTGACCTGCATATTTTGCTAATCCTCATGTAGACAAAGCCATCCAACGGGGATTCCACATTTACCTTCACATTTTCCTTAGTCTGTTAAACCGTTGTGGCACCAAATAATATCTGTCTACCGTCTTACTCCATTCCTCTCTGTCTTTTGCCTTGGATACAATTTCATTCTTATGTTTTCTTCCCAACTCTTTCTCTGTCTGCCTCTTCTTCTTTTTCCAGGTATTGTTCTCTGATGAAGGTCTGAGGACCTTGTGATGTGGTCATAGAGGTTAAATATACGTTTTTTTTACAGTGGATAGCAGGTCATCGTGGAGTTCACTTACTATATGGATTCTGTTTTTAATCTTCATTTGTGATGAGTTCTTTATAGGTGATACCTAGGATGTTTCAGTAGCGTCTTAGTTCCATTGCTAGGATCCTCTTCTTGAGATCTTCAGTCAGCATCCAAGATTCGCATGTGTATAAGAACGTGGGCGTGACCAGGGAGCCCATCAGTCTGATTTTAGTGTCGAAAGCTATGTGTCTTTCCATATTGTTTGGAGTTTTGCAAGTGCTCCCGTGGACTGGTTCCACGACAATTCGTTCACCGACAAATTTTTCAAAGACAAATTGTTCACCGACAAATTGTTCACAGACCAATCGTTCACTGGATAGTAACATATTGTTAATATTATATATTCTCGTTGCATGTTTAATTCTCATCATGTGGGCCTTCTTTTACACTCATGTCCTTTATGTAGTCTCGTTCGCACCGCACATTTGTTTACAGTGGCGTAACTAAGAGGGGGGGATGGGGGGGAGAATTTTAAGATCCCCCCGGGCCCCCACCAAGGGGGGCCCCCACCAAGGGGGGCCCCCAAATGGGTGTCCGAAATTTATTTGTAAATACATAAATTAATATATTTGATTGACAAATAGTGTCAGCGGGTGTCTTTTTTTTCAACATTTATGGATTAAATTTATAACAAAGACTAAACCTAGATCTATTTCTATAAGTACGTTGACTTTGTTGACATTTTCAAAATATTTTTTCCCACAGTGATCAAATTTTTTTTTTTAAAGGTAGTTTTATATTTTAAACTTTGTTGCCTCGAATAAAACTGCATGATATACAGCGAATTCCAGGTATCTTGTTACCTTTACTAATAATAGATCTAAATGGAGAGTATTTTATGGCTACACTAATTAGCCTTGAAGCAAAATTTACAGAATCGAGTAGCCTATAACAGATCTAAAAGTTATTCTTAATAATGCTAGAATAGTCCATTATTCGTGTTTGGCGTCTATAATTTCAGAATTAAACTTCACTCTCGAGTTATTACCCCTCTATTCCTCATGGATATGAAGAGAGTTGGAAAATATGATGTTTACGTAATTTGTGATAATATTCAAGTATTTTTAGATTAAAACCTGAGAGTGTCATATTATTTGTGAAGAGTCTTGTGTCGTATCACGGATTTCGCGGGGCCAAGTTTGGGTAGGGAAGCGAATAATAAGTGAAATTTAAGAGTTCGTATTTGAAAATAAATTCGTCTTTGCATTATATTCATTCTTTACTATTCTTTAATCAAAAAGCGTTGATTTCTTCTGTATGTTTTTCCATCGTTTGTCTTTATGATGTAAGATCTGGATGATGAATGTTTTTTTTTTTATTACAACTGCTTTCTGCCATGTTTGTCCTAGACGAACTCTCCGACAGAATAATCTTTAGGTAGTCTTGCTTTTGCATCATATTTCACTTTGCTTTTCACCTATCGTTCGTTGAGTAACGTCTCGGCATTTTCAGCTACCGATGGTTTCAATAGTTTGGGATCAGTTGGAATGATTCCCTGAGTCTTCTACTCGCCAGCAGTTGTGATGGTGAATACGGCAGTCCACTTATCGGAGTATTTCTATACTCGAGCAAAACGAGATATGGATCTTTCCCACTTTTGTATGCTTTGAATACTTTTGCTTTCGCACAAAACATAAACAACCAACAATGATGTAATATCATATAATATTAGAACAGAATCTTCTTCATGCAGTGGAAAATTTTCTGCCTATCTGGAATTCTGGTCAAAGCTCCTGCGCCCAATTAATATAGTTCAGAAGAAACTACAAAAGTCTGGACTACACATACGGGAAGCTGCTGAAGAAATTAGTACCCTTTCATGCTTTCTGCAAAATGATGAGAAACTGACAAAAACACAATCCATCGAAAAAGCAATAGAAGGTAGTAAATACTATGGATTCCCTGTAATCAAAACAACCAGAAGAAAGAAAAGACTTAATGGGAAGTTGAGTTCTAATGTAGGACTGTCAATAGAACTGCAATTCAAACGTGTTGCGACAGAAATGCTGGGCAGATTTCATATGGCGATGAAGGGCAGATTCCAAAGGCTGGAAAGAAAATGGATACCTTTAGGTTTCTTCTTGAACTAAGACACCTGTTAGATGAAGACACGCTTATGACAAACTGTGCTACAAACTGTTTGTATGATGAAATAAATGGCAAATCGCTTTTTCAATGATGTCGTTGATGCACGAGCACTTTTCATCAACAAACCAGTAATACAATCACCAATAGACATATTTAGGAAACAGGCTCCATATGGTAATTACGTGTGCTCAAACCTCGCAACCTCCTCCGAATACTGCTAACTCAGGCCACTTCCATTACGTCATGTGAGAGATCATTCTCAAAGCTCAAGTTCGTTCAAAAACTATCTCAGTGTAAATGAATGTTGAATGGTGTAACGTTGCAGAATGCGAATGTCGTGTAATGTTGGGTTCTTGCTTCCTGAAGTACTCTTGACACGTGACAAGACAAATATTATAAACTGACATAAGTCCCTTTCAGCAGACAAATATGAAGTTTATTTTACTACAATAATAATAATAATAATACTGCACTCCTTGTTAGTGCTACAAGTGAAGAAATAATAAACAATCCTATCCGCATGACAGCGGTATCAAAAATATCCAATACGTTAATCACAAATCAAGTCCGCATCTCAGCGGGTAACACTGTGCAGAAATATAGATCAACTAATACATGTCACAAACTGCCCATAAATTACTTCCTAACTGAGATTACTACAGACTTTTCTAAGTCGCTACTGTCCATCCCGGACCAAAATATACTTGACCACTCGGTCCAAAGAATACCACTTGACTTCACTAACTTGACTGACTTGATTCGACTTACTTAACTGACTGACTCAAAGTCAACTTTATTCATTCTACTTCCTGTTTTCTACATCAGGAATTCCACGTGTCTTTTAAACTCTTAACATGACGTGAACTTTAAATCATTCAATGTCAACTAAGCCTGTGACACTCAGGAGCACAATGACACAAGAAAGGCTTATCATGGCTTTAATGTCTGTGAAGTCACAAAAGTATCGATGTAGATGATGTTATATTATAGATTTCTTTGCTGCACAGAATGCACGACGTGAAGCGATATCAATTGAGATTTGTCACTTGTGCATTATTTAACTAATAAACAACGGTATTATTCATTAAAAGAGTCTAAATGATTAATTTTTGTTAAGTTTATTGATATACTGAATCAGTTTGATTTTGGGCTTATATATTTTTGCGTACATTATCTCATGTCATATGTCGAATGTCAAAATGCAAGGGGCCCCCAAAGAGGTCAATCCCCCGGGCCCCTAAATCCCTAGTTACGCCCCTGTTTGTTTATCTTCTTAATTATTAATAGCGGTCCAAATATATGTAAATTCGTTTACCGCGTTTTGGAAATCATGTTCATTGTGAGCTAGCAGGGCGCAATCATCGGCATAGAGAATCTCCGCTATGACCATCTCCTTTGTTTTTGCATGGGATAGTAGACGTCTATAATTGAACACATTGCAGTCTGAACGAAACCGGATGTAGATGCCTTCGTTAATCGCTGCCTCATTTGACCCAGCATTACGAACATACATACATATGATAATAGCTCACTTAAGATTATAGGATAAATTGAGTGGAATAGATCTATTGTTCTAGAATTTTAGAATCTACATATATTTTTGGGCATTTCGTACAGTAGAGAAGAAAAACTTACAAAAACCGTCAAGCAGCAATAGGTTCTACTTATCCCGTTACTCTATATAGAGTGTATATCTAGATCTAGAAAAATTATATAGCTAGTTTAGATCAGACTCAGTAGATCTACTATCTATACAATATTGAATATACCTCTACTTATAGATCTACTTTTCAAGGCCAAGACCTAATATACTAATATAATAATAATAAGGCTTGTCTTCAAGTCCAAAGATTAATGAGGAATGCAATATTTCCCGTGGCTACGATCCCCAAGCTGTGACCCAGTGGCGTCACTAGGGGGGGGGGTGTCACCCGGTGCGGTCAGATCAGGGTGTCATCCCCCCCCCCCTTTAAAAAAAAATCCTTTTTTTTTTTGTTTTTGTTGCACTGTTATATATATAGTTTATAATTACCTACGTTATTTGATTTTTCAACAACTATAAAATGAGTGTCTGTTAAAATTTAAAAATCAGTTGTTTATTACAATTTATCTAAAGTTCACTGGGTTTGTGTAGTCAAGTGAAGCTCTGCACGCATCCTTGCCATTAATATATAGTTCAATTTTGCAACAATGCAACCATACGTAAATTACACTGTTTTTTTCTGGATTTCAAACTTGTCAACTTATCATTAGCTTCATCAAAGTTAATGTCTTTAACGATCTCATTTTTTTATTTTAAAAAATCCCCCTTCATGAAAGTGTCGTTTGTTCATTTGTCTCAAAAAGTTCTGAATTTAAATTTAAAAATATTATTTTTTCACATGACGCCATAAACCCTAATGCTTTGTTTGATTTTTTTTTATAGTTTCATCAATATGGGGATTCCATGACAGTTTTTCATTTATTATAGCACATAGGCATTTTGCGTTTAGTCTGTGTTACTGGCTTAGCTGAATAAGATAAGTGGAATTAATTTGTTTTAGTTTTTTTGTTACTCTTAAAAACTGACATTTTTCTTGGTGGTAAGACATGCTCCAATTTATTTCTGTGATTCATCTAAATGTCTTTGTAAAATTTCTGTATCTTGTGTTGTTTTTATTGTTCTATATATTATGCAATCGTCTGCAAATAATCTGACATTTGTTCCTGAACAAATGTAATTTGGTAAATCATTTATGCAAATTAAAAATAGTAGTGAGCTAAGACTATTCCTTGAGGCACACCTGATTTTACTTTTATTGGTGTTGATTTAGATTTATTTAAGTATTGCCATTTTTAGACATTCTACGCAGGGGCTCTCAACCTGTTTGTTGCGACCCCTTTGGGGGTCAAATTACCAATTGTCAGGGGTCTTCTAAGAAATTTGGGGTTTTATTGTATTTATCATCGAATTTTTTGTTGTTGTCATTTTTAGCAAGCATAATTGCGCCATAGTTGGTATACATTTTTATTTTTGATAACAAAATAAAGGGACATTACTCAGATTGATTTTTAATTTACAAAATTATGAGACGACCGCCAAACATAAATATAATAAAATAAAAATTTAGGGTGACATATTTAGAAAGAGAGATATTTTGTTAGTGGATACAGATGGCATTTGAGTTTTTGAGTGTAACATTATTGCTTGAAGGTAGACAAGTTTTTTTCTTTGATATAATAGTTACTTCTTTGTAACGAGTTTGATGCATTCAACGTGTTCTGCTATTTCACATTGATGTGACAAGGTTGTCGAGACGCAAACTTCTAAAAAGTGTTGTTTTTAATCTTCGTGAAGAAGTTAGAGTTGTTGTTTGTTTGTTTTTTTATCAGAAAGCAAAAATTCAGAAAATAGCCTACCTGGTCTTTGTCGACTAAATAGAGAAGTAGACTTAATTTGAAGATGACATTCATTGTGCTCTCACGGAGATTCCCGCAAGAATCCAACCTTCGCGCTAACGTTGGCGTATTTACAAATGTGTAGCAATGCAGTTGAACATATTTAATATCATCCTCCATGTTTCGTCATACTTTTTAATTGTTACACAAGTAGAAAATAGAAAAGTTTAAAAATGCAACTTATAAAGATCTACCCTCTGTTGGCAATTTAATTATAAAACACATTTATTTTACACTATTTACAATTATATAAATCTTTTTCTGTGTTTGACTTCTATCAATGAAAATACATACGTCATAGATCAGATATAGACATTACGATAACAATTTTATGACAGTAGCAAATGTACATTTACTTTGGCATATGTACGAAAAATAAACAAGATTACAGAGAGAGGCGGTCCCCGTCGGATCCCTGTCGGATCCTCCTATTCGCAAGGAATATTCAAGACGTGATTTTATTTTGATTGTCAAAAGTAATAATGTTTCCAATATTTATTTGCCATTGTAAAATTATTTTTTTGTCTTACATTTTTCGGATGTTCTTTCAAAATTAAAGATAATTAACTTCTTGTCAATCCTCCCGCTGGAGACGGGGGGTGGCAGTGAGATGGGTATGAACCCGGGACCGTTGAGATAATCAGTCCAGCACTCTAACCACACGACCAGGCATTGCTGTTAACTTGATAACAAACTGGTTACAAATTAATAGCCTATTATTGATAAAAATAATAATAATAATCTTTATTATCCGTAAGGAAATTTGTCTTACAATTTGTGCATTACACCAAACAAAAAACATTATAACTATAAAAAACCAAAGTGTACATTCACACCAGACTCATAATTTACATGTGACAAAGTTTATACCAGATTGTTCTTATTTAATGATTTGATTGCCAGGGAAACAAAAGAGTGTTTGTGTCTGTTTTTGTTTGCTATCGGTGTCTTGTATCTCTTTTGTGATGGTAAAATCACAAAATCCTGACACAAAGGGTGATTCTTTATTTCGAGGATCTTGTTAGCTTTTTTTATAGATGTTTGTCTCAAACAACTGCCCAAATGGGGTTTGTTTTTTGCCAATGATTTTGCCAGCAGCATTTAGGATTCTATAAAGTTTATTTTTATTTTTAATGCTCAGATTGCCATACCAGGCAGTGATATTGAAACTTATAATATTACAGATGTGAGCGTGATAAAACATAGCCAAGGCCTTTTCGCTAACATTAAACGAGGACAGTTTTCTTAGTAATCGTAATCTTTGCTGCCCTTTTTTTGCTGATATATTACACATTACGGCACAACATCTACCGGATATGTACAGTATGTCAGACGAGCGATTTTAGATAATCTTTCAGCATTGATTTGTAATTGAAAAAAGAAGAAGAAAAGAATTGATATCGTTCTTGTAGGCCTACTTCGATGTCTCAGCACAGTTAACAAAAGAGCTATTGGCATTTTCATTTAAATGGAACAATAATGAGGATGTACCTAAACTAAAGTTCTGATTTAGCACTCTTAAGATCTATATCTACTATATCTAGATCTGAAATATAAATTTGGAATAATTTAGATGTAATTAGATTTATGAAAATAAAAAGCCTAGATAATCGATCAATAGAGTGAATGCAACATTAAATTTAAAAATAGTATATAGGTTTTAGTATATTATAGCATTGCAATATTAATCTCGACGTTTGGAAATCAAAATCTATATTTTAAGTCTAGAAATTGAAATTCTATATCTTGATCTAGTTTATATCATTCTAAACTAGACCTATAAATTCTAGATATAGAGAATCCATAAGGATTTTAATTAGAATATAAATATAGATCTAGTTTTAAAAATCTAGATATACTGTAAAAAAAACTAGATCTAGTTTACTATACCGAGTTGATTTAGCATTTCATTTAAAGAATAAATTCCATATGACGTCAAAGGAAAAAAAATCGCTACGTTGTGACGGACCTCGTGTATGAAGTGTGTGAGTGGCTCGTTAGATGTCTAGGGGATGATTATTTTTAAGTTGCTTCTCACTGGTCCATCAGAGATAAATCGGGAGTAGGCACGCAACGAGACAAACAATGGAGAAAGATACAAATGTAAAATTAAAGAATATTTATTAACATAAATGTACAAGGTAGTATAAAATAAAAGGGGGGGGGGGTTGCATCTATCTCGTTAGCAATATTGTATCATCATACTAAGCACTTAATTAGAGAGTATGTCACTTTCGTCCTCTACACGTAGCTGGTTGTCCTACTGATGCAGCAGCTGGCTGTGATCATGGCTGCAGGTCTTGCAGCTAGAGGTGGCGCTCTAGCGGGTAGAGGGTCGCCGGTGATACAGTTCTTGTGGAGTCTCAATCCAAAGTTCTGATGTCTGTAGTGGGCAAAGTTGGGCGGGTGACCGGCTACCGTGGGCACAAGGGTGCTGCGGGCAGAGCTAATCTGCTGTGGGCAGCGTCGTTAGTAGGATAAGTCCAGTGAGTTGGAGATTTGGCAAAGCTAAGACGTCTCGCACAAACACGTGGTCTATAGGAAAGTCGTGCCTAATAGGTTGACAAGTGGACTTTCAAATAGGCAGGCAAGTAGAGCCGATAGCGCCAAGTAGTAGGGCCAAATAGGCAGGTAGGCCAATAGGCAATTGTGTAGTGTCAAGTGGGCATATGACACTGGATAGTAGATCCAAATAAATAAGCAGGTGATACTAGAAAGGCAAATATGCAGACGCCTGAGAGAGGCACCAGGTATTCCTCTAAGAGTGAGAATAAATGATTAGTCCAGACTCGATGTCGGCGAGAATGACGAATGATAGAGTGTATCTGTCCAGCCTTATTCTGCCTTATAATGGTCCGGAAGAGATGGGCAGAAACAGGAAAGGCGATAGGCTAAGGATTATCTCTCACGTGGGTGAGGTCCGGCTGGAGACGGAAGTCGCACCTTGGAATGTCGAGAGGCGTGTTGACACGAATAATCTCTTTGATCAAAGAGAGACGTGGGTGAGGGGCGGAAGAAAGAATGACTTGTACTCCATCCCAGGTGGTGTCAACCGTGACCGTTAGACATCCGGCGCGTAAGACCAAAGTAAGTGACTGTGCGTTTATCTTTCCTTCGGTCAAGGGGAGATAAGTGAAAAGTCGTGGCCTAGTTGTCGCCAAGGTGGTGGGCTCAATCTAGAGAGACGAGAAAAAGGTGGGGGTTCGGGGATCAAATGGGGCTAAAATTAAGAAATAATTAAATTAAAATAAATAAATAATAATAAATAATTGAAATATATGAGTAAATAGTAAATAATCATAATTAATGCTGTGATAAAATTTAGTGACTCTGTCAGCAATTTTTGACTTGTGACATACGTCACACGGCCTAGTTAGACTAAAAATGCCTTCATCAATACGAGCCAGTTATCGAGTGTTTATAGACATTGGTGCACAGAGTGAGTTCTTTTAGCATTTCATTTCAAGAATTAATTCCATATGACGTCAAAGGAATAAAAATCCACTACGTCACACGGCCTAGTAAGACTAAAAAAGGCCTTCATCAATACGAGCCAGTTATCGAGTGTTCATAGACATTGGTGCACCGAGTTTTTTAGCATTACATTTACAGAATCGTGACGTCAAAGGAAAAAAATTCCATTACGTCACAATAGGCTAGTACCAAAAATGAGATATTTAACGAGGGTTCATAGACATTGGTGCACTGAGTTCTAATAGAATTTGTTTAAAGAGGATTAAAGTCGAAATTTTTGTGCGTTTTGTCTATCAGTCTGTCTGTCCGTAATGTTAATATAAAAAAACAACTAAAAACTATTGAAAATTTGATTAACTATTAATTTTCGTATGAACGCAATAGGTTTAAATATATATAATAGATTGTTCCGGATGTTTGTATAAATAGTAAGAGAAAAAGAGAATTCCAGATAAATGTAATACCGTAAATTAAAATTTTTGGGATGGTCTCGTATAAAAAATTAGATGTACCACAGCCTTGTGGAGAGATTTTCATACCATACTTAAAAACAGGAACATAATATTAACGATAATTAGATTTTGTGACGTTTTAGCTAGAAAATTAAATGTACTGTAACAGAGAAGTGAGATTTTACATAAAAATAGAGTTAAAATATTTTAATAACAATCCGGATCTACATTTTTTCGTAAACGAGAAGATTATTTGTTCTAATTATTAGAAGAAGGATTTCAAACAGTTATTTTGGCGTTAGTAGATTTTTAAATAAAATACGGAAATTTTGGCGACGATTTGTAAGAAGATATAAGTAATGTAGGTCGATTTCTTTTCAAAACAAAATCCGGAACATTCTTTATCAATTAAAAACTTTTGTTACATTTCAGCAAGAAAATTAAATGCAAAATAAATCTAGAAAGTGATTTTCAATAATCGTTTCTAGTAAATTACTTTCTTTTTTTAAAGCCCTGAACAACCTATTGGCGATATTTTTAAAATTTGTTTAAAGATGAAAATAGGAACAATTTAATAACGATAACCAAACTATAGTGACGTATTGTCAAAGAATATAAGTGTAATATTAGTCAATTAGGCGATTTCGAACAATAATTTGACATAATTCATTTTTATATAACAATATCTGGGAAATTGTTACAGTTAATAACATTTATCTGTCATAACTTTTGATTTAGCATTTATATGCTATTTACATAAAAAAAACAACATATTATTGATAATGTGTTTTTGCATGGAAATATAGGTTAGAAGAGCAAACAAACATTCGTTGGCGTTGATTAGTTTTGCACAAAAACATCCAGAACAATCAATTATAGATACTTAAAACTATTGAGATGTTACTGGAGGAACCTTAAAGGGTAAATCAGATTTTCAGTAGCTTTTAGAATTGTTTTTTTTTATCTAAACGTGACGGACAGACCGACAGACAGACAAAACGCACAACAATAAGCCTATTTTATTCTGATGGGAGCACTAAACAAAAAATAAATAAAATCTTATTATTTTTTTAATTTTGAGGAAACTGATAGCATCATGTCTTTCCGATACTTGTCACGCTACTCACGAAAGTCGCTGCATAAAAAGTCCATTTTAAAAAATGTGCGTGATATTTACATACAAAGTGCATTCTTAGCCTTTATAAACAAACATAAATGTTTTCTTTTAATTTTAGAAGCTATTTGACCAGAAAAAAAACACCTTTAACTAATATTTATATTTGTTGTGAACATTTCTTGTACATTTTATAAATATATTTGGTTTAGTGATACTGAAAATGCACAAGACATTGACCTTTTTTGTTAACATATTAGAATATAGCCTCCTTACATTTACGTAACTGTTTTAGAATTGGTGTATTGTTAAGAAAAAACCGCTTGCATAATTAATTTTATAAACTAAACGGTTTGCTTTTAGAAAACCAAAAGTAGCCTTTGCATCTAAACCTTTCAAGCCGCATCGCATGGTGAAATAATATTTTTCATTTCTCATCTAGTTTTCGAGATCTGAGTGTGACAAACGGACAAACGGACATATTGCATAAGCCTAATAGCGGCTTTTCCCCTTACGTAGGCCGCTAAAAATTACTGTTTGGAGTAGGGGTGCACCGGATAGTCGCTTCGACTTCTGCCGAATATTCAGCAATTTTTCACAATTCGGCTTCGGCCGAATATCACTAACGAATAGTTGGCCGGATAGTAAAAACTACACCGTAGTACCTATATTTCTATTAATATTGCTAGGTGCGTCCGCGCTAGGTCTTTTCCAGATACGTCAATCCCTTAAATATCGAAACAACGCAGGCTAAAGGCCAACAATATAAAGGTTGTCGACGCTGATAAACGATGTCGAACAAGAAGTTTAATAGTTGATGAAGAGAACAGTCGAATGTCGTCAAACCAAATCTCTACGTCAATAAAAACCCGCTAATATTCATAAAGTGGACATGATTCAATAATGTCAGTTCTAAAATACATTAACTTTTATGTTTCAAATAAAAGAATATGCTTTTAAAACTATGACTATGCACCATCTTATAGTATAAAGACAAGGCGTGTTCACCTAAATAGAAATCAAACTTGACATTTTAAATTCGCATTACATACATAGCAGTGATGACTGGCACATTTTAAAACTTTGTCTTGACCTTTGAGTGGGCTAGTTAACGTGTAATATTCCTTAACTATGTCATGTTGAACAGACATATGTCTAGATGTGCGAGTATATCTCCAGAGCTAAAGATGAACAACCGCCACCTTCCTTTTTTTTTTTAGTCCATTACATTGAGTTTATAGATAGACAGGTGACCAAATTATGCCAGTTGTCAACATGTCACACAGGTCACACCTTGTGAGGAAACTGAGTTTGTTTACTTGGAGAAGAATCTTTATTAAGGGTGGGGGCTGGACTTCAAGCCACACCACTACGCAGGTAACAAGGGTAGAGATAAACAACTCCCACCCCTTTTATTTGTTTAGCCCATCACATTGAGTTCATTGATAGACAAGTGACTATCAAGTCAAATACGATGGATGTAGGTCATGTTCCAGAAGTCACCCAATAAAATCTACTCAGCCCTAAAGATCAACGAGAATAGGTATCCCTTAACTTGATAGACAACTTCACATATCTGTGGACCATAGTATCATTTATCACCGTTCGCCATATTGATTGACACCCCACAATGACAATTTTGTCTATTTTTAGGGACATTATCCAGCTCGCGGTCAACGAATTTTCATCACACTGCTGCATTTTTGATTAACCTATAAACCTCGGTAAAACAGAAGTCATGTTTCAGAAGTCACCAAATAAAACCTACTCAGCCCAGAGATCACCGCGCATAGACATCCCTTAAAGTGGTAGATAACTTCACATATCTGGGAAGCATAGTATCAAATGACGCATTGCTTTAAATAGAGGTTGATCTGTGATCAGGGATAGTCGCGCTTTTGGAGGCCTCCAAGTGAGAGTTTGGCGAAATAAAGCGCTCCGCCTGTCTACAAAAATCAGTGTCAACCAGTGATTCTCTCAACCCCTCTATGTGGATCTGAGACATGAGTACTTTATAGAAAGCAATTAAGACTTCTTGAACGACTTCACCTAAGACCGCAATACAAACAGTGATGTTCTTGCAAAATGGTATGAACTTTTTATAATCCGACAGTCACGTTTTGCAGGGCAATAGTTTTAGGCAAAAAATGGATTGCAAAACTATAAGACGGACGTGAGCTGTGGTTTGTCTAGACTGTAAGAGGACTTTAATCGCCATGTACAATTACATTTATAACTAACAGAACACTAAAGCAACTCTTCAGATTTGTAGTCTTTATCTGATCGTTTATTTTAGTTATTACAAAAATATTCCCAAAATGACTTCGGGCATATAACCTTTCTTAGGAAATTATTTAACGGAGCGAGGCTCAGCCACCTGATATTAAATTATTTAAATGAAATGTTAATAACAACTAGGTGCACTAATTGTTTTTTAAAGCTCGCCAACGTTCTCGTATAGAAAAAAAAAAACACACATTTTACTCTTACTAGGCTGCGTGACGTAGGCTTAAGAATTTTTTCTACTCTAAATATTTTCCACTAGATCTAGATTTTTTATACTAAATCTAGATTTTTAACACTAAATCTATAAATTTTTTTTTACAATAAATCTAGATTTATATGCTTATTAAAATCATTGTAGATTCTAGATCTAGAATTTCATAGACTAGATCAAGATCTAGAATTTCAATTTCTAGATCTAAATCTAGACTTAAAGTGTATAAGATAAGAGATTTTGATTTCCATTTGTCTAGATCTATTCTGCAATTTTATAATATACTAAAACTAATCTACTATTTTTAAATTTAATGTTTCATTCAGTCTATTGTTAGATTATCTAGGCTTTTTATTTTACGTAAATCTTATCTAAATTACATCCAAATTATTCAAAATTTAGATCTTAGATCTATCTATCTATCTATCTATCTATCTATCCATCTATCTATCTATCTATCTATCTCTCTCTCTCTCTCTCTCTCTCTCTCTATATATATATATATATATATATATATATATATATATATATATATATATATATATATATATATATATATATATATATATCCAGCTTCAGACCCTGGTTGACAAACTATCTGTCGCTTCCCAGAAGTTCGGCTTAAATATTAGTCAAAGCAAGACCAAGATACTTGTCCAAAACACTAATACCTCACCTCAAGTAAACATTAATGGCCAACCACTTGAAATTGTTGATCACTTTTGCTATCTTGGCTCCATCATATCCAACGATGCTCTACTGGATAAAGACATCAACAATAGCCAAAGCAATGGGCACCATGTCACGGTTGCAGAAAAGAGTGTGGGACAACATATTGCTGACTAACAATACTAAAGCCTTAGTCTACCGGTCCTGTGTGATGAGCACTTTGCTATACGAAGTGAAACATGGTCAACCTACTCATGGCAGGAAAAAAAGCTGAATATCTTCCACCTCCGATGCCTAAGGCGGATCTTTAAAATAAGATGGCAAGATAAGATAACCAATGAGGAAGTGCTACGAAGAGCAGGGTGCCAGCAGACGCCTTGGCTGGCTTGGCCGGCTTGGCCACGTTCGCAGAATGCCAGTAGGTCTATCCACAAGACATCCTGTATGACGATCTTATTGAAGGCAGGAGAGCCGCTGGTCACCCACTTTTACGGTATACAAACGCGACATGAAGCTATTTAAAATCGACACTAGCAGCTGGGAAAAAGTAGCACTGGATAGATCCACATGGAGAGAGAGCACAAGAAAAGGGTCTCGGATTGCAGATGCCATACACAACAGAAGCAAGTGCGCCTGGTGATTTCATATGCACAATCTGCAACCGCAGCTGTGAATCAAGGATTGGCCTCTTTAGCCACATAAGAAGTTGCAAGGGAAAAATCGTCTCTCGAGACGTATGCCACACACACACACAAATACACATATATATATATATATATATATATATATATATATATATATATATATATATATATATATATATATATATATATATATATATACATGGGCGTAGCCAGGATTTTTTCGGGGGGGGGGGTTGGGAGGAGAAAAACTAGTGCGGGTCCTATGAAAGTGCGGGTCCTATGAATCTATATATATAATTTTCTTCTTCGCTCAAGAGTTTGGACGAGAAGAAGAAGTAAAGGAAAGATCTCTCTTTTATTTCTGCGGATAGAGTTATACCACGAGCCTTGCGTGTAGCGAAGTCTCACACTGTATCATGAAAATTTTATTTCCTACATAGATAACGCTTAATAGCAACAATTAATGAATGTTTCAATCTATCTACGAGAATTGTTGAACTAAAGTAATTCTTCATTAGTTTGAGGCGCGAGAAGCTTCTTTCACCAGATTACACAATTACGGCCAATGCATAATGCCGTTTTTATTTATCGCCCGTAGGATAGGGCTTTTCCATATTGAATGACAGCCCAAAATGACAATTTTTGTCTATATATTTCATGAGATTTGTATGAGTTTTCAAAAGATTTTTAATAATTTCCGGAGATTTCAGTAGCATTTGTAAAATTAAAAACAATCTGGACAAAAGCGTTTTCTTGCTATTTTCACTGCAGAAACGTATTCTTCTGACATCTGCAGCTAATTATTCATCAATGGAGTTCGGGGCGAAGCCCCGACGCCAAAAACGTTTTCTTGCTTTTTTCACTGCAGAAACGTATTCTAATGAGTTCTAAAGCTCATTATTCATCAATGGAGTTCGGGGCGAAGCCCCGACGCCAAAAGCGTTTTCTTGCATTCTTCATTGCAGAAACGCATTCTCCTGACATCTACAGTTCATTAATCATAAATGGAGTTCGGGGCGAAGCCCCGACGCCAAAAGCGTTTTCTTGCTTTTTTCACTGCAGAAACGTATTCTCCTGAGTTCTAAAGCTCATAATTCATCAATGGAGTTCGGGGCGAAGCCCCGACGCCAAACGCCTTTTTTTTTGCATTCTTCACTGCAAAAACGCATACTCCTGACCTAAAGCTCATTATTCATACTATTAAAAAAGGACCCTTCGAATAATGTTGTACTTGAAAAATATTCTAATATGAATTTATAGGCCCATAATACATTGCAAATAAAACCGATTTGTTCCTTGAAAAGATAGGATACCCCACATATTTATATTTTTGCCTTGAGGATCGCCGCCGAAAAAAAAATTATTCGATAAATAGTATTCAAGAAAATTAAAGTATAAATTGTGAGTTATAGTCCCAAATTTATTTAACTAGAAAAATATCAGATTGAGTAAAGGTTGGGAAAAGGCGACTAGGAAAAAATTACTTGGGTTTAGAACTCATCTCAATCATGACTCTTATACTAAAAAATTTTGTTTGAATTCTAACTTTTCCAATGCAAAGTCTTTCTTAAAATAATTATGATAAATTCATGTGAAACTACATAAACTTTGTCTGGAAAGGGAAGGGGCGGTAGAGTGAAAATGATTAATCCTTGCTCCTTTAATAATTTCTGTTAAAGATTGCATTTGGCATTAAAGAATAGGGGTGGGGCGACTCGATATAAGAATTTAATTTATAGTATATATAAATTATATTAGAGACAGATTTTTTAAATTTTGAAATTTCTTAACTATAATACAAAAAGAAAAAGCATTGATTTGTCCGATGGGGGAAATGCGATTGCATGTATCGCCCCTCCCACTTGGTACAACCCTTTTTCATTTAAATTTACTAATGATACAATTTGAGATTAGAGTGTGATACGACATAATAAACAATGGGTCACATATCAATACGTAGTTTATATTATATAGATATTAAACTAATTTTGTTCACAAACTATGATTCTCCACAAAAATAGGACCGCCCCCCCAGCACTCAGAGGGCTAGAGTGGAGAGGGCAGTACATGCAATCGCCCCCCCCCCACACCAATCGGCAAAAATGGAACGACTTAATATTGTTATAAACTTGGTGGTGGCACAGAGAGGGGTAGTGGTGTGTGTGTAGTCAGCCGACGCAAATCGCCCCAGGCCAGCGCTAGACGAGCGGTCAACCGTGACGAGTTACGACTGTCATCCGAGTCGAGTGTCAATAGGACAGTTCGGGAAGGATCGCCGTCGTGAACGGAGCTCAGGAGCGTCACGAGATTTGTAGTCATCTGACCACCTAGAAACGTCGAGCGGCGTTCTGTCCGTTTCGAGAAGGCCAGTAGGGACCCTATATTAGAGCGGAGGTGTCGCAGTCAAGACGGTTCACGGCAGGGGTTCAGAGACCGGTTCACTACAGTCCGGTCGACTACAGCACAGTTCAGCGGTGTGGTTCTGTACGGAGCATTACGACGGTTCAGTGCGGAGTACTGTCAAGTACAGTTGAGACGACTGGCGTCTTGATCTTGGTCTGCGATCGAGTCCGACACAACGAGCCTAGTGTGTGAAGTCAATCCTGAACTGTTGAACCCAGTGCAAGCCCGGAACGAGACGGAGAGGCCAGTGCAAGAGTTGATACGGCGGTACGGTGTTATCGAAGAGATATTTGTACAGTCTTGTGTTACGTGCTGCCAATTGTACAGTATTGGCTGTTATTTATTCAACCATTAAAGTGTTACGTTACTTTGGAGCCCTGAGTTGTCAAGTTCTTTAAGTTGGTGGTGTATGGTGCAGTTTGCAGAGAGCCTGGATAGTGAGATTCGTAACAATATAAAGATTGGTTAAAATATCAATAACAAATTTTAAAAGCATAGATATTTAATTGATTTTGTTTGCAAGCTGTGATTTCTAGAAATAAATTGGACCACCTCCCCCCACTCGAAAGTTTAGGGGGGGCGGGATTGATACCATCGCCCCCTCTCGACCCCACCAAATCGGCCAACATACTAGAGGGGGGGGGCGAAATAATCTAAAAATAGGTTGAAATATAAATAATTAGTATATATTTTTAACATAAGTAATAAATTCGTATACAAATTGTGTGAATCCTATACTAAAGTTCGTCCGCCGTGGGGGGGGGGGGGGGGGGGGATCGGCCGAGTGGGGGGGGGGGGGCGATCGCCCCTACCCCCCCCCTTGGATCCCCCAGTGGTTGAAACTCACCCCCCCCTCCAATTGGCTTGGCTACGCTCAAAGAAATTTAGTGCGTAATTTGCTTTTTTTTTTATATTGAAGAGGTATTTTTAACTTCAAACCCAGCTGAAGGGGGGTTTAAACTCAAAACCCTTTGGCTACGCTCATACAATTTTGAGTGTGTAATTTGCTTTTTTATATTGAAGAGGGGTTTATCGTAATTTTAGAGAGGGGTTTAAAATCAAAATCTTCCTTAGATGTGCTTTTAGAATTTTGGGATTGTCGTTTGCATTTTTTTTTGTTTTATAGAAGAGGGTGATTTAAATGCAAAACCCCCTGGTAGGGGGTTTTAAACTCAAAACCCGTTGGTAGTGGATTTTAAACTTAAAACCCCCTGGTAGGGCTTTTCAAACTTAAAACCCCCTGGTAGGGGTTTCCAAACCTCCCGCAGGTCGACGGGGGATGGGAACGGGCAGGGAACATAAGTAATAAATTCGTATACAAATTGTGTGAATCCTATACTAAAGTTCGTCCGCCGTGGGGGGGGGGGATCGGCCGAGTGGGGGGGGGGGCGATCGCCCCTACCCCCCCCCCCTGGATCCCCCAGTGGTTGAAAATCAAAATCTTCCTTAGATGTGCTTTTAGAATTTAGGGATTGTCGTTTGCATTTTTTTTGTTTTATAGAAGAGGGTGATTTAAATGCAAAACCCCCTGGTAGGGGGTTTTAAACTCAAAACCCGTTGGTAGTGGATTTTAAACTTAAAACCCCCTGGTAGGGCTTTTCAAACTTAAAACCCCCTGGTAGGGGTTTCCAAACCTCCCGCAGGTCGACGGGGGATGGGAACGGGCAGGGTTGGAACCAGGGATCATCGATAAATCCGAACGACTGTCTAGCACACAAACATCACGACCAGGCAGAGTTCATACACTGCTCATACACCATCCTCAGTCGTCCAGCGAGACGTTATATTTCTATTTACACATAAGCTTTTAAATGTGAAATATACAAATAAATCTATAATGGCATCTGTGACATATTACCCCCCCCTCCATTTAGCATTTGTATGGTAATAGAAATGCTCATATGTATTAAAATATTTAAATATACATAAGATACCATACATGAAATTATAGAAAAATGGTTTAGGTAACATATGACAATGCTCTGAAAAATAAAGTTAACTTGAAGATAACATTTAAAAAAATTTAAATGCAGTGTCAGGTATATGAGAACAAAATTATTGATGACTTAGAACACCTGTTTCACTATTCAAGTGGTTATGAAAATGAGACAATATCAAAAGTTGTACAAAGCATAATACTTGAATAAATTAAATCTTGAATTGAATGAGTTACTTCTCTTCATGGTGCTTCGTGATAAAATTAAAATATGACAATACAAAACTGATATACTACACCTGTGGAAGAAAAATATATACACAATTATGTAAAGAATTAAATACATCTGGAAAGTGTGTCAGCGAAAACATTCTCAAGTCCAGGAATTGTCTTGACCTCAAATTGGTAGTCTGTGAGTTGTAGACTCCAACGAGTTAAACGACTGTTCGCTAACTTCTTTGAGTTCAGAAATGCTAGTGGTGCATGATCAGTTAGGAGTGTGAAATGAGCACCTAGTAGATATCTGGAGAACTTGGCTATGGCCCATACAATGGCTAGACATTCACGTTCGATGGTTGAGTATCTGGTTTCAGCTGGTGACAACTACCTGCTGATGAAAAATACTGGGTGCAAAGTCTCTTGGCATTTCTGTGAAGTGTCTTGGTATTTCTGCATTAGGCATGCACCTATAACTGAAGATGAAGCATCTGTGGCGAGGTAAAATTGCTTCTCTGGATTCGGAAGTTTGAGAATAGTGTCTCTTGAGAATTCAGCTTTAATGTTCTCAATAGTGGTATGTAACTTTGTAGACCATGGAATCTTCGTTGGCTGTCCTTTCTTAGTGAGTTCAATCAATGGAGCTATGAGTGCTGTGTAACCTGGTATGAAATGTCTGTAGAAATTACACAGACCCAAAATACTTCTCACTTGCTTTTTACTGGTGGGGACTTTGATGTCTAGTATGCGTTGAATAATGTTCTCTTGTGGTCTCAGCAAATTGTAGCTGACTCTATAACCCGGGAAGGATATTTCTGACATGGCTAGTTCTACCTTGCTAGGCTTTATGGTAAAACCATGTTGTTTCAGTATGCTGAAAACTTCTTGTAGTCCTTTGATATGTTCGTTCCATGTCTTATGGAATATGCAAATGTCATCTATATATGACACTGTGTCAGAGCGATTGCCTAGTATGCTGTGAATGGCTCTATTAAAGGTGCTGCTGGCGTTGACTAGACCAAATGGCATGAAGTTGAAATGGAATAGCCCATAAGCTGTGGTGAATGCCGTAAACTGTTTGCATTCTTGTCTGACTGGTATTTGGTAATAACCTCTGGACAGGTCTATTTTGGTGAAGAACTTTGCCTCTGAAAATTTGGTCATAAGATCTTCAGGATTTGGCATAGGATATGAGTCGAGTTGGGTTATTTTATTCAACTGTCTGAAGTCGACACACATTCTTGGAGTTGTCGTTTGCTTCCGTTTGACAAGAACTATTGGTGCGGCATATGGAGAGTTGGAATGTTCAATGATTCCTTGCTCTAATAGTTGGTTAATTTCTTGTTTAAGAAAGTCTCTGTAGTGTACTGGTAATGGGTAAGGTCTTGCTTTTGTAGGCTTGGAATCAGTAAGTATTATATTGTGTTCCGTAATTGACGTTTTGCCTGGAACATCTGTAAATATGTCTGAATTTTCTTTGAGAATGGTAGTCAGTTCTTTCTGCTTTTGCGGTGTCATTGAATTGAGTTTGATGTCTTGCCAAAATTCAGTTTGTTTGGTAGTTGTTTGTGGCATATTGATGTCGTCAAATTCAGACTTGTCATTTTCATCTTCTTCTGGTATGACTGCAAGACATGATATGGCTCTTTCATTTTGTTCTGGGCTTGTGGTACCTTCTGTTATTGTGTTATATTTTTGTAACATGTTGACGTGATAGATTTTCTTTTTGTTGTGTATGTCTATCTCATAGTCAACATCTGTTATCTTTCTGAGTACGGAGAATGGACCTTGCCATTTGATGAATAGTCTGTTGCTTTTGTCTGGTAGTAACAGACATACTTGATCTCCTGGTTCAAATTGTTTCAGTGTTCTGTTTCTATTGACTCTCATTCTGGTATTGGAGTTTGCTATGGCTGTGGCTTCATTTGCTTTTTTACATGCAGATATGACTATGTTTCTGGTATCTTGCACATATTGAAACGCTGTCTTGGTTTCTGATGAGATTGAGTTTTGGCGAATAATAGCTTCTTTGAGGATTGCCATCGGTCCTCGTGGGTTGGCGCCATAAACCATCTCGAAAGGTGAGAATCCTGTGGTTTCTTGAGGACTTTCTCTGTATGCAAACAGAGCTGCTGGTAGCAATAAGTCCCAATTCTGCGGATTGTTGTGTGCTATTTTTGAAATGCACCTCTTCAAAGTACCGTTGAATTGTTCGCAAAGCCCGTTGCTTTGGGGATGGTAGGGCGTTGTGAACTTCATCTTGATGTGGTACATGTTCATGAAGTCTTTGGTAATGTCAGCTGTGAACTGTGTGCCTCTGTCAGAGAGGATAACTTCTGGGAAACCAATTCTGGAAAATATCTCTGACAAAGCTCTGGTGATGTCAAGCGCTGTAATGTTGACTAGAGGTACTGCTTCTGTCCATCTTGTACATGTGTCAATCAATGTCAGGACATATCGATGGTTTCTTGCTGAGGCTACTGGCATAGGACCAATCAAATCAACTGAGACTTTTTGGAATGGCTTGTCTGTCAATTCCATATCTTGAATTGGTGCCTGTGATTTGTTGTTCTTAGGTCCTTTGACTTCGTAAATATGACATGACTTCACGTATTTCTTGACGTCTTTAATGATACTTGGCCAATAAAATTCTTTGAGGATTCTGGCTTTAGTTTTGACTACACCCATATGGCTGGCGTGTGGAATGTTATGTCCTGTTGCCAGTATTTCTTTCCTGTATTTCTGTGGCACTATTATTTGCTGAATGGTATTGTCTTTATGCATGGCATTTTTCACCAGGAGGCCATCTTGAAAATATGGTTTATTTGGTAGATTCAGCTGTTTGTTTGCTTGAGCCTTCTGATAAAGTATTTGCAATGTTGGATCTCGTTTCTGTTCTTCTTTGAAGTCATCATGTGTAAAATATGACTTGTCTTGATGTACTTCAGTTTGACCAGTTAGAGTTCTTGTATCATTGTTAGAGACTCTGGGCATGTAGTCTTGTTCTTCAAAGTTCAACAATGGACATTCGGGAATTGGAGGTGGACTTATGACCGGTAGGGATGGGCTTGATGTAACTGGGGGTGTCCATGTTGAATGTTCTTGATTGTTGCTGGCTACTGGACTAGTAACTGGTTCTGTTGCATTCTGCATAACTTGCGTAACTGAGGTAGCCATGTGATTATTTTGGCTAACTTGTTCAGGTGCCAAATGTTCTTGTTGTCTGGACATGGATCTTGTCATTACTGCCAAACATTTTTGACCTTGCTCTATGGCATTTGTCCATTCAGTAAGTTCTTGAGGAGTGCATTCTTTAACTCCCTCTATGTTTCCAATGATTAGGTCCACTGGTAGATTGGGTGTTACTAATGCTTTTGTTTGACCACTGAAGAATGGTGTAGTAACATAAATGATGGTTTCAGGTAACTTGCTGACAGTTCCGTTGAAGGCAGTGGCTTGGACGTGGTTGCCTGTGAGACGGTTTGCGTGTACGAAGCGTTCATGTACTAATGTGGACGTGCTTCCGGTGTCACGAAGAACTTCCACCTTCTTGTCTCCTACAAAGCCTGGATAAAATTTGAGACCATTGGACTTTGCAATGACTGTCATAGTTGAATGCTCATTGTAATATCTTCTGTTATATGAGCTTCTGTTTGGCATATATTGTGGTCTGGAGTCCTGTGAATGACTTCTGTAGCGAGGTTTGTTATCTGGTTTATTATTTCCAGGTGCTTTGTTGAGATTGTATTGCTCTCTATTGCTGTATCTTTGAGTTGGTGATGTGGGTCTATCAAAATTTTGATTTTTGGAGACTGCCTGTTTTTTCCAACATTCATGAGTTTGGTGACCCTTTCTATGGCAATATGAACATTCTGTGGTTCTGCTGCGGCATTGAGACGTGAAATGCCCTAGTTTAAGACATTTGTTGCATTTGATTTTGTCATCTGACTTATATCTTGCATTTTTGTCTTGAGCAAAGCAGACAAAATTTTCTTCAACAGATGGTTTGACTGACTTGTTTGGATAGGCTGCTTTATATTGTCTGATGATCTTGGTTAATGTCTGGATATCAGTAGGATTTCTCTCTATAATGTAGGATTGAATATCTTCTGAGTGAGCATGGGTGATGTTGTCGATAATAATATGTTGACGAAGAGCTTGGTAACTTTCTTCTATTTTGGCCATGGATACCCATCTATCAAACCACATTGACATATTAGCTACAAAAATTTGAGGATCATCATTTTGCTGTGGCCTTTCATTGTAGAATTTCTTTCTATAGTTGGCTGAAGTTGCTCCGTATTGGCGCAGTAGAGCTTCCTTGATATCAGAGTAAGTGCTGCGTTCATTGATGGACAGTTGTGAGCAAATGTTGACAGCTTTGCCAGTCAATAGGGTGAGGAGTGAGCTCGACCAATGTGCTTCAGGTAGACCGGATGTTGTAGCTATTTCTTCAAATCTTATGAGATACGAGTCCATATTGCCAATGTTTTCGTTGAAAGCCGATATTTTGCTCATTAATCTGTATTTGTCAAACATATTTGAGTGACCTTGAGTTGGAATGCTTTCTTTGTTTTCTTTATTTTGTTTTTCGAATTCCATTTTTTTGTTCATGTTGCCTTTGTTTCTCGGCGTCTTGCCTTTGTTTTTCAGCTTCTTGCCTTTGTTTTTCAGATTCTTGCCTTTGTTTTTCAGATTCTTGCTCTTGATATTCTTTCTCTTCTTGGCGTTCTGCCCACAGGTCTGGCTTAGGAATTTGCTTCTCTTTTGCTAATTCCATCAATTCAAGGAGTCGTTGTGTTCTAGAACCGGAAGCAATATTTAATTTTTTTGTTTCTTGTATTGGAGCAAAATGTACAATATCTGGATTTTGGATTTATCTCAGATATAATAATAATATAGTGACAAAGTTCTTGAAGCCTCAATTTGCTAATAATGCTTGACAGTAAAATTGTATTTCTCTGGAGTCGTAAGCTTCGATATATAGATCTATTGAGCCGAGTACTTTTTTTACTGGTTTAACAGTTGGTTAAATCTGGTCTTCTGTTTACTTTGTGCCAGACAAATGATTATTTACTGGTCTTCTTTATAATGACTATAATGCCAGTTATTTGCTTTACTGGTCTTTTATATTGCCAGTTATTATGTATATTGGTCTTATTCCTTTTGCCAATTACATATAATAATAGATTTCGTGAGTTAGACGTAACTCTAACGAAAATCTTTATAAAAGAATTATCGATAACCAACTGACCTGTTAAACACAGAAATTCTGTCCTCCGTTAAATAAGAATGAAGTTCCTTTGAAGAGTTTAGAAATTGGTCCTAGATCTTGAATAAATTTCGTTAGAAGTTGTCTATGAACTTTTATTGGTCGGAGTGCCAGATGTCACAACGTGTGTTGTGGTGCCGGGGATTTCACTTGAATTAAAATAGTTGAATAAATGACGATCTAGGATTCACAATAAAAGATTCTTTGTTAAAACACAACTCTGGAACTTTATTTAAATATAAAACGTAAGTACAGCTTATGTACAAGTTACAGATCAACAAGCACAAAAATATTACAAAGGCTTTAAATCAGAGCTCTTAGAAAACGCGACTGTCTACTAGGAAATTCTTTTATCGACTGGCGTTCTTTCTACTCTCGTCAATTCTCTGGCGCTAAAATGTCTTTATTTATTTTCAAATCAACCAATAGATTTGCAACATCGTAATTACGTCTCGGGTAAAACCTGAGGCGCTGTCAAGGATCTAGATTTGTGGGGTAATTCCCGAGGCTCAGTCAAGGGTTTATATTTCTATTTACACATAAGCTTTTAAATGTGAAATATACAAATAAATCTATAATGGCATCTGTGACAATCCGAAACATGTGAAACATAAAATAAACATTTTTTTACAACAGCAAATGAATCTTTGAAACATTATTACTTTTGACCATCAAAATTAACTCACGTCTTGACTATTCCTTGCGAATAGGCGGATCCGACAGGGATGCGACTCCGACGGGGGCCGTCTCTGAGTCTGTGCGATAATGAACGACATGCAGTGATTGGCATCAGATGACATGGACAGCGGTACTGAACTCTAATGCAGTCTGTGGCGCTGGGTCCAGTGCTTGGAGGAGGGAGTAGCCGAGGTGGTCTTTATTTGGCATGGGTGACTAATTGCTGCTTTGTTGATTATGTCTTCATTGTTATTATATTAACAGATACAATAGTTTTATTAGTATTTAGTATTGAAGCCACTTGTCTTATGATATTATTTTATGTTATTACTATCATACGTCTACAGTTATCAATTCATTCATGAATCAAATTATTCCATTTATTTCATGATTTTAAAGTGGCCATCGATGCCCTACTTAGAATATTAAATATTAGTTTTAATTAGAGAATTTGAGTTTATGAGTATTTATTATGTGGTCATTGATGTTGTGAAATTGTTGTCATTATTTTAATTTAAATACATTCAACATACTAATAATTATGCTGACAAAGTAATTACACGCACCAAGAGAGAGAATCATCACTAGACGAAAAGACCCAATGTAATATTACTGGTACATCCTATACTCTTAAGCGAGCAATTCTTGTATGTATGTATGTATATATATTTATATATAAATTTTATTTCGAAAACGGCTCTAACGATTTTCTTTAAAATTGCAAGGTACGTGTATATTGATGAGAAAAAAAAATCTCAGCTCATCGGCCACATCGGGAAAACTCGAGGTCGACCGTTATATTGGTTTGAAAATGTCTCATTATCGAAAAATTAATTTTGGCTAGAATGTTTTATGAATGAAAATTTTCTATATGACGTCAATGGGAAAAAAACTTGACACCGCTTAGGTCACTCGGCTCACAGCAGTACACTAAGACATTTCTTCGCAAACAAGAAAAAGTTTTAATGATTCAATTGGCGTAATTAAACATTTGCGCACCATCGTATTGTACATTGATCCATTATGAAACTATGGAAGAAAAATAATGAAATTAAATATCTTTATGTATGATTAGTTATTGTGTTTTAAAGGCTTTATAAATTGTTTACACTTCAATTGAGTACACCCGTAGGTAGCTTTTACTTTGTTATTATTTTGCTGGTGAATTATTGCAATGTGTTTAAGCTTCGAAGTCTACTGTCCCATACCAAAACATAGGAAATGGTCATAACACTGCTTATCTATGCCTTATTTGCATAACCAGGGCCGGCCCTAACAATTGCGAAATGTGAAATGGATTGCGTGCGGACAAGTAAGGGTAGGGATAAGGATAATAAGTGAAAATAAAATTTTTTATTAGAAAATAAATTCGTAATTGCATTACATTTTTATTAAATGAAAGCTGTCGATGCAGTTTTTTTTATATCACGCCTAGGACTGGCGTTTACATATTGATTGTCACCCCAAAATGACAATTTTTGTCTTTTTTTAAGGGCATTTTTATGAGTTTCAGGAGATTTCCAGGAGCTTCTTGAAAACAAGGAGACCACGGGAACCCTATGATAAAGTATAATGGTTTAATTTAATAATTTACACCTAGAATTAGCGCGGGACTTTTGAACCTTCGGGGTGCACTGCGGCTGCATAGGCCTAAGGTTGACCCTGATGATATCCAGCTCGCGGTCAACAAATTTTCATCATGCTGCTGCTTTTTTTTTGGTTAACCTATAAACTCGGTAAAACAGAAGTCATGTTTTAGAAGTCACCCAATAAAACTTAATCAGCCCAAAGATCACCGCGCATAGACATCCCTTAAAGCGGTAGATAACTTCACATTATCTGGGAAGCATAGTATCAAATGACGCATTGCTTAAGAGAGGTTGATATGTGATCAGGGATAGTCGTGCTTTTGGACGCCTCCAAGCGAGAGTGTGGCGAAAAAATCGCTTCGCCTGTCTACAAAAGTCAGTGTCAACCAGTGATTCTCTCAACCCCTCTTTGTGGATCTGAGGCATGAGTACTTTATAGAAAGCAACTAAGACTTCTTGAACGACTTCACCTAAGACCGCAATACAAGCAGCGATATTCTTGCAAAATGGTATAAACTTCTTATAATCCGACAGTCACGATTTGCAGGGCACTTATTCCGTATGGGAGACGAACATATTTTTGGCAATCTTTTTTTTTTTTTAGTAAACTGAAAGATTTTCGGAGTAACAGAGATGCATCACAATAACGATTCTTTAGAATACTAACGCGATGTTTTTAAGTCTCTTAGAAAAAAATGCGCGATTATACTTTGTTACTAGGTGCACGTTTTACACTATAATTTAGAGATTTTGCATCACTTGATTATTCTTACTAAAGTCATAATAATAAGGCTTGTCTTCAAGTCCGAAGATTAGTAAGGTATGCAGTATTTCCCGTGTCTGCGCAGCCCCAGCTGTGTCCTACATATTCTGAAACATCCAGGGCAAGCATAACCATTGTCCACAGGTAGTCGATTTAGATTTTCTTTTCGCCGTCTGCGTTTGTCTTCGGCAGCAGATTTTCTTTTGGTCTAAAATGTGTATCCCGTGGCCTTCGTGAGTAACCTCCAGCTGTCTCGTTCGGAGGCCGCATACAACCAGGTGCTCTCTTCTATGTCAGCCAAAAAAAATTGACGCCTAAGCTGCTCTTTGAATCGTTTCCGTGGGGTGCCTCTGTTACGTCGACCACCTTTTAGCTCACCAAAAAAAGACTGCCTTTGGCATACATTCGTCTCCCATACGGGATACGTGCCCTACCCAGTGCAACTGTCGGACCATAAGAAGCCCCTCTATACTGTCCATACCGGCGTTGGCAAGGACATCGCTATTTGTAGTGCGCTCCATCATGGAGCGCAAGCATCTTTGGTGAAAGCACTCAAGAAGTCTTAGTTGTTTTCTGTAAAGTGTCCATGTCTCAGAGACATAATGAATATATTAATTGCAATATGAAATGTCAGAAAGTAACCATTTTAGAAATTACACTGCAAAGACTTTCTTCCAAGCCTAAAATTGCCCAATAGTTTTACGCGAAAGAAGCAATGTAAAACGTTAAGACGTAAGCTGTGGTTTTCTATAGGCCTACTGTTTGGGGGACTTTCTATTCTAATCGCCATGTACATTTACATTGAGAGCTGACAAAACGAAAAAGCAACTCTTCGGATTGATAGTCTTTACCCGATCGTTCATTTTCGTAATTACAACAATATTCCCAAAATGACTTCGGGTATATATCCTTCCTTAACAAATTATTCATCCGAACGAGGCTCGGTCACCTGATATTGTATATTAAAATGAAGTAAAAATGAAGTAGTAACTAGAGGGGGAGAATAGGGTCGTGACAGTAATGTTACACATCTTTCCATTGCTAGGTCTTAAACTCTAATTCAACTCTAAGATGTTATAACTTCTCTTTGCAAAGAAAGTTTTATACTTTAACACATGAACTTACTAATTATTGTCCATTCATTTCATATTTTAATCAAATTAACATTCAAATTTGTTTTTCTAAACCATTTTTACATGAGTGCAACTCTATTCATAATATCGCGTGAAATCAGATCAATTAGCTATTTTTAGCTCCATTCATAATATTTTTTTATTCATGAATTCATGCATTCGATTTACGTATAACAATATTATTTTCTTTAATTGTTTCTAACGCACTATATCAGTGACTACATCGGCAATACGGAAGTAAAGCCCGCGGGCAGCGGGTAATATCTGTCTAGTCCAGCGGTTCTCAACATTTTAAGCTCGCGACCCCTTTTTTTCAATCCCCAACTCTTCCACGGCCCCATCAAAACATAAACACACAAACAGCAATAGAACAATCCATATTTTCAATGGTCTTAGGCGACCCTTGGCAAACCGTTGAGAACCCCTGGTCTTGTCTATACTATAAAGTTGAAAGTAAGGCGTATGTATGTATGTATGTGTGTATGTGTGTAAGTGTATGTAGGTATGTATGTATGTATGTATGTGTGTATGTGTGTGTATGTATGTATGTATGTATGTATGTATGTATGTAAGTGTATGTATATATGTGTGTATGTATGTGTGTATGTATGTATGTGTGTGTATGTGTGTATGTATGTATGTGTGTATTTGTGTATGTATGTATGTGTGTATGTGGTATGTGTATGTATGTATGTCTGTGTGTATGTGTGTATGTATGTATGTATGTGTGTGTTTATGTGTGTATGTATGTATGTAAGTGTATGTATGTGTTTGTATGTGTGTATGTATGTGTGTATGTATGTATGTGTGTATGTGGTATTTGTATGTATGTATGTGTGTATGTGTGTATGTATGTATGTATGTATGTGTGTCTAAGTATTTATGTAAGTGTATGTAGGTGTGTGTGTATGTGTTTGTATTTGTGTATGTGTGTATATATGTATGTGTGTATGTATGTATGTGTGTGTATGTGTGTATGTATGTATGTGTGTATGTATGTGTGTATGTGTGTATGTATGTGATATGTGTACTTATGTGTGTATGTGTATATGTATGTATGTATGTGTGTGTGTGTCTATGTGTGTATGTATGTATGTATGTATGTGTGTGTGTGTATGTATGTATGTGTGTATGTATGTATGTATGTATGAATGTGTGTTTGTATGTATGTGTGTATGTATGTATGTATGTATGTATGTATGTATTTGTGTATGTGTGTGTATGTATGTGTGTATGTATGTATGTATTTGTGTATGTGTGTATGTATGTATGTGTGTGTGTGCCTATGTGTGTATGTATGTATGTATGTGTGTGTATGTATGAGTGTATGTATGTATGTGTGTATGTGTGTATGTATGTATGTATATGTGTATGTGTGTATGTGTCTATGTATGTGTGTATGTATGTATGAATGTATGTATGTATGTATGTATATATGTATATATGTATGTATGTATGTATGTATGTATGTATGTATAAACAAAGTCTAGATCCATATAATACTATAGCTTTATTAGAGTCGTTTAATTTTTTTTAGGGTCTTAAGTTTGTTAGGGTTAGGGTTATGTATGTGACTCAAATGTGAGTACTGTATTTATCTATTTATTTACTTATTGTTTAATGTATTTATTAATGCATTTATTTATATTAATTTGTACGATTTCTTAAAGAAAAACAACAAACATACAAACAATTAAAAAAAAAGCCGTTGCACCAATTACAACAGCGCCATAAAGGTAATGGTAAATTTGGATTTTTTAAATATTCTTTATTGACAGAGTGCTAGACAGACATTAGCGGGGCTGCTATGGAAGAAATCAAGACTAAAACACATTCAATTTATATATTGTATTTTTTTCTTCAGGCTATAAGGCTTCAATTGTTTGTGCAGCATATCTTAAGACTAAACGAGATTAGTGTGGCCTTCAACGTATTACTATTAATAATTGAAGTCCGTTAATACTTTCAATGTATTGACTTCATAGTGATGTATTATATAAGATAAGATAAGAATTTATGGGCAGTGAGTGAATCCCTTGTCTCATACCGTGTGTCTCCTTCTACCACAGTGCAACTCATTATCTCAATAAATCCTACTCCTTGATCAAACGGATCTCGTGGCGATTAGCCCTAGTCCCCCTTCCCTGGCTAGGTAGTTACTATTGTACATAATGCTCAGTTCTACACTTGCATTGAAGAAAAGTCATTTAGATTTTGACAGTTTATTTCCAAAAGAGAATAAAATAGCAAGATCCACGTCTCCTTCTCTCACAATGTCGGAACAATAAGAGGGCCCGACATCCCATAATTTCTTCATCCTTCCCTCCGTTGCCGCTTGACTATTCGCCGATTACCAACCTGGAGCCGTCTGCTCTCCCGGCGCCGCGTCGGCTCGCCACCGCAACCCTCCTGTCAGACACGGTGCGAGGGGGAGGGGCAATAGGAGGGCGGGGGGGGGACTTTTTTTTTTGGAAAAGAAGAAAGAAATAGGGGGGGGGGAGGAGTAGTTAGGGAGAAGAATCTGAGGGTGAAGGATACGGGACTCGACCCGTGTGTCATCTGTTGCATTAAAGAGGGGTGTGAGAAGAGACGGTGCGGGACCACTTACAGGTGGGTTAGAAAGGGGGGAGGGTGTTGTAGTGGTTAAAAGTCTAGGGCTGTCTTTCTTTAATTGAGGTCCAGTGTGAGTGTGGTAATTATAAAATAATGTAATCAATACAGAAAAATCCTTTTAAGTTACTGTTTTTCCGATTTGTATAATGTACTGACGCTAGTAGATATTGATACTATGACGAGACCTTAATGTAAATGAACTAACTGTAAAATGTATCTTACAAAGCATTGATTCAAACAAAAACCAGTGAATTATATTCTTTCTCGATGATACAAAACATTAGATAATAATGGGGGTTTGTCGAACGTGGCCTCGTACTCACATGGTATACACAAGGTGACGTGTCACTCAATCAGAAGTAGATGCACCTACGAATCTTTTTTTTTTTTTGTTACATTCATTTAAAAAATACGATCACACACACACACGCACACATTTAAATACCGATATATATCTATCTATATCTATATATTTAAGAGAGAGGCTAGACATGTCTAGCGTTATAACTTATATAATTTAATATCACTTTTAAACGCATAGCAGGATATATAAGAATAAAATGTATAATTTGCATTACATTTACATTTAAAATATTTGTTTAAAGTATAGCTTTTCAATAACGGTGCTTATTTGTAGCACGCAATGATTTACAATAGTGTTTCTATTCACTTACTAAATCTAAACTACACTGACAAATGGAAAGTACAAGATAATGGTATTTTTCCTATAGGGGACTTCAATCAAAGTGTTTTCTTTCCTAAAAAAATGGATTTTCTTTATCCAAGAATTACTTGAGACAAACATACTTATTATTCTTAAATAAGAAACCAGTTTTATTACATTTTTAAAAACAATATGTTCTACTACACTCTATGTCTTTTACTCCTGCGCAAGTTCCCTACAGAAAAAACAGTCTGTAATTTAAACTTCACTGAAACTATAAATAATCTGACTCTTCTTTAAAGCAATATTTATAAAAAAAAAATCAACAACATTCCCCTCAATGTTTTTTGCCTATTTCCAGGCGCCCTATATTTCTATTCGTTTCTCTTCATCAAGCATGTACTCACCTCTGTCAATGACCAGTGTTACCTGAGACTTCTGTCCGCTACCTGTCTGTACGGCCTGCTGCTCTGGTGCCTACTCTTCTAGACTTTCTCCCTCTGTCTCCTCCTGTTCTACCACTTCCCCACTCTGTTCACCACAAGCTCACCCCTTCTTCAGCTCTCCTGGCTAACCATATCCAACAGGTTCTCAAACAATTTTTTTTGTTATTAATATTTTACAAATTTATGCCCCGTGTCTCTCGTTTAATTTCTATCCCATAATTCTGTGTTTTAATTCATCTCCTTAACTAAGTATTACCTTACATTCGTATATCTTTGCTTCAGTTTTATATTTTCATTTCTTTTCTAATCTAATTTAATTTTTATAAATCTAGAACTAATCATAGAAACAATCATAAACGTTTATAATCATTTTTAATATACCGCTAAATGTAGTAATTATGTCATCTCTAATTCTGTTGTTTTAATTTCTGTTTAGCTTGAATATTAAATTCTTTTAATGTACACAGCATCGCTAGCCTTTTTTTTGGTAGAAAATTTTCAGTTAACATATTATGATCCCTGATTGTGTGTGTGTGTGTGTGTGTGTGTGTGTGCACGCGTGTGTGTGTGTTTTTAGAGAATCATTTCGATGGACATCATTCAATGCGGTCAACAGCAAAGGGTAGGGAGTGAAGTCCATGGATACCTCACACTATGTCTTTAATTGTGGAGTTTTGTGGTCAAATAATGCATTTCTGTACACGCACATTTGCTATCTGTTCTGAACGTCTGGTGGAAATGCTAGGGTACGATTGTGTGTTCATAATTACTTTCACAATGGACATTTACATCTCAAACTAGTTTGTAATTAACCATGCCTATAGTGATTAACTCTTTTGTTTTAGTTTTCAAGACAAAATTCCTGACAGGTATGGACTAAGTTTTGAACTTAAGATCATATCATGTTACTACCTGCTAGGTCTACTAATATTGCGGAACATGGGAATCGAAAAAGACGCCACAAAGTTGTAACTTCAATCACCAGCATCACCACTCAGACTCTTCTTTAGAATTTACTGGCTGACATTAAGACCGCCCAAAGAAGCACTTGAAGATGTGACCTCTAGGTAGACACCAAATGAATAGGTTACACCTGGAACCATCTGGAAAGGATGAAACAAGATCTTGCTCCAGCAGGAGTAATGAGCTGTAAGTATTCAAGCATATAAAAATTCAATTTTAAAAAATGAATGTATTCGATTCCGATTAAGGATGAGTGCAGTGTTTCACAAGAATATGCCAACCCAGTTGCGATCTGCATATTTTTTCCACATCTGATGCAGGCAAAGCCGTTGTCCGCTGGGAGTCTATTTAAATTTTCTTTTCGTCTTCTGTGCCTGCTTTTAACAAGGGTTTTTCTTTGAGTCTTAAATGTGAGTCACGCAGCTTTTGTAATAGCTCTCCAAATGTTTTTTTAGAGGCCATCTGCTGCCAGCTATTTTCCTCTATGCCAGTAAGGGCTTAATGGCGCATGAGTTGATCTTTATAGGGTTGATCTTTATAGCGATAAGGTGTGCATCACTGTTGCGCTGTCCTCCTTTAAACTCACCAAAGAAGATCCCTCATGCGGGGTAAGTGTCCGACCCAGCGCAGCTGTCGAATGGTTAAAGCTTCTGTACTGTCCACCCCATCCCGGCCTCCAGGAATTTTTTTTATTTATAATGCAGTTTTGCCAAATTGTACCCATTATGAAGCGAAGGCATCTTTGATGGAAGTGTTCCAGAAGCCTTACATGCCTTCAGTAAGTTTAGTAGGTCACCCTGGTCACAGAGCCATACAAAAGTTTACTGAGAACCACTGATTTTTAAACAATGATTTTTGTTGTTAGTTGAACAGACCTTTTCCGACATACTCAAATGAGAGGCGACCAAATGCGCTGTTAGCTTTAGAGAGAATCTATTTCTCTTGACAGGCATTGTTGGACACTGTGCTGCCAAGGAAGGTAAAGTAATCAACAACATTACGGAAGTCGCCATTCACATTGTGGAGCTGGATTAGTTCTGTATGGGGACTTCTAAACCCTTACCTCCGTTTTTTGAGGTTGATGGACAGACCAAACGAGGCAGCAGACTAGGCAAACATGGATGGCAAATTGAAGCTGAGTGCAAGAAGGGCGCAGTCTTCGGCATAGAGCAGCTCAGTAGTAATCATGTGTAATTTTAGCACCGGAGGGTCAGCGCCGCATGTTATGGACTGCCTTCTGTGCGGAACTTGATGTAGATGCGTTCATGCAAGTGTCGCCTCATAGGTTTTGTGAAACGCCGTAAGACATCCAGCATGCGCTAAGTATTTTTATATTGGAATGTGGATTTGGCAGCCGAAAATCACTCTTTAGGTCTAATGTCGACCACAGTGACTCGGTAGTCTGAGACAACTGTGGACAGCAAATGGATGTAGGTTTTGTTTTGGAGTTTCCGGCTCCTAGACTGACTGCCGACCAAAGCTATGAAGACCAGCCCTCCCCTCGACCACAAACATAATTCCTTACAACAGTTTCATGAATCTTTCATTCTATAGTACTGAAGACAAACTAAAGCAGATATTGCACGTTAAAAATCCCAGTATTCACCAGGATTCGAACCCGGGACCCTCGGTACGGAAGCCAAGCGCAATACCGATCAGCCACCGCGCTTCTGACTTCACTAAGAGGCGCTACAATTATCTGTTCCAGTTAAAGAATGAAAGGAACTAGGCTTGAATTCCTCATTCAATACGATGCTATTCAACAACGCATCTGAGACACTGAACTTACGTTTTGTTGTTAGAACTTACCTTCAATATGTGAACCTATACCACTCTGTTTGGAGGACAAGTTCTACATTTCACTTCGTTGACAACAATGTAGTTTGTAAAGCATTGCACTCGTTTTTTGTTTTTGTAGGTGTCACACCCAGACCACTCCAACATGTCTGCTGGACATGTGTACAATAACGCTATTGCTTCTTTCTTCTCTAAACTTCATGTCATTGTGCATTCTTTTCATTTCTATCTAGCGTCATGTACATTGTTTGTTCCTTTACTTTCTTCTGTTTTCATGACGTGTGTCCATCCTTTCATTCATTCTGCCTTGCCCAACGGCTAATTTGTCTGACCGCTATCCCTCTGTCGCCATTCACTCCCCACCCAGTCACCACCCCTCTACCTCTCTCTTTCAAACTGCGCGCAGGCGTTCACACACACACACACACACTCTGGCATATTCTTTCTCTCCCTGTCTCACCTGTTGGATGGCGGCGGCACTATATTGGAAGTGGAACCTTACTGTCGGCCGTGCCCCCCCCCCCCTCCCGGCATCACGGGCGCTAGTAAAGGAGAGGGGGGGGGGGTGTCTTCTTAGTTTTTACATTCTGTGTGTGTGTGTTCGACTATTTTCCAAATGTTTTGAGAAGACACTATCCAACGATTCCTTGGCACTGTCCAAACAAATTGATCTTTCACTGCCCCCTCCCCATTTTCTCCCTCCTTTCTCTCGCTCTCTCTCTTTCTCTCAGTTCTTAACACAGACCGTAAAAACGCAAACGCAGTCGGACATTGCAGACTTTGACTAAATCAAGTATAGATCTGGATGTCGATGTTTCTGTGGACTAGCAGGGATTATTCTAATTGTGTCTCATACTTAGTTTGCCAGGTAAGGATTATATTTGTTTATTTATTGAGTTGTTCTCTTTCAAATTTGAAAGGAATATCTAAGTGTTTTATAGATCTTTTGATAGATTTAAATCTTAAAAATTCTTTTTCTGTTTTCATTTTTTTCTTCTTAATTCTGAATAGTTTCCCCCTTCTCTCCAATGCCGTAAAGTTAATAATATAAACTGCTTCAGTAAGACTTTGAATTTCATTTGTTTTTCATTGTGCTTCACTCATTTCTATACACAGAGAATCAGTAGAGAGTACTAGCTGAGTAGAATGGGGGAACACTAGTCAAAAGAAACCAAACTAATTTATTGTAAGATCTGTTGGGCATTTTTTTTTACTTCCAATATATCTAGTAAGTATAAAGTATAAATATAGCATATAAGAGGATACCACTTTGGCGATCTTTTCAAATCCCATTAGTAGTACCGTAATTTTTGTATGAAAGGTCAATGACGAAGTAAAGTGCTATGGTCAGTTGAACCACTCACTCCATTATTTGATGTTTACTTTAACATGCTCAGAAATATAAACATGATATGCTGCAGCGCTAGCCATATGTCTCTATAGTCAAACGTATTGTATATATTCTAAATGATCAAATTGTTAAGCTTTTAAATTTAAGTTAAGTTTAGAGACGCACTGTAGTAGACGGACTTTGAACGCGACATTTTAGTGACGGCATAGTTAGTGGGTTGAAGATTATTGATGTAGACTTTTCAGTTAATTACTTATAGACTTTTGAGGGAATAACATCATCTTAACTACTGACTCGACTATGGCCCTTTCTGTATTAAAATTCGTTATTGTGCTATATCAAGTCTGGACATAGTTATATTGTATCGCTTGAGCACTTCTTTATTGCACTGACGGATAATTTTATTCAAATTTGTGATATAGGTGGCAAGTGCGCTTTATACAGTCTTATGATGAGTAGTCCCTTTCTAAAGCAGTATAATAGGGCAATGGCTGTTCTATAAATTTCGACTCGATCTCGCCCTACAGGATTGTCTGTATAATAATTTGACCAAATAGTGTAGTCACTCATGAGACTCTGTCCTCACTGAAACTGTGTCTAGGTAGTAGTTATGTCGTCTACGTTAGGGGAGATAATTCGTTTTTTTTTTTTTTTTTTTTTCATTCTTGAATTGAAAGGTATAGCTGTAAAAATGACAAAACTCAGTGGCGCCATTCTATAGGTGAGTAAAGTTGATTTGCACGCTTTGATCTAGTGATTAATTAGTTACGCTTGGAGAGATTTCGGCCATTTACTTTTCAGGCTAAGAATCTGGCATGAATTTAAAAGTACAATAAATGAAAAATTAGAATTGAAATTATAATTACATTCAAATTTATACAAAGACACTTTCATTAAATGTACAGTTATGTAAAATACATTTATCTATTCTAAAGACAGCGCAATGTCTTCATCAACTATTGTACTTTTATATGTATCCTTTACCGCTAGCAAAGAAGAAATGCATGGCCAAAGTACTAAGTATATTTTAACACTTTATTTGAAAGTCGTTTGTTTTCGGCGTGTTTTCAAGTCCTTTTATTACGTACAAAGAAATCATTTAATCTGCTTCTCTGTCTGTCTGTTGCTCTGTCTCTGTCTCTGTCTCTCTCTCTCTCTCTTGTATGCCAGTATATTGTATTGTTTTTTAATTTAGGTCCATATCAGAATGTTCAACATTGATTGTTTTACAGAGAAGTTGCTTAGCTCGATTCACCTGGTGTCACCCCCTGTCACTTTTTCCAAAATATTTGTTTACAATAATTAATAACGTTATTAATGATCGTGTAGTGGTTTCTTAGGATATCTAGGCAATTGTTGTTTTAAAAAATTGTTTCTGTTTTTTTTTTTTTTTTTGCGGCCTCTCTTCTGATGTACTAGTGATAATGTTGTTTATGTGCATTGTTTAAAACTGATCTAAGGCCATTGGATGAGCTAACAGGCGCCAGAGAGATGACTAGGCAGACTAGGCCTGTTTCAAAGAGATGACTAGGCAGACTAGGCCTGTTTCAAAACGATGTCTAGGCAGACTATTCTTGCTTCAAAGAGATGAAAAGGTGTCACATTATTGCCTACTTTGACAAACGAACTCGTGGGTTGAGGGGTAGAGCCTATCTAAGGAAAGAGAAACTGCTTCCAGGGTTAGTTCAATAAAATGTAAGGTCTATAGGTTTATTTAGTACAAGCCGTCTAATCGAGGATTCAGACAATGGCAGTCTTAATGTCATACAAAGGAATCATCTCTTTTGTGAAGGATATCCAAGCAATGATGAAAACGAATGCGGTACCCGGAGCGTCAGGGATTGCAAAAAGTGTAAACAGTTGTTTTTTGTTGTTTTTTTTTTTGGCGAAGAAACTGAGTGAATTACTTTATTAATTATCATCATTATAAATGCATGTAGATCTATTTTAGACTTCTATTTCCTTGTGGTGTTGAAAAAATTCTATAGATTTCTGAAGACACCTGCGATAATGAGATGAATGTTGAACTCTTTACTTGTCATCGCAACGACTTTACCATGTCTAGCATTCTATCCAGCATTCCTTCATTCAGTGGGACCAAATGTTTTTCTGCAATTTTGCTTTTGAGATTATAGGCCACATGTCTAGTTACAACAAATCCAAATGGATGTCTTGTCTCTCGGTATTCCATTGTCCCAGCAATATCTCTATAATCCAACCATGTTATTTTTATATCTTTGTTTAGTTGTCTACGCCTGTTTTTTTCCCTATTGACAGAAACGAAAACACACACACACACACATAGACACTCGCCTATTTCTATCCAAATATTTGTTCTGTGTGTGCACGAGAAAAAAGTATACTTTGAAAGGAAGGTTTAGGGTAGAATTGGGTCTTGTCTGTAGACAAGTTGGCAAGGGGACGCAACTTACTCGCGGATGTGCGACCAATGATCATGCATCCTTAGTAGAACATTCGGAATGGACTTGATCATCAAGCAAAATACCGGTACGTCAGCAGAACGATAGAACATAGAGAATTTGACCGTTCTGACGTCAGAAAAAACTGTTAGACTCTGCAATCTCACCTTTCGTGGCCTAACCGTTCTTAACTACACCATTTTATTTACAGTCCTTTACAGGCGCTTCTCGTTAAAGCAGTTTATAAGCTCCTAAAACGACGTCACTGAATTGGTGAATTTAATTTGTTAATGTTATGAATGGTGACTTATGGTGGTTGAGTTAAAGATTTCCTTATTTTATCTACACACTATAGAGGGTGAAAAGGCTATTTTTTAAAAACGTAAATATATACCAACGAATGTACCAAAAAAAACAACCTCTATGGTCTTACACTTCTTCTTTATTCGCGCTTATATTTAATAGGCCCAAAATGTTACTTCCAAATAACATGCTAACAAGTAAAATGCTTGTGCACATTTACACACACACACACAGACAATATTTTCTCCCGAAGCTTCGTTTTCTTAAAAACGGCATACAAATGTTTATTGCATTTTTAAAGCATTGAATCACACTCTTTGATGTGTAGTAGACGCGGGGGCTGAGTGGTAAAGCGCTCGGCTTCCGAATCGAGGGTTCCGGGTTCGAATCCTGATGACACCCTCATTAACCGTTCGACACAAAACAGAAGACCTTGACATCATCTGCCACCATAGATCGCAAGCTCTAAAAGGTTAAATTTACTATTTTTGTTTACCTTGAAATAGCTGCATGAACGCATGTGTGCAGAAAGCTATGAAATATAATTTTATAAAGAATAGATCTACATCAAGAAGCCGAAAAATAGAAAGTTTATTTAGGACTTATTTTTGTGGCAATTTTAGGTGAATAGAATCCACGGGTCTAGAGTTTCAAAGTGTCAAACAAAAAAAGGCCTTTTAGTAATCAACAACAACAACCTGTCAACGATTGGACTGTAACTAAAGTAAACTTCCCCTTACAGCCCTTACGATGTATGGGACAGATAATGTAAGGGACATCTGTTTCTATGACAGACGGTTAAGGAGAGTGTCATGTGGCCAGCACAATGACTAACCGCTTTTACTTTTCCCAAGAAATGTCGGCTACCCATTAGAGTTGGATGGATTAGGGACATCCTTTAAGTTTCGAAATTCAAAATCTCAGTTATCAATGGGACTCAAACTCAAATTGTATGTATGCAGGCAGTTACATTAGAGAATGCTTAACTTTCCGGCCAGACTAAACTAGCCTATCAGCTATACCAAGCACGACTATCAGATATACTAGAATTGACGTGCAAAACATGTATAGGCTTACATCTAGAAATGTTCAAGAGTATATCGTGGAACTAAAAACAAAGAAAACAAAAAAAAAAAAAAAAAAAAAAAAAAACAACGGTATCCATTTGAAACGGAGTCAAGGAAATTCCGGTATTTCTTCTAATGTCAACAAAATGATGGCATCGTGCCAAATGTATATAACAGGAAAATCTGACATTTTTAAGCCCACTTCTTATTTGATGGAACAATGGTTAGGCTGAGTTTCCCACTGTGTCAGTGAGTGCGGTAAAAGCAGAAAACTGTTTAAAAACGTTTAATCATAAAATGGTAGTGGACATTTAGGAGCAGGTGAGAAAATAGAACGCATTATATTGGATTAGAGTAGCTATTGAATTGCAGCAAACACTCATAAACCAATTTAATCTAAGAATATGGTGTTAGTGTTCTATGTAATAATGAGCAAAATAAAAATAAGAACGTTTAAAAAAACAAAGCGTATATTAAGTGTATCAATTGGTTTGGATCAGTCATGTAATTAAATTTGTAATAAGCCTCAAAAGACACTCTATAAAGGGAACTAATTCAGCGTATTCCACCACTTCAGTCAAGTACTATTTCTTCCCCTTGGAAAGGGGACTAATTCAGCTTATACAACCACTTCAGTCAAATACAAGTTCTTTATCTTGAGATACCAAACAAAATAATTTATTACCAATAGTTAATTAACTAATTGGTTTAAAATTTTTATTGATTCTTGTGTTGTCAGGTAAAAGAAATAATTGTTCAAAATTTCAGTTGGATCCGAGACTGGGTGTCGGAGAAATGACGTGTACAAACTTTTGGCCAGACAAACACACAGACAGCCAGAGTGAGTTGATATAAGCTTTGTAAAAACATTTTCAACTAAAATTTTAATGCGGTTCATATGGTATATGGTGACGTTTGACTTACTGGCTTAATCCTGTGCTCTCCCAGGGGAGCATAGGGCCGCAACCACACCTCTCCACCGAACTCGGTTCTGAGCAGCTTTCTCCATCTGCTCCCATGTCATTCCAGTACTCAGCTTCACCGATAACTGACCTCTTCCAGGTTTGCTTGGGTCTGCCCACTTTCCTTGGGGATTCCAATCAAGTGCCTTACAACATTGGTAGCTGGTTTTCGCAGGGTGTGTCCTAGCTAGCTCAACTTCGTTTTCTGATGTGTTGGGCTATTGGCTTTTGTCTAGTTCTCTCCCACAAATTGACAGTAGTTATCTTTTCTCGCCACCTAATTCCTAATATTCAGCATAGGCATCTTTAACAAAGGTCTGGAACTTTTCCATATTTGTTTTAGTGACTCTCCAAGTTTCTGTATGTTTCATGGTATATGGTCAACTTAATTTTAATTCGTTTCATATAGTATATGGTATGTCAACTTAATTTTAATGCACTTCACATAGTATATGGTATGTCAGCTTAATTTTAATGCGCTTCATATAGTATATGGTAAGTCAACGTACGTATGTATGTATGTATGACCGAATGCAAATCAAAACCGTTTGGCCAATCGTGATAAAATTAGGCATAAATGTTCCTTAGAGCATGGCGGAGACCGTAGTGTATGTTTAACGTTCCTCCCACAACCAGAGGGCCAAAAAAATAGACAAAAAGTACCTAATTTTATCTCTATTAACTTTTTAAACAAATCGGGTAAAACCGTTTTCACTGTATTTTTTTTATATGCCTGCTGAACGGTTAAACTCATTTTCACACTCAACATATATTTTCGTCACGAAATATAAAAAAAATGTGAAGGGAACTGTTACGATCATCAATAGTGCTAGATGTTACGATCCAACTTGATGCCAAGATGTCACGTTGAAGCACAATCAATGATCGTAATTGCCGAGGATTCAGAAATCGTCAATTGATAAGATGATCATCTAGAAGTTGCTAGTTGATAAGAGGATCATCTAGAAGTTGCCAGTTGATAAGAGAATCATCTAGAAGTTACTAGTTTACAAGACGATCTAAGTATATTATTATATATTCAATGAAGAAACTTCTCTTCGTCTAAAACAATTACTTTAATTCAAAACTTGGAAAAGCTATTGACAAATAATTACAATGGTTAAATGTACTTGAATAGAAAAACTGATCTACACAATAATATAATTGAGTTCTAACACTAGACTCTCGTACATGTTATATCTAACACGTTCCGCACAAGACTGGCGGTCAAATCACTCAGCTTACAAAGCTTGGGCGTTTTTTCATGTGACTAAATATCTCTCTGCCGCTTGGTTAAAATCTGACCAATAAATGCAGCTCAATGTACAACAATCAACATCTCAAACCAATCATATCCATTTCAAAACTTTATTTAGTTGCGTGATAGAAAATCCCGAGGTAGCTAAAATTCTGCTGACAAGCTAAATATAGACTATGGCTAAATATAGATATAGTGTACGTGACAGGAACATTCTCCATGTTTAACATAGATCTAAATTCAATCCAGTAGATCAGTAATACCAAAACTAAGGCTCGCAGGCAGCGTGTCATATCCTGCTAGTATGGTATATGGCAGCGATGCCCAAACTACGGCCCCCTGGCCAGATCAGGCCCGCGACGTGCTTCTATCCGGCCCGCCAAAGCATTGGAACAAAATGTAAAAAAAAAAAGAAAAAAATTAGAATGTTGAAAAAAATATTCTTTTTAGGATTCTCACTCATTCTTTGATGAATTCCATCTTTATGTTTTTTTATTGTAAGAACACAAGTGTTGTTATTTTTTTTAATGGCGATAAAACTGGACAGCTTTTTTTAATTCTTGGAAAATTCCGCTACTGTCTTGAGCTAGCCGTGTCCTTGACACCTTGTGTGTGCAACACAGAGCATCATTGATGCATCATTTTGGGTCGTGTTCTTTTGATATCAAAGCGATTGGTACCGTAGTGTTTAACGTTTGTGATTTAATGACATGGGAGAGCCTAAGAAACGAAAAGTGGACTCTGAATGTAGAAACTTTCAGGAAAAGTGGACAGATCTTTACTTTTTTTTGTGGAATGTTTGATTTGTAAAGAAAGTGTGGCTGTTTTTACAGAACATAACATTAAAAGGCATTATGAAGCTAAACACATATGGTGGCATTCTTAGTTGGAGCCGCGAAGACAAGATTGTCAAGTTACGACTAGAGATTGGGGGATTGACGAGATTATTTAACAAAAAGAGACAAGAAAATGAGTCGGCGATAAGGGCTCGCTACAGAGTTGCTCACATCTTAAGTAGAGCAATGAAGCCTTTTTCCGAAGGCGAATGTGTAAAAAAGTGCTTGCTAGCAGTGATGGATGAAATGTGTCCTGAAATGAAGAATACAGTAGAAGCTGTCAGCCTTTCTCGCATGACAATTACAAGGCGAGTGGAAGATATGGGGGTAAATCTTCATTCACAATTAAAAGACAGAGCAGCAGAATTCTAGATGTTTTCTATTGCTGATGACGAGTCCACTGACATAACTGATACTGCGCAACTCTTGGTACTTAATCGCGGTACCAACAGCAATTTTGATATAACAGAGGAGTTAGCAGCTATGAGGAGCATGCATGGGACTACAACTGGAGAAGACCTGTTCGAAGAAGTGTCCACCATCATTGAGGATCTTGCTCTTCCTTAGAATAAATGAGTTGGAGTGACTACTGATGGCGCTAGAAATATGGTTGGATGTCACAGCGAGCTGACAGTAAGAGTTATTTAAAAAGTTGTTGAGTCAAATGGAAAGGAACCCCCGCGGCTTTACTGCATCATTCACCAACAAAATCTCTGTGGAAAGGTTTTAAATCTGGACCATGTGATGATGATTGTGATCAAATCACAGAACGTTGAATCACAGAACTTTCAAAGATTTTCTGACAGAAATAGAGTCCGAATATGAAGACGTTCTACTTCACAGTGAAGTGAGGGGCTGGTTAAGCCGAGGAAAGGTGTTCAAACGTTTTTTTTATTTGAGACGGGAAATTGAAATATTTATGACCGATAAATCAAAACAAGTGCCACAACAGAACGACCCCTCATGGTTCTGGGATTTGGCTATTTTATGCGACATCACATCTAAATGAACTCAACACCAAACTACAAGGGAAAGACAAATTGATTTCGCATGTGTATGCAGACATATTCTTTCCAAACAAAATTGCAACTCTTCATTCAACAGGCGAAAAAGTAGCATCTTGTCCACTTTCCAACCTGTACCTCTCTACAAAATGATAAGCAGCTAAATATGTCTTTCCATAAAGAAAGAATGATTCAACTTCTGAGGCTCTTGATGAATAATTTCAGTGAAAGATTTGTGGATTTTCAGAATTTAAAAAATCCGTCTTTTTGAAAATCCGTTTGCTGCCGATGTGTCAAGTGCTCCGACAAATCTGCAACTGGAACTGATTGACTTACAAAGCCAGACATACCTGCTTGACAAATTTCAAGTGATGCAGACTGTTGACTTCTACTCCATGCTACCTGCAGAAACGTTTCCAAATCTTCGACAACAAGCGCTAAGGATGATCACAATGTTTTCAAGCACTGATTTATGTGAACAAACTTTTTCAATGATGAAACGGGTGAAAACCATGGGACGTCATTGCCTCAAGGATGAACATCTACATTCAGTGCTCCAGCTGGGTGTTTTATCTATGCAGCCAGATATTCAGAAGATGGTTTTGGATAAACTTCATGCATCACATTAATTTATGTAATAAGGTCCACAAATAAAACTATTAAAAATAGCTTATTGTATATTTTTTTTTCTTTTTGGTGATATGGCCCGCGAGACGAATGCCGAAAATTAAAATGGCCCGCAGACCAAATAAGGTTGGGCATCACTGGTATATGGTATGTCTACTTTGGTTTACTGCGTTTCATATGGTTTATGATATGTGAACTATAGTTTCAGTGCACTTCATTTGGTATATGGTAACGCAAAACAAAACAAAGAAAAACACGTTTTTGTGTCTTGAAACAAATTGAATGCAGCCAGAGTCACAGGTTCGAGCCTCGGTCGGCGCATGCCCTTATTTTCGTAGCATTTTGATTCACTACTTTCTCTCTTAAAAACTTGGTCCCTGGTGCTGCTATTCATTTATGTTTAATATATGTATGTATCATTTGTTTCAGCACCTAGCTTCAGATCTATGTTTACGTTTACAGCATTATTGTTCGTACCCACTGAAGCTTCTATACGTAATGTGTTTATGTTGCCCACTTGTCTTTATGAGAGATATAAAATTAGATAGAGCCATCGTTTGTCTAATACATGCCTAACGGCTGTCTGTGTCGGCTCTATCGAAGTTGTTAGTGAACGGATGCTGCGAGGGTGGGGGAGGGGCTAGCTGGGGCTTGTGAACTTTGACCACTGGGGTGGTAATTTACATACGGGCGAAATGACTCTGGATCAGAAGAATGTTTTTTTGGACATTCCGATGTTTCGCTTGGTGCGTTATCGCTAGGCGGTGGTGTCGAATCCAGAGTCACAGGTTCGAGCCTCGGTCGGCGCATGCCCTTATTTTCGTAGCATTTTAATTCACTACTTTCTCTCTTAAAAACTTGGTCCCTGGTGCTGTTATTTATTTATGTTTAATATATGTATCTGACAAGAAGTTGTATGAGTTCGTCTTGACTTATCTGACAAGAAGTTGTATGAGTTCGTCTTGACTTATCTGACAAGAAGTTGTATGAGTTTGTCTTGACTTATCTGACAAGAAGTTGTATGAGTTCGTCTTGATTTATCTGTAGGAAGATGTATGAGTTCGTTTTGACTTACCTGACAAGAAGTTGTATGAGTTCATCTTGACTTATCTGACAAGAAGTTGTATGATTTCCTCTTGGCGTATTTGACAAAAAGTTGTATGAGTTTAGTGATTTCGTCTTGAGTTATCTGACAAGAAGTTGTATGAGTTCATCTTGACTTATCTGACAAGAAGTTTAGTGATTTCGTCTTGACTTATCTGACAAGAAGTTGTATGAGTTCGTCTTGACTTATCTGACAAGAAGTTTAGTGATTTCGTCTTGACTTATCTGACAAGCAGTTGTATGAGTTCGTCTTGACTTATCTGACAAGAAGTTGTATGAGTTCATCTTGACTTATCTGACAAGAAGTTGTATGAGTTCATCTTGACTTATCTGACAAGAAGTTGTATGATTTCCTCTTGGCGTATTTGACAGAAAGTTGTATGACTTCGTCTTGACATATCTGACAAGAAGTTGTATGAGTTCGTCTTGACTTATCTGCAGGAAGTTGTATGAGTTCGTCTTGACTTATCTGATAAGAAGTTGTATGATTTCTCTTGACTTATCTGACAAGAAGTTGTATGAGTTCGTCTTGACTTATCTGACAAGAAGTTGTATGAGTTCATCTTGACTTATCTGACAAGAAGTTTAGTGATTTCGTCTTGACTTATCTGACAAGAAGTTGTATGAGTTCGTCTTGACTTATCTGACAAGAAGTTTAGTGATTTCGTCTTGACTTATCTGACAAGCAGTTGTATGAGTTTGTCTTGACTTATCTGACAAGAAGTTGTATGAGTTCATCTTGACTTATCTGACAAGAAGTTGTATGAGCTCATCTTGACTTATCTGACAAGAAGTTTAGTGATTTCGTCTTGACTTATCTGACAAGAAGTTGTATGAGTTCGTCTTGACTTATCTGACAAGAAGTTTAGTGATTTCGTCTTGACTTATCTGACAAGCAGTTGTATGAGTTTGTCTTGACTTATCTGACAAGAAGTTGTATGAGTTCATCTTGACTTATCTGCAGAAAGTTGTATGAGTTCGTCTTGACTTATCTGACAAGAATTTGTATGAGTTCGTCTTGACTTATCTGACAAGTAGTTGTATGAGTTCGTCTTGACTTATCTGAAAAGAAGTTGTATGAGTTCGTCTGACAAGAATTTGTATGAGTTCGTCTTGACTTATCTGACAAGAAGTTGTATGAGTTCGTCTTGACGTATCTGACAAGAAGTTGTATGAGTTCATCTTGACTTATCTGACAAGAAGTTGTATGAGTTCATCTTGACTTATCTGACAAGAAGTTTAGTGATTTCGTCTTGACTTATCTGACAAGAAGTTTAGTGATTTCGTCTTGACTTATCTGACAAGAAGTTGTATGAGTTCGTCTTGACTTATCTGACAAGAAGTTTAGTGATTTCGTCTTGACTTATCTGACAAGCAGTTGTATGAGTTCGTCTTGACTTATCTGACAAGAAGTTTAGTGATTTCGTCTTGACTTTTCTGACAAGCAGTTGTATGAGTTCGTCTTGACTTATCTGACAAGAAGTTGTATGAGTTCGTCTTGACGTATCTGACAAGAAGTTGTATGAGTTCATCTTGACTTATCTGACAAGAAGTTTAGTGATTTCGACTTGACTTATCTGACAAGAAGTTTAGTGATTTCGTCTTGACTTATCTGACAAGAAGTTGTATGAGTTCGTCTTGACTTATCTGACAAGAAGTTTAGTGATTTCGTCTTGACTTATCTGACAAGCAGTTGTATGAGTTCGTCTTGACTTATCTGACAAGAAGTTGTATGATTTCGTCTTGACTTTTCTGACAAGCAGTTGTATGAGTTCGTCTTGACTTATCTGACAAGAAGTTTAGTGATTTCGTCTTGACTTATCTGACAAGAAGTTTAGTGATTTCGTCTTGACTTATCTGACAAGAAGTTGTATGAGTTCATCTTGAATTATCTGACAAGAAGTTGTTTGAGTTCGTCTTGACATATCTGCAGGAAGTTGTATGAGTTCATCTTGACTTATCTGACAAGAAGTTGTATAAGTTCGTCTTGACTTATCTGCAGGAAGTTGTATGAGTTCATCTTGACTTATCTGACAAGAAGTTGTATGAGTTCGTCTTGACTTATCTGCAGGAAGTTGTATGAGTTCATCTTGACATATCTGACAAGAAGTTGTATGAGTTCGTCTTGACTTATCTGAAAAGAAGTTGTATGATTCCTCTTGACCTATCTGACAAGAAGTTGTATGAGTTCGTCTTGACTTATCTGACAAGAAGTTGTATGAGTTCGTCTTGACTTATCTGACAAGAAGTTGTATGAGTTCGTCTTGACGTATCTGACAAGAATTTGTATGAGTTCGTCTTGACTTATCTGACAAGAAGTTGTATGAGTTCGTCTTGACTTATCTGACAAGAAGTTGTATGAGTTCGTCTTGACGTATCTGACAAGAAGTTGTATGAGTTCATCTTGACTTATCTGACAAGAAGTTTTATGAGTTTATCTTGACTTATCTGACAAGAAGTTTAGTGATTTCGTCTTGACTTATCTGACAAGAAGTTGTATGAGTTCATCTTGACTTATCTGACAAGAAGTTTAGTGATTTCGTCTTGACTTATCTGACAAGAAGTTGTATAAGTTCGTCTTGACTTATCTGACAAGAAGTTGTATGAGTTCATCTTGACTTATCTGACAAGAAGTTTAGTGATTTCGTCTTGACTTATCTGACAAGAAGTTGTATGAGTTCGTCTTGACTTATCTGACAAGAAGTTTAGTGATTTCGTCTTGACTTATCTGACAAGCAGTTGTATGATTTCGTCTTGACTTATCTGACAAGAAGTTGTATGATTTCGTCTTGACTTTTCTGACAAGCAGTTGTATGAGTTCGTCTTGACTTATCTGACAGGAAGTTTAGTGATTTCGTCTTGACTTATCTGACAAGCAGTTGTATGAGTTCGTCTTGACTTATCTGACAAGAAGTTTAGTGATTTCGTCTTGACTTATCTGACAAGCAGTTGTATGAGTTCGTCTTGACTTATCTGACAAGAAGTTGTATGAGTTCGTCTTGACTTATCTGACAAGAAGTTGTATGAGTTCGTCTTGACGTATCTGACAAGAAGTTGTATGATTTCGTCTTGACTTATCTGACAAGAAGTTGTATGCTCTAATGCGGCTTAAACGATCAACTGTTGTTTACATTGATAGACTACTGAAAGAAACGTATTCGATATTTTTTTATAGAAAGACAACAAATAAATCTAGCGTTTGGGGCTATTTGATCAAACCCAGTGGTAAAGCAGATAATAAATGTCTAATCTGATCAGTTAGAAGGAATACTTTCTGCAAAGAAATTGAATGGAATAGTTTTCGAGCGCCCGTCCCGCTACAGCAAGTCGAGAGAGGGAGTGGCGCAGCTCTGGTACTTTTCATCTAAACTAACATTGATTCGGGACACAATTTTTAAGGATGGGAGGAAATGTAGTAATCGATTTGTATAACTATTGATTTTGTACTGGAATCGATCCTTATACTGATTTTTTGATGTAATGTGACATATTGAGATCAATACCATTTCTCTTAACGTTTGACGCTATGAGAGGCTAATGGAGTTTGGGCTAAGACCGGATGAAGACAGCGTGTCTTGAGGGATTGTCGAATTGACTCATTGCGGTGTTCTATATTACATTCTGAATTATTTTATATTTAGCCCCTCGAATCTCCACCACATATCTCCCACTCCATCAAAAAACTTAGCCTATGTAAAAAAAAAAAAACATTGATAAAAAAAAAGAACACTTTCTAAGTAGTGACATAGACGTCTTACAATCCCAATTTAAAGTTTGTGTACAAATCACAATCACAGCAAACAATCATAGACTAATCACCACCAGACTTTACAATAGTAGACAAATCATCACATTGTAATAAGGCTTGTCTTCGAGTCCAAAGATTAATGAAGAATGCAGTATTTTACGTGGTTACGCATTCCCAGCCCTTTCAGACTTTGTGATCTATGGGGCAGATGATGTAAAGGTCATCTGTTTCTATGACCCACGGTTAACGAGGGTGTCTTTACTTTTCCCTAACTAATGTTAGGCGCCCTATAGATCCCGAAAGTAAAAATCCCAGTCTCCACCATTGGATTCGAACCCGGCAGCCACCGCACCTCCACCCCTACATATCTTCCCACAACCATTGTCCGCTGGTGGTCTATTTAGATTTTCTTTTCGCCGTCTACGTCTGTCCTCGGCAGCGTATTTTTTTTTCTCTCAAATGTGTATCCCGTGGCCTTTGGAAGTGATCTCCAGCTGTCTCGTTCTAAAGCCGCCTGCAACCAGGAGCTCTCTTCTATGTCTTTCAAAGCAAGTTGTCGTCTAAGCTGGTCTTTAAAGCGTTTCCGTGAGGTACATCTGTTACGTCAACCACCTTTCAGCTCACACAAAAATAAATAAAAAATGCCCTGCCCAGTGTAACTGTAAGAATATAATAGGGAATAACAATATGCAATCATAGAATAACAATCACAGTATACAATCACAGTATACAATCGTATACAAATCACAGTATACGACCGTATACTTTTTACAACTAATGAATATACATCGGAGACACTATTACAACCACAATGTACAGAATATGGACATATTACAATCACAATGTACAGAATGCAGACATATTTCAAGCCAAATGTATATGACAAAATAGCGCGAAATTTCCCGACAAAATAGCGCAAGACAAAATAGCGCGGACTTCTATATGATGTGTATAAAAGTACCGGATTATTAGTAATTTAATGCCCTGTGCATCATTTTGGTTGATGTCTCTTATCTTTTTCAATATTTATAGATCTGAGATTATGCCATATTTGCAGAGAACGAGAGTACTTTAAATTTTATATCACTCCCCTTTTTCACCTTTCATTAAAATGAATAACTTGCTAAAAAATAGGATTTTGAAATGTGGTACCCGACAAAATAAGATAGGGAAATACGAAAGTGTGACTGACCAATTCAATCACTGATTTAGCTATTTCCTGTCCGTCTTTGTCTAACACCATCAAATAGATATCAAATTTAGGAGTGTCCATTTGGATTGTAGGCCTGAATCAACTTCCCGTCTCACCCAAGCATACCCTTCATGAGACAAGAATAGAAACATTGCCTTCGTCTTGTTATGGTTTATTCTTTTCCATGACAACATTTAGTTGTTTTTTTCTAAAACGGATACGCATGTTTTTCAAGATGCCGTTAGCCCTTTCATTTGTTCCACCTGCCGATGTAAATACTGCCTTTGAAGAATTAAATGAAGCTCGGCCAGATGTTGTAGGGAATTTGTATGACTATTGGCAGGACAACTATATTGGTCGCCAGAGACGAAACCGCAGAATGACTCCAAGATTTCCGATAGCATTATGGAATATTAGAGATCGTGTGCAGGACAATCTACCACGAAAAAACAATTCAGTGGAGGGATGGCACCATGCATTTCAACTGTCTATTGACGGTCATCACCTTAATGTGTACAAGTTAATCTCTCACTTCCTCAGAGAACAGAACACAGAGAACAAGATTCTGATGTACAATGCTGGAGAACGAAGTAAAGCTGCAAGCAAGACAAAGTACCTCCATCTTAACAGACGACTTGAAGCTATATTGCCATTGTACGGAAACAAGCCAGTGATGGAATTTCTAAGTGGCATTTCCTACAATTTAACTTTGTGAAAGTATGTATGTGCGTGTATGTGTAAATTTGAAAAGTATCTTTGCGTGTTTTCGAAGTACACTTTTATAATGTAAATAAATGCTTTATTTTGCAATTATTCGTTTTACCTTATTATGATTTTTCCTTATTTATGTTTTAAGATATCTAAAGTGATTCCTGCGAAATGATTCTTACATGACGATAACATTAAAACAAAACAAAAATATTGGCTCTACTCTATTTTACGATATCTAAAGTATTTCTTTCAAAATGACTAAAATATTTTTTTTTCTGCGCTATTTTGTTCGCGCTATTTTGTCGGCGCTATTTTGCCCGCAATTTAGATATGATACAATCACGGTTTACATAATGTAAATGTTTCCTATAGTCACGGAGCGATGGTCTCATATAGAAATGAGAAATATGCTTGGGAATATACAACCGAACTTTTGCTGGAGAGATGTGAGCAAGGATGATTTTCTTTATTATGTCCCTTGTTTTTCTAACCTACAGATTGTAGCAATAATTTTAGAAATACCAATTAAAGTCACAATGTGGACACATTCATTTCATGATTATATAATTAGGCACAATATTTATATACATGGGCGTAGCCAGGGGGGTTGGTTTGGGGTTCCACCCCCCCCCCCCGAAATTAAATCCCTCCCAGCAGGGGGGGGGTAGGAATTTAGTGACTGATTTTTCGCTCTGATTTTGTTTATTTTAGGTGAGATTTTAATGCTAAACCATCACTTGCCCTGACACAGCCAAGGGGGTTTTGAGCTTAAAACCCCCTACCAGAAGGGTTCGAGTTTAGCCCCCCCCCCAACAGGGGGGTTTGAGTTTAAAACCCCCTACCAGGTTTTTTTTTGCAGTAAAATGCTTCTCTTCTATAAAACAAAAACAAAAAAAAAATGCCAACGACAATCCCCAAATTCCAAGAGCACAGTTAAGGAACATTTTGATTTTAAAACCGCCTCCAAAATTTACGATAAACCCCCTTTTCAATATAAAAAAAGCAAATTACACACTCAAAATTCTATGAGCGTAGCCAAAGGGTTTTTTAGTTCCCCCCCCCCTCTTCAGTAAGGTTTTCAGCTAAAAAATACCTCTTCAATACTCGGTATAAAAAAAAGCAAATTACGCACTCAAAATGTTATGAGCGTAGCTAAATGAGTTTTGACTCAGTTTAGAGTTTAAACCCCCCTTCATCGGGGTTTGAAGGCAAAAAATACCTTTTTAATATTAAAAACAAAGCAAATTATACACTCAAAATGTTATGAGTGTAGTCAAGGGGGTTTTGAGTTTAAGCTCTTCTCCAGTGGAGTTTAAAGCTAGACAGTTTGTGTGGAAACACAAACTCAAAATCGGCCCCCGAAGTGGTCCACCCAGGCAGGCTTCAATATTTTCAGAAAGAATATCCGAATGAAATTATATCAAAGACAAATGAGAGATAAGAATGGAGAAAGAAGGTTAACAGATCTTGTGTAGTGCCCCAATGATCCCGCAGATCAAGGGATCGGTGAAAGTGAATGTAAAGTTAGATGTGAACCTGGCCTAACTAGTTACCCTTTCAGACCTTGTGGTCTATAGGGCAGATGATGTAAAGTTCATCAGTTTTTGTGGCCTACGGTTAACGAGGGTGTTATGTAGCCAGCACAACGACCAACCGCCTTTACATTTCCCCAACTAATGTCAGGTACCCATTGGAGCTGAGTGGACTCAGAAGCGCCCAAAGATTCCAAAGTTGAAGATCCCAGTCTTCACCGGGATTCGAACCCGGGACACCCGGTTCGGAAGCCAAGCCACCGCGCCTCCCCTGGCCTAACTGATGTGTTATAATTGATTTAATTGTTAGTAAAAGGCTCAAAAAAATTTAAGGAAAATGAAGTTTATAAGATTACTATTCGTTTTAAATTAGGTCTAACTTATAATGCATACTAATTAGCTTTTTCTCTTTAGAAAGCTGCTTGCATAACTGATTTTAAAAAATTAGATTTTTCGCTTTCAGAAAAAAAAAAAGTAGCCGTTGCATCAGAACTTTGAATGGTCTAAAATATTGTGATGTCGGTTTTTTAATATCTTTTCTAGTTTACGAGATCTAAACGGGAAGGACGGACAGACGGACAGACATTTCGCACAAAACTAATAGCGTCTTTTCCCCTTTCGGGGGCCGCTAAAAAGCAAATTATACATTCTAAAATCTATGAGCGTAGCCAAAGCGTAGCCAAACGGGTTTTGAGTTTAAACCCCCCTCCCCAAGCGGGGTTTGAAGCTAAAAAATACATCTTCAATGTAAGCAAAAAAAAGCAAATTACACACTTAAATGTTATGAGCGTTGCCAAAAGGGGTTTTGAGTTTAAACAACCCTTCAGAGGGGTTTGATGCTGAAAAATATCTCTTCAATATAAAAAAATTGTAAATTACACACTAAAATTATTTCAGCGTAGCCGAGTCAATTGGGGGTTTTGAGTTTAAATCCCTCTCCTAAAGAAGGCTTTTTTTTTTAAAGTTTAACCCCCCCCCCAGATGGTTTTGAGTTTAAAATCCCCCTACAGAGCGTTTTGGGGTGAAAAACCTCTATCTTCAATATTATTCTAAAGCAAACTACAGTTACCAAATTCTATGACCGTAGCTAAATGGGGTTTTGAATTTTAAAAAAACAACAACTCCAGAGATTTTTTAGTTTAAAACCTCCAACAGATGATTTTGACGATAAAACTTCCCTTTTCGATATAAAATATAAATCAAACTACAGTCACCTAATTCAAAGAGCGTATTCAAGAGAGGTTACAAATTTCTACTAGTTGCTGGGCTCCATTGATAAAGTGCAGTGATTGGTCATCTGCCGAAATTGAAAAACACTAAATGTGGCTCAACAAAGATGGCTAAGACAGATTTTAGGAGTCAGTTATAGAGATCGGGTCTAAATCAAGGAAATCCTAAGCCGAACTGGGAGTCGACCCCTTAGTAAGATTGTGACAGAGCGTCGCATGGGGTTTGCGGGACATGTTCTGTGACAAAATGAATTACGCATAAGAAGAGTTGCGATGACATCCTAGTACAACTTGGCGCCACACATTCATGGAGGTCCTCAGAGCAAGTGTGAAGAGGCTTCAGACATTACCAGTGACAGATTTCTATATATATAATTCACTTCTTCCCTCAAGAGTTTGTATGATCACTCATATTTCTGCAGATTAGAGTTATCCCTGTCTTGAGAGGGGTCCTTGAATATGTAAGTTAGGTCTGGCGACAGTTGGTTAAGGGTCTCTTTATAGTGCTCTACCCTTCTTGCATCCTGTTCTTCTTTCGTTAACAAAGTTTTGCCTTGCTTGTCTTTTATCGGTGCCCCATGTCCACTCTTTGCTCCAGTGAGATCTCGGACAATACGATGGAGGGTTTTTGTGTCATTTCTGCTTGTAGCTGCTTGTGCCTCTTGTCCCTTCTGCTCAATCCAGTCCCGTTTATCTCGCCGACAGCTTCTCTTTACTTTCAGATCTGCTTTCCTATTGGCTTCATCCGCTAGGCTGCGCACCTGTGTTTCATTTTTCTGATCTCGTCTACGTTTGGCCTCTTTCCTCTTATCTATCAATTTCCATGTTCTGTCTTGTATCCACCGTTCCTAGTATGAACCTCGCCTCCTTCCGATAACTTCTTCCGCGCACCCAATCGTGGTATCTTTGAAGTTGGCCCACTCTTCTTCAAGGGTCAATATATCTGCAAGAGCCTCAAAGCGGTTCGTTAGTTTCAATTGGAACTGTGCTGCAGTGTTGCCGTCTTTAAACTTCTCTACATTAAATGGGCGGGGTCGTGTGGCTCGTTTTGGTTGGCGTTTCAATCGTAGCTTACATTTGCCACTGACAAGGTAGTGGTCTGAGCCAATATCCGCTCCTCTGCGGTTCCGCACGTCTAACAGAGATGACCTCCATCGTTTGGAGATGCAAATGTAATCTATCTCGTTGAAGGTTTCTCCATTTGGTGATCGCCATGTTTTTTTGTGTATTTATTTGTGCTTAAAATATGTGTTTCCAATTGAAAGGCTGTTGGATGCGCAGAGAGAAATCAAGCGCTCGCCATTATCACTGATGTTTTCTGCAGAGCCATATGGTCCCATTACATATTCAAAGCCAGTTCGGTTGGGATTGATTTGGGCGTTAAAGTCTCCCATCAGTAGAATTAGGTCGTGAGTAGGTGTTTCATCAAGAGTGGTTTGTAGTTGATTATAGAAAGTATCTTTGATGGTATCTTCTGCATCCTCTGTAGGGGCATATGCTTTGATTGTACTGACTTTAATTTGCTTTGTTTGGAGTCGAGCTGTAATGATGCGGTCACTGACCGGCTTCCAAGCAATTAGCGCTGAAGCTGCTATTTTAGACATGATGATTCCTCTCTAGACAATGATCTCAAGGTCAAGACAGACCCAATAACTGCTGAGGAGATTACCATGGCCATTGCAGTGCTAAAGAATAACAAAGCACCAGGGTTAGACATGATATCAGCAGAAATGCTAAAATATGGGGGACAGTGCATTGTTAACAGAATGACTGATCTCTTAAATCTCTGTTGGCGAACTTCAAAAGTCCCAGAGGACTGGCAAAATGGAGTGATTGTAAAGCTTCCAAAAAAGGGCAACTTGGCAGACTGCAACAACTGGAGGGGCATTACTCTCCTCTCTGTCCCAGGCAAAGTTTTCAGCAATGTTTTGTTGAGACGGCTTCAACAGTCTGTAGATGAAAGGCTCAGAGAAGAACAAGCAGGATTCCGAAGAGGCAGATCATGTACAGAGCAGATTTTCGTTCTACGAAATATCATAGAACAAAGTCTTGAGTACCAACAACGGCTAACGATCAGTTTCGTGGACTTCAAAAAAGCGTTTGATAGTGTCCACCGAGAATCACTATGGAAAATAGAGAATACGGTATCCCAGAAAAATTCGTCCAGATCCTACGACACCTTTACAGTCAGTCTAGTTGCTGCATTAAAACAGAAGAGGGAACAACAGAGTTTTTTACAATCGAGACAGGTGCGAGACAGGGGTGCATCTTATCTCCCTTCCTTTTCCTCCTAGACATCGACTACATAATGAGGAGAGCAATGAACCAGACTGCCTTTGGTATTCCATGGCATGAACAACTCCGATTGACGGACTTGGACTTTGCTGATGATGTTGCACTACTCGGGGCTACAAATAAATGCATTCAAGAAATGACGGAGAGCCTAGACAGAGAGGCACCCAAAATTGGCCTCCGCATAAACTTGGATAAAACTAAAATTATGCGAGTGGGATATAAGGCAAAGGGTGTCCTCCGTCAGACTTGGCGAGTCAAAACATGAAGAGCTGGACAAGTTCACGTACCTTGGCAGCATCATAACAAATGTTGGAGATGCTTACCATGATGTAGCGTGCCGAATAGGAAAGTCAGGGAGCATTTTCCAAAGGCTGCAGCCTATTTGGACTAGCCAAGCCATTGGACTCGAGACAAAAATACACCTTCTCAACACAATCGTCATTCCAACTGCTACATTTGCATGTGAGACGTGGAAGTTATCTGTCAAAATTGAGAAAAGACTAAATGTGGCTCAACAGAGATGGCTGAGACGGATTTTGGGAGTCAGTTACACAGATCGGGTCTCAAACAAGGAAATCCTATGCCGAACTGGGAGTCGAACACTTAGTGAGGTTGTGACTGAGCGTCGCATGAGGTTTGCGGGACATGTTCTACGTCAAAATGAATTACGCACACCAAGAGTTGCGATAACATGGAAGCCAAAACGAGGAAAGCGCAAACAGGGACGTCCTCGTATTACTTGGCAACACACCTTCATGGAGGACCTCAGAACAGTGGACACCAGATGGGAGGAGGCTTCAGACATTGCCAGTGACAGATCTTTATGGAGACAGATTGCCGCCCAATGCGCCGAACGGCGCGGGAGGACCTAAGTGCTAAGTAAGAGTTATCCCACAAACTTTGCGAGACTTGCGTGTAGCGAAGTCATACAGTGTATCATGAAAATTTTATTTCCCTACATAGATCACGCTCAATAGCAACAATACCCACATATTTCGATCTATCTAAGAGAATTGTTGAACTAAAGTAATTCTTCATTAGTTTGAGGCGCGAGAAGCTTCTTTCACCAGATTACACAATTACGAATAATGCATAATGCCGTTTTTATTTATCGCCCGTAGGATTGACAAGTACTATATATACTCTGTATTTACCCGTCACTAAATACCATGGCCGGACTTAAACATTGTGGGACTATGCAAAACGGATTTCGCGAGGCCAAGTTTGGGTAGGGAAGCAGATAATAAGTGAAATTTAAGAGTTTGTATTAGAAAATAAATTCGACTATGCATTTATTCATTCTTTACTACGTACAGAACTACTTTACGAGCCTTGCGTTTAGCAAAGTCATACAGTATATCATAAAAATTTTATTTCCTACATAGATCACGCTCAATTGAAAGAATTACCAAATGTTTCAATCTATCTTTGAGAATTGTTGACCTCTAGTAATTCTTCAATAGTTTGAGGCGCGAGAAGCTTCTTTCACCAGATTCCAAAAGTACGGGATAATGCCGTTTTTTTTTTATCGCGCGAAGGATTGGCGTTTTCCATATTGAATGACACCTCAAAATGACATTTTTTGTCTATATATTTCCGTATATTTTAAGGACTTTTTAGTATATTTTGTCGTTTCGGGAGATTTCCAGGAGCTTCTGGTAAATCAACAGGAGGGCGAGGGAAATCTAATTTTAAGTTAAATGATTTTATTTAATAATTTATACACATTGAATTAGCGCGGGTCCTCGGGGCCCGATGCGGTCGCATAGGTTGCAATGGCCGGCCCTGCCAAATAGTGGCGTATGCTACGCCGCCGGTCGACTAGTTTAGACTAAATTCTTATTTTCTTCAATAACAAATGCTGCAACTTCTTAGACGTTAATGATTTACTATTACTTTTTTTTTTGTATCATTATCCTTGCAGGTTAAACAAGCCGTGGATCCAATGTTCCGTGAGGTTTAAATCTCTTGAACCTTTAAATTAAGATCAGCCAAGTGACATCTTAAAGTTGGCTTATTACGTTATTTACAATTTGAAAAAAAACAACAAACAACAACAGCAAATTTAATCAGTCCTTTGAACATCTAACTAGACCTGAGCATCCATGTGACCTTTGAACATCTAACTAGACCTGAGCATCCATGTGACCTTTGAGCATCTAACTAGACCTGAGCATCCATGTGACCTTTGAACATCTAACTAGACCTGAGCATCCATGTGACCTTTGAACATCTAACTAGACCTGAGCATCCATGTGACCTTTGAACATCTAACTAGACCTGAGCATCCATGTGACCTTTGAACATCTAACTAGACCTGACCTTTGACGACAACTGAGGGTGAAGAGTTTGATGCATTTCAAGACTAGCAACATTATGTTGAATTTAATACATTTTCAGGTGGGTTTGGAACTGTAACATATTTATAATGTGTTTTTACTTTTTTGTATACCATAATGAAATACTACATTATCAAAGGCGACTCTAAATATGATTTTGTAAATATAATGTGTAAATAGATTTAAAATCCCACGTATTGGAAGTATCCCATGTATTGGAAGTTGAAAGTTTGAAACCTTTTTTTATTACATAAAAATCATAGTGTATAAAATAATAATAATTATAATAAGAAAGCTAAACCAGCGCAGTGCTAGAAATTAAAATTTAATTCAATTCCATAATAATAATAATAATAAAATGTATAAATTTTGCTCTGCCCCTAAGCTACTAGAAGAGGAACAAAAAGGTTGCATTGAAGAGTATATGGGCTGTAAATTACAGCTAACTATAGATGGTATTATATTGCACCAAACTAATAGACGAAAAAGAAACTTACACATGTGCTACATCGACTACAAAAAATTAGATTCAGTACCGCATGATTGGCTATTGAAAACCCTAGATATTCATAGAATCAACCCAAGAATAAAATAACTATTGAAAATCTGTATGGAAGTCTACACCTTAATCATGATAAACTAGGTTCTGTGCACATAAGAAGGGGTGACATCTTCCTCTGGCTCTGCTGGCTCTGCCTCAGCGATTAACCTACTATCTAAATTACTCCATAGCACTACAAACGGTTTTAGGGTTGACACTAAATGTACAAAATGTGTGACCCACTTATAATATATGGATGATTTAAAGCTAAACCGAGCAAAAGTTGCACGCCTTAATTAAAACGGTAAAACGCTTTAGTGACGATGTCTGTATGTCTTTTGGCTTGGCTAAGTGTGGTATCATAAGCATAAAAAGTGGCAAGGCAGCCCATGGAACTATACTAAAGGAACGACGACTTCAAAACAGGTCTTTGTGCATCCTGTCTGCGCATCCTGCACTGTATTTTTTAAAAAATTATAGAGACAAGGGAGGATTTTACGCTTCGAACGCGCGCGCTTTACCCCTGTTGATTAGAAAATGTTTTTTTTTAGCTCTTTATAAAAGAGAATTAAAAACTTTATTCATTTTCAGACAAGCTGTTATGGTAACTATAAGTTTTTAGAGTAAGAATTATTTTTTTTTTGATCATAAAATCATACCCGATAATCTCTTTCTCTAATAAATTATATCTACCATAAAAGCTTGTCTAAAAATGGATAAATTTTTTATCGATCTGTTTATAAAAAGCTAAAAAACATTTTCCAATCAACACGGGTAAATCGCGCGCGTTCGAGGCGTAAAATCCTTCTTTGTCTCCATCATTTTATTTTGCAGGCATTCAGGATGCGCGAGAACATGCGAAAAGAACCTGTTTTCTATACGGCTTTGTAAAAAAACCTCGAAGTCGTTGTTCCTTTAGTATAGTTCCATGGGCAGCCAACACTAACATTACATTTGAAGGCTTCGGAGAACTGAACTCTTCCTCCCTTTATCAATATCTTGGAATAAACCAGAATGTCACGATAAACCATAAAAAAAATTAAAAGTGGACTTTCTTGGCAAATACAAGCAGAGAGTAAATAAAATTATCAACACAAAACTGTCTGGCGGTAACCTCATCACTGCAATAAATAGCTGGGCCGTCCCAGTGCTCATTTGCACTACCGATGTCATCAAATGGACTGACAACGACCTACATGACATGTCACGCTCACGAGAAAATTACTAACTAAATTTCGATGTTTATACTTCAAGTCCTCCACAATAAGGTTGTACATGCCCATAAAGGATGGATGCCGTGGTTGCAGAACATATTCAAATTATGAAAGATGCAAGTTTTAAAATACGATCAAAACTGCACGCCTCCAGCAATGAACTAGTTTCCTTCCTACGTAAATACGACTATGATGCAACTCCTCTGAACCTAAACAATGCTGATTTTAATGTCGGTTTGGACGACGTAGGGCATGAGATTCGCCAATGGGAAGAAAAAAACACTCCACGGAAAATTCCCGGCTTTATTAGATGGGGCAACATTGACAAGGCTGCTTCCTTAGCATGGCTCAAAGCAGGTCATCTCTACCTTGAAACTGGAAGATTTATTACAGCAATACAAAACAGGACAAAAAATTACGAGAAACATATCCTAAAACTTAACGTCGTCGACAAATGCCGAAAATGTGGAAATGTTGAATCAATTGAACACATAAAGGCAGGATGTTCAGCCCTATCAGAATCTGCCTGCCTAGGTCGCCATAACCAAGTTGCAAAGTTAATGCACCAGCACTTGGCTTTGACACATAATTTGATCGGTAAGGATACGCCTCCTTATTACAAATATTCACCACAAGAGGTTCAAGAGTCTACTGATCATCTGCTGTACTGGGATAGGCCTATTTAGACCAACAAAACGGTAGATTCGCCCTGACCTGCTGCTCATTGATAAAAAAGGAAAAGCCGCTACCATTATTGGCTTCGTCGTACCACTATCTCATAACTTAAGGACAACTGAGTTTAAAAAACAACGAAACTGTGGGAACTTAGGCTTGGAGATTAAGCGTTTATGGAAGCTATCTAAAATAACAATATACCCCATTATTATTATTATTATTATAGCTTTTATATAGCGCTACTTTCATGCTTATAGCATGCTCAGAGCGCTTTGGTCCAATCTCATTTGTGGACCAGTGGGGGAAGGTATCTAGGAGTTGGTTTTCTGTGCTGCGTAAACACAACTCTGCCCGAGTCGGGTGTCGAACCTCGAGCCCCCTTCTAGGTAGCCAAGCTAAGCCAAGTTAAAGCGCACTTGGCCTCTCGACCACGCTTCCCACCATATCAACCGAGGATATAATTACAACTGATCTCACAGATTATCTTCAAGGCCCTTAACATTCCTAGGAAGATTCTCGTTGCCTGTCAGAGGGCGGTACTGTTGCAGACCTGCCACATCACCAAAAATTCCTCAGTGGAAACTGATAAAGGGACTACGATGAATTTTGTTTCCCTTAACCGAAAATCGACCCTGGCAGCGCCAGATAATGAATACTCATTCGACTCTAACATAATAATAATAATAAATAGTAATAATTATAGTTTTATATAGCGCTATTTTCATGCTTATAGCATGCTCAGAGCGCTATGATCCAATCTCATTTGTGGACCAGTGGGAGAAGATTTTCCGTGCTGCCTTTGGGCGTTCAGTAAACACAACTCTGCTCGAGTCGGGTGTCGAACCTCGAGCCCCCTTCATAGGTAGCCAAGCCAAGCCAAGTTCAAGCGTACTTAGCCTCTCAACCACGCTTTATTATCCTTGTGGAAATGTGTCTTACAATTTGTGCATTACAATTAACAAACATTATGCCTATAATGATAATAAAAATGATAAGAATGCAATATTTTACATGGTCGATAATTAATTATGACTGATAACTGTCCCATGTTTGGGTACGTTTTTTTCCAAACCCGAATCATATTTATATCTATATCTTTAAAAATATTTCGGCTAACTGTATTTTAATTTGAATTTTTTTTATGAAATTCTACAAATAGTCCAAAACGTTATATTATATTTTATATTAAAAGCAGATGTGAAACCTTACTTTTAGATGCATGTATATAAACGCTGCTTTGATTTTTAACATGGTTTTTATTGAATCTATTGAAATAGCTAGCATCTTAGTATCAGGATGCCAACCAAATAGTCACTGTTTCACAAATGACGGCATTCTTCAGGCATATGTAAATTTTGTAGAATATGAAATTAATTAAGCAACAATTGAGATATCTGAAGATGATGATGTAATTTCAGAAGATGATTGTAAAAGAAACCCTAGCCAAGAAGTAGGAAATGTTACAATGAATCAGTGGAATGATATAGATTTCAATATTTTAGGAGATAATTTCTTTTTATCATGTGCCAATTTCCCATGAATTGCGCAGAAAATTATCCCGAGGAAAAGGAAAAGCACACCAGTTGTTAAAATAATGGTTCCGATGCTTCCTGTTGAGGATGATTTAGTCACTTATAATGGCAAAAAAATTGTGTTTTTTTGTTATCAACTATTTTCAACGAATTCTATAGAAATGAAATACAAATTAGTTATTTAATACGTGATGGATATAAAATCCGAGATTGGAATAGTAAAAGACGTATGAAAAATAGTCATCAGGATTGGAAAATTGGAAAACAATGACATCCGTGTACTAATACAATGGACAAGGAAGTCGTTGCTATGGTTGATGTAAAGAAGAAAAACAATGGAAGGATATATTGCACAGTTTCTATAAAATCAGAATATTTAACATTTTGTGACCATACTAAGGACGATTTTAATGGAGAACAAAGCTGGTGAGATCTTCTTAATATCTTAAAATGTCTAGAAAGGAGTGAGCTTGAATTTCTGATATGTCGAGCTCAGGAATATAAACAATGCAGCTTCGGTGTAATGAGCCATAAAGGAGTACAGTAAATTTTAAGAACCAACAGAAAAGCTATTTAATACATGTGTATAAAAGTTCCCTGTTCAGACCTTGTGGTCTATAGTGCAGATGATGTAAAGGTCATCTGTTTCTGTGGCCTACGGTTAACAAGGATGTCATGTTGCCAGCACAACGATCAACTGCCTTTATTTTTCCCCAACTAATGTCAGGCACCCATTAGAGCTGGGTGGACTCAGAGGCGCCCAAAGATCCTGAAATTAAAAATCCCAGTCTTCACCAGGATTCGAACATGCAACCCAGGTTTCGGAAGCCAATCGCTTTACCTCTCAACCACCGCTTCTCCAATAGAGCTGGGTGGACTCAGAGGCGCCCAAAGATCCTGAAATTAAAAATCCCAGTCTTCACCAGGATTCGAACATGCAACCCAGGTTTCGGAAGCCAATCGCTTTACCTCTCAACCACCGCTTCTCCAATAGATGTGTATAACATTCACTTAATCTATCTATGTGGTCATTCTTTTTCAGAAAATGCTTCTTGCCTAAGATTTTGGTGCAATGGAATTTTTTTTTCGTTCTAAAATTATTAGAGGTGCAGCTTAAGATCTATTGCCAGATGTCTTTTATTTTACCTATCGTTGCTTTATTTTTTTGTGCGTGGAAGATGTACTAGAAGGTCAAAGATACATAAGAGTAGGCCTACCTTTAAACTATTGATAAAGTGGTGGATAATTAAAATTTTTCTTTACCAAAGTCATAACACGTTCGAAGAGGATGTAGACAACACTTTCATAACGGGCAAATTTATTAAAAATGAAATCTTTCAAGAAATTAACTTATGGTGATTGATACGTTTTCAAGTTTGAAATCCAGAAAAAAACAACAAAAAAACTCTAATTTACTTAAGGTTGCATTGTTGCAAAATTTAACTATAGATAAATTGTAACAACTGAATTTTAAAATTTAATTGACATTTTATAGTTTAACAATCAATTAATGAAGTTAATTATAAAGTATGTGTATTATGGCTAAACAAACAAACACAAAAACACGAAATATTTCTGTTTGTGTGTGTGTGGGGGGGGGGTGCGGTGTGATACCCTGAGTGGACCGCACCGGGTGACACCCACCCTAGTGACGCCACTGATATATATATGTATGTGTCAGCCCAAATTAGAGGTCTGCTGGCAGCCGAAGTTTAATATATTAAACCAATTCTCTTGAAGTAAATTTCAACTCTCCTGTTTTAAAAGTCATGTTTTTGTTGGAATAAGGAACGGGGCGGTATAATGAAAACAAGTATGTATGGCTCCTCTCTCAATTCTATATTTATTACTAATGATTGCATTAGACAAAAGGGAGGGAGGAGCGACTCGATATAAGAATGTAATACATGGCATATAGTTCTTATATTAGGAACAGATTTTTTTAAAAATTGTAGTTTCTCCACGGTCCAACCTATATATAGGCCTATTACCGACCAGCCTCTTATATTTAGCCTACTAATGATTGAATTTGGGATTACAGTGAAGTGCGATATAATGAACAAACGGGATAAAATATCAATAACTAGCTTACATTATTTAGATATTTTAGTTGTAAATATCGACCTATATGATTTTTTCTCAAAAATTTAACCTCCCCTCACCCGAAAGGTTATGGTTGGGTTGATAGATGCAATTTATATATAAATAAATTAGTATACATTATTAAGAGAAGTAAATAAATAATAATAAGTAATGGAGAAAGACGGTCGACAAGTCTTGCCTGGTGCCCCAATGGTCCAACAGACTAAAGAATTGGTAAAGGTAAATAACTTTGTACGAAAATTGTGTGATTTCTTTACAAAAATTTCCCCCCTCCTTGCGTTTGAAGGGTTAGGGTAGGCTAAGAATAGATGCAATTTTTTTTAGTCTAGGCCTACCAACACACCACCGAAAAAAAAAGGGGGTGGGTGGGTCACATAATATAAAAGTTGATTAAGATGTAAAAATTAATATGTATTATTAAGATAAGTAAATACTTTTGTACATAAATGGTGTGATTTCTCTACAAAAATTAGCCCGCCAGTGACGTAAAATACTGCACTTCTCATCAGTGGCGTCACTAGGGTCGGTATCACCCGGTGCGGTAGGCTTAGGGTGTCACCACCTCCTCAACAACAGTCTCCAAACATTTCCCAATATTGTTACACAAATGTAAAATGAGTATCTATTCTATTTTAATTTTGATTGATTATGACATTTTATCCATGGTTACTACATATATTAAAGTTGTACGTTTATTAAATAATAAATAAACTTTATATTAACTGAACATGTTTTTCTTTCTTAGACTTTTACACATTACGGAAACTGTTTAACAACATGCTAACCTTATCACTGGCGGATCCAGAACTTTGGAGTGGGGGGGGGCGATTTTTTTCCAAACCCTAACCCTAACGCCCAGTAAACTCTAACCCTATGCATAAACGTGCGTATAGCATATATATATATATATATATATATATATATATATATATATATATATATATATATATATATTTTTATATATATTCGATATGTGAGAATAAAATAAGACTGTTTCTCAATCTTCGGCAAAAAAAAAAAACAGAAAAAAAAAAAACAGTCATGTTCAGGCCTTTCTCTTGCAAGCTTGGGGGTTTGGGAAAGCGCTGCAAGTTTCCTCAGTGGGTTCGCCCCGACACCCAAAAGCGTTTTCTTGCATTTTTCACTGCAGAAACACATTCTCCTGAAATCTACAGCTCATTATTTATCAGTGGGGTTCGGGGCGATGCCCCGACGCAAAATGAGTTTTCTTGCATTTTTCAAGGCTGAAACACATTCTCCTGACATCTACAGCTTATTATTCATCAGTGAGGTTCGGGGCGAAGCCTCAATGCTAAAAGAGTTTTTTGGTATTCTTCACTGCAGTAACGCATTCTACTGACATACAGCTCATTATTCATTCTATTATAAAGGACCTTTTGAATAATGTGGAAAAATATTCTAATATGAATTTATAGTCCCTTAAATACATTGCAAATACAACCGATTTTTTCTTTGAAAAGATAAGATACCCAACATATTTAGATTAAGGCTTTGAGGATCGCCGCCGAAAAAAAAATCCGATTAATAATATTCAATAAAATGTAAGCATAAATTGTGAGTTATAGTCCTAAATTTATTTAACTAGAAAAATATGAGATAGAGTAAAGGTTGGAAAAAGTCAACTAGGAAAAAATTATCTGGCTTTTGAACTCATCTCAACCGTCACTGTTATATTGAAAAGTTTCGTTTGAATTATAACTTTTCCAAAGCTAAGTCTTTCTTAAAATAGTTATGATAAATTCATGTGAAATTACACAAACTCTGTCTGGAAAGGGGAAGGGCGGTAAAATGAAAACGATTAATCCTCGCTCCTTTTTATAATTTCTGCTAATGATTGCATTTTGCATTAAAGAATAGAGGTTGGGCGACTCGATATAAGAATTTACTTGATAGCATATAAAAATTATATTAGTGACAGATTTTTTAAATTTTGTAATTTCTTACTATAATACAAAAAGAAAAAGTATTGGTTTGTCCGATGGGGGGAAGGTGATTGCATGTATCGCACTTCCACCTGTTTATATTATATAGATATTCGACTAATTGTGTTCACATACTATGATTTCTCCATAAAAGTAGGACCGCCCCACCCCCACTCAAAGAGTTTAGATGTGAAGGGCAGTAGAGGTATTCGATCCTCCCCTTCCAATCGGCCAAAGATGAACGACATAATATAAAGACCGGTTAAAATACCAATAACAAGTTTTAATCATATAGATATTTAATTGATTCTGTTAGCAAGCTGTGATTTCTGCAAATAAATAGGACCGCCCCCCCACTCGAAAGTTTATGGTGGGGGGCGGGGCGGATTGATGCCATCGCCCCCTCCCGACCCTACCAAATCGGCCAAAATACTAGAAGGGGGGGGCGAAATAATCTAAAAATAGGTTGAAATATAAATAATTAGTATATATTATTAACATAAGTAATAAATTCGTATACATATTGTGTGAATTCTATACTAAAATTCGTCCGCCCCCCCCCCCCGGTCGGCCGAGTGGGGGGGGGGGGGGCGATCGCCCCTACCGCCCCCTCCCCCTGGATCCGCCAGTGAACCTTATTCAAAGTTTTACTACCATCTAAAATATTTAAGAATCTAGACCAAAAATTTTTCCCCGCCCCTTAGTCATTTAATTGTCATGCTTTTTTTTTTCAGTGTTTCTGAAATTCAGAAACTCATTTTCTTTGATTTTAGATTTCATCATTTCTCCTAGTAAGAAATCGCAAGTTAACGAAAATAAATTAAGAAGAGGTGGACGGGCCGAATTTGAAGTGTGAGAAACATTCAATGCAAATGAACAGTGCTTCTCAAACTTTTTCCCGTTTTTTTGCTAGACATTTTGTTGTATCGCACCCCCTTAGTCAGCTAGGTACCTAAAAGGGGAAACCGATGAAGGCTCTAACAATGGGTTTCGGAAGGCTTTTAAGAATGTAATGAAAAAGAAAAGATACTTAAAGACATATAATTATGATAAAATTTTCCGTCTTAATTTGTTATAACATTATGTTTAGAATGAAAATGTACGAAGTGAATTCATTAAAAGCTAGTCGAGCCTTTGGTTTCGTAAATGTTGATTTGTAGATAATTTTTGTAAATTCTAAAAAATTTTTTGCTGGAAATAGCATAAGAGAAAAATAAGCCCCCCCCGCCCCCATTTTAAGCGAAAAGATCTAGGGGGAGTGCCGTAAGCTTCGCCAGGTGCCGTCCTGCGTTCTGGGCTTCATAATTCTTTTTTTTCCTGGCGTCAACACAGTGCTTTGTTTCTCGTAGTATGCTGAGATAATGTTAAAAAGAGCATAATATAACAGGCAAAGACGTTTCGATATTGAATTATTTTTTTGCGATCAGAAGGCAATATTCATTCAAATTTTAAAAAGTAAAAGTCGCAAGCCAAGCTAAGTCTAATAAAGAAGGAGTCAACATTGGTCTACATAGTTATACTAGGGATATTCGAGCTACAAATAGCGCACTGTAGTGGGTGTGATGGTCGATCATTTTCTTTTTCAGTAAGAACGTACCCTACAGAGCTTTTATTTTTGTCCCACAAAAGTCGTCAAAATAACGACATACAACAGTTGTGAGAATTTCTGGCCTAAGAAAGACATTTGACTGGGTTCATATTAGGACGTTGAGTAATTTAGGCTACTACAAAATACAATCTTTTAATTTTACCCTTGAAAAATAATTTGAAAGGCTTCTCCTCCTCCACTTTGTCATACCCCCACAGTTTGAGAAACACTGCAGTAAAACATGCAAGCTTTTAATGGGCTTGATCGTCATTTGATCATATTCATGTTTAGCAAAAGGGTTTGTAGCAGACCTGTTCGGTACACGTTAAAATACGTCGATTGTACGATCATACGTCAGTCAGGAGAAATGTATCAGTTCTGACATAAGAAGATAGAAGACTTTAAAATCGCGTTGTTGAAGACGCATTGAAAAGTCTTATAAAAAAAAACAACAATAATTGAATTGATATTGTAGTTTATGGAGAGAAGTTCTAGTTCTAATAAATTTTTTTTTAAATTTTGGCAATAATGCCGTTTTTACTTGATTAATAATAAAATATAAAATAATGTAAATGCAACCAACTTTTTGTCCTTAAAAGAAAGACAACCTTTGCGTCCCATTTTCAACACTTAGCATTTTAGATATTTGTAGGCCTACCAAAAAATAAAGTAAATTAAAATATATAGATCAAAGTATATTTGGATATCTAGCTAATCACTTATTTTTGTCTAAGTTGTCTGTTTTTTCCAAACTACAAATTCTTTTCCACTTGGGTGTCACCCCCTGGTGGGTGTCACCCGGTGCGGACCGCACCCCCCCCCCCCGCACTTTCCAAGTGACGCCACTGCTCCTAATTAATTTTCGGACTCGAAGACAAGTCTAATTTTTAAAAGTAAATATATATATATATATATATATATATATATATATATATATATATATATATATATATATATATGTATATATATATATATATATATCCTATACTCTTAAACGAGCAATTCTTGTATGTATGTATATATATTTATATATATAGTAGATTCTTATATTAGGCACACCGTATTCGGGAACTAGGTCAAATTTTTATTTTATTTTTTTATTTGGTGACGGTTTAACTTACAAAAAAACTGAAAGAGATTCTTATTCTGCAACTAAAGGACAATAAAAATAGCTGTGTTTCTTTGAATTACCACTCATAGTCAAGATTTTATTTTAAAATAAATCAGGTCACTTCATGCTCCTATAATAAACGCAGTTTTTGTGCTTTCTCCTTTAGCGCACATCGAGCACCGTTAAGAAACACCACTATATTATTGCTAATAAATTATATCTGTGTTAATTAAAAATTATTTAGATTGTATTAAAAGAAGTAGATTCACTTCTGCAATATGTATTTATAGTATTTTGTCTCTTTATATATGCCTACCTATATAATCTATGTGTAGAAACAGACAGAAATAAATCTCTATAAATCATAGATCTATAAATTAATTATTATAATTTAATAAACATGATATTTTCAACTAGGCTACATGTATTCTCTGTTTCTTTTAATTCCCATCCAAGGACCCTCTTCTTTTCATATTTTGGATGTTCGTTTTGTTACACCTTAACATCCCCTCCCTCCCATAGATGCTTATAATTCTTTTCATGACTCTCTCTCCCCCTTCCCTCCACTGCCTGTATGATAGGTTGTGACACTACACGCTTAGTGTATACCTCTCCTCACCACCAGCTCTCGCCTGGTGTGATCACCTGCAGTGGGCATGGTCTCTGGCTTCAAATTAGCAGCCCGCACTTTTTCTTTCATTCATAAATTATATATTCTAGATATCTCGATCTAGGTCACTTTTATTCATTGAAAAAATCATAGATTTATTAATCCCAGTAATATTTCTTATTACGATTTTGCCTTGTGCACTATAGGAGAATGTGTTAAATTCATTATTAATGTTGAAACACCTCCTTTTTAAATTTTATTTAACAGCTTACGGAATAAATGTGATTGAAATGTCTTTCTTAAGATGTTTGGAAGCTTATTTTGATAGATCCACCAGCCTACGATCAAGACTTTACTTAGACTTAGACTTAGGTCCTCCCGCGCCGTTCGGCGCATTGGGCGGCAAGCTGTCTCCATAATGATCTGTCACTGGCAATGTCTGAAGCCTCTTCCCATCTGGTGTCCACTGTTCTGAGGTCCTCCATGAAGGTGTGTCGCCAGGTAATACGAGGACGTCCCTGTTTGCGCTTTCCTCGTTTTGGCTTCCATGTTATCGCAACTCTTGGTGTGCGTAATTCATTTTGACGTAGAACATGTCCCGCAAACCTCATGCGACGCTCAGTCACAACCTCACTAAGTGTTCGACTCCCAGTTCGGCAAAGGATTTCCTTGTTTGAGATCCGGTCTGTGTAACTGACTCCTAAAATCCGTCTCAGCCATCTCTGTTGAGCCACATTTAGTCTTTTCTCAATTTTGACAGATGACTTCCACGTCTCACATGCATATGTAGCAGTTGGAATGACGATTGTGTTGAGAAGGTGTATTTTTGTCTCGAGTCCAATGGCTTGGCTAGTCCAAATAGGCTGCAGCCTTTGGAAAATGCTCCCTGCCTTTCCTATTCGGCACGCTACATCATGGTAAGCATCTCCATCATTTGTTATGATGCTGCCAAGGTACGTGAACTTGTCCAGCTCTTCAAGCTTTGACTCGCCAAGTCTGACGGGGACACCCTTTGCCTTATATCCCACTCGCATAATTTTAGTCTTATCCAAGTTTATGCGGAGGCCAATTTTGGGTGCCTCTCTGTCTAGGCTCTCCGTCATTTCTTGAATGCATTTATTTGTAGCCCCGAGTAGTGCAACATCATCAGCAAAGTCCAAGTCCGTCAATCGGAGTTGTTCATGCCATGGAATACCAAAGGCAGTCTGGTTCATTGCTCTCCTCATTATGTAGTCGATGGCTAGGAGGAAAAGGAAGGGAGATAAGATGCACCCCTGTCTCACACCTGTCTCGATTGTAAAAAACTCTGTTGTTCCCTCTTCTGTTTTAATGCAGCAACTAGACTGACTGTAAAGGTGTCGTAGGATCTGGACGAATTTTTCTGGTATACCGTATTCTCTAACTATTTTCCATAGTGATTCTCGGTGGACACTATCAAACGCTTTTTTGAAGTCCACGAAACTGATCGTTAGCCGTTGTTGGTACTCAAAACTTTGTTCTATGATATTTCGTAAAACGAAAATCTGCTCTGTACATGATCTGCCTCTTCGGAAACCTGCTTGTTCTTCTCTGAGCCTTTCATCTACAGACTGTTGAAGCCGTCTCAACAAAACAGTGCTGAAAACTTTGCCTGGGACAGAGAGGAGAGTAATGCCCCTCCAGTTGTTACAGTCTGCCAAGTTGCCCTTTTTTGGAAGCTTTACAATCACTCCCTTTTGCCAGTCCTCTGGGACTTTTGAAGTTCGCCAACAGAGATTTAAGAGATCAGTATCTCACGATCAAACAGGCTCATAATATAGCCTTCATTCCTTATATGGGTATGAATTGCCGGGGGAGGTTTATACAATAGCTTTACATACTTGGTTACCGAGAATCTAAAAAACTGCCATCTGCTTTGGAAAGCGGAACAAAAATACAGGAACTTATCTAAAATTGGACATGCACTGTCCCGAAACATCGTTTTTAGCTCCAAACATAAAAATAAGTTAATTATAAACAAAAAAAGCGACGTGTTTCTTAAAGGAGAATTTGATGAGCTGTGCCTAATATAAGAAGCTACTATATATCTAGTAATAGTTATTTTGCCTAATATAAGAAGCTACTATATATCTAGTAATAGTTATTTTGTAGCGAACGTTGTCTAATTTAAACTTTCTGATAAGAGAGCGATATCTTCGCACTTTATTTATTTTGATATTTCAATTAATTCTATGTAGACTCTTCTCTAGATCTAGATCTAGATTAGATCCATAGTCTGTATTCGAGATCTAGTCTAGAATATAGACTACAACTAGATCTATAATCTAGACTAGATCTAGATCTATGTTTATTTTTTTTTTTTCAGATTGCTTTCCCGGTCACTTTAGTTGTAACTCTATCTTGTTTGTTGAGAGTTGTCGCCAGATCATCATCAGGTAATCCGAATAAGTTGAATAACCGTAAAAGTCTAGATTGAGATTCTAGAGTAGTTTATCATCATTTTATGCTATTCGGACACCTAGACCTCTATAGGCCAAAATTTCAAAGTTTGACTTTAACAGTGCACTATTTGACAATGGTTTGACATATTATATAAAACAAAATGAAGAATGAAGTATCAAAATCTTTAGTTTATATATAATTTTAGGAGAATAAGTTACTAAAGACTAAAGGATGACTACTTATATTTGTACCCCTAACTCTAACCTATATTTGTTATTATATATTACATTTAAATTTATGGTCAAAGAGGCCATGTGTTTTCATTTAATTCAGACAAATTTGACCCACATTATTTGATTCCGGACACCATATGTATAATTTATTTCAGTCTCTATACACTCTATATTTAGGCATCAATAAACTCAGATTTTTATTCTAGACTATATTAAGACTATATTAACATTAACTAAATTTTAAGATCCCTCACATTTTCAACAGAAATGCATGATTATTTATATGTTATTTATTTCTTCTTTATGATTCTGTGATAGAAGTTGAAACTTTTTTTTTTTTAAATTCTTAAATGTGGGTGGACATTTCGAAAACGAAAAAAAAAAATATGTTGACACTTAAATGTTTTCAAATTATGCATAAATACGAACACAAAAAATAAAAAATGAACACACTTAATCTACCAAAATTAGGTCAATAAGATAGTGACTTCTACACCGACTTTTAGACTTATTTTATGTTTGCATGATTAGATGTGTGTTGAATGTTAGTGTTTTTTGTTTATTCATTTAATAAAATACATTTCTAATACAGATGATCTTTGACTTTTGTAGTATAGTATAGGTTAGGATAGCCATTCTTGCCTAAATAGCTGAATCCTCTATATTCTTTCTATAACTCTATATAAATCTAGATACTAGATCTATCTAGTAGGTCTAGATCTAGGTATTTAACTTCATTCAATGTATCAAGCTCACTCCAAACATTTGCCCATTTATTTTCTATAAAAAAACAACAAACAAACAAATATAATATAAGATCATTAACATTGATGTCCAAAACTGTCTGTCTGAAATAAATTTTGGTAAGAAAATCGTAATTCAATACAAACACCCTATTATTTTTCTTTTGTATGGAATCAAACAACTTGGCTTATGAATCAAATAAATCAGCCCTAAAAACAGAATAAATATTGCCGGGCTCATTAGCATAGACTTAGCCAACCAAAAAATATAGTCTGTAGTTTCATACTATTATTAAAATAAAGATTTAATGACCACAAAAACAGCGAGTGTCCGAATTCATATAATGTCCGGATTAAATAAACTACTCTAGATCTAGGTCTAGATCTATAATCTATATCGATTATATCGATTTTTCAAGTCTAGATGAGTAGATCTATTAATTTACCATATCTATAGACAGTCATTATAAGTATAGTATAGTATAGATTCTAGTCATCTAGATCTATATTTACTAATTTTAAATTTACTATTAGTATATAGATCTTGTAAGTCTATTTAAGTCTATTATTATTATTATTATTGTATAGATACGTCTCTAGTTTAGTGATCTGGTCAATTTAGAATTTAGGGCTATAGGGTTTAGTCAAACTAGATCTAGAATTAACTAGATCTAGATCAACTTCAAGTCTTCAAGTAGATCCAAAATTTAAATCTAGATCATCATCTAGATACTACATTTTATAATTAGTTATAATTATTCTTATTATCTTATTCTTATTCCTGGTAACACAGACTAAAAATTTAAAATACCTCTAGAGTCTCTAGAGGCAGAGTTGTTATAGGGCCTACTAAATTAAATGAAAAACTCATGAAATCCAAGGGATACAACAATTAGTTCACTGACATTTCGTTCCCTGACAAATTGTTCACTAGTCGTCTAGATAGTAACATATTCTTAACACTCTTAAGACGGAGCCTTTTAGCATGTCTTATACCAAAAAGACAGAGCCCTATTTCCAGACTTAGCATTTCTCTTACAAAAAAAATCCTAATAAATAAACTAATTACTTACATACACAAAGCTATATATACTATTGAAGAGAAATGAATGAACTAATATAATCTTATGGAATAAATCTGAAATATTAACATTTATTAAAATAAGCCAAGCTAATTTGCATAATTTATGCACATAAATTTCCAAAACCTTTTTTCAAAGCAGAACAGAATTAAAAAGGTAAGAGTTTTTTAAGAAGTTCTAGGCCTGAATAAGTCCTAATACATGTGAAAAAGGCACATGGAGACCCTTCAGATAGTTCTGTCACATTATTTTACTACTTTCTCTCCCCACCCCCCCAGATACCATGGAAACAAACACCTTCATTTTGGCCACAGGTACAGCCACCCATTATGACCCATGTATCTTCTTTTGAGGTGTTTGTTGGTCAGAAAGTTGGCATCGTATTTGTCTCCCTGACAAACATTTGAACTTTAACTTTAGAAATTGATAGTAAAAAAGAGCATAAAATAGTCTATGGGGCGCTAATACCTTAAAAAATTGGTGCTGAAATGGGTCTTCTCTATCCAGCTCCTCACCCTCCTTACATTGCGGCTGATAGGTTGTCCGCTTCGTCTTTTTCGCCAAATAGCCTTGGGCTGATAGATCAGGTTAATATTATATTCTCTGATTTTTATCATCTACTATCCTCATGCTTTAGAAAAATTAACAAAGAAACTTGGATTAGACCCGATCTCTAGCAATCAATTTTGTTTTTGAAATAATAGCAACAAAAGCTGTAACATAATATATCAATCTCCTGTTTGTGTAAACAAATTAAACATGCAACGACAATATAATATTTAGAATATGTTACTATCAAGTGAACGATTTGTCAGTGAATGATTTGTTGTGTGAATAATTTGTTGTGAACCAATTGTTGGTGAACAAGTTGTCAGTGAGCAATTTAACAGGTGAATGAATAGTCATGAACAAATTGTTGGTGAACGAAATTTCAGTGAACAAATTGCCATGGAACCTGGAATCCCCATAATGTAACTATTTAAAAATCAAACAAAGTATTAGGGTTTATTAAAAGAAATGTCTACAAATCAAATAAGAACATTAAAATGTTATTTAACCTTGGTTAGGCCAATGATAGAATATGCATCCTCTGTTTGGGACCTCTCAACTCAAGAAAACATTAAGAAACTGGAACAGACACAAAATAGAGCAGTGAGATTCATAACAGTCCAATGATAAATTTAAATTCTTAAGTCAACACCTTCTTTTTTACTATTTTTACAAATGCCCTTGAGGGCTCCAGATCCAGATTTATTGAACCCCTTTGTGATTCGGTGGTAAATAACTTTTTTGTGATAAATAGGCGATGGGGGGAGCATGGTGGCTGAGTGGTAAAGTGTAAAGTGCTTGTCTTCTGAACTAAGGTGTCTTTTTTTTTAATAAAGCGAAATTGGTGGTGTTGTTTTTTTACATTTTGAGGCCTTTTTTTTTTATAGAATTTTTTTTTAAGTACTAAAATGTTGGGTTGTGTTTTCAAAAACATTGACAGATATCCTCTTACCAAAATGGCCAGTTTTAAACAATGGTATGAAAACACTGTGTACATATGCATATACATGTGATAATAAGAAATCTTGGAACTTCTTGATTAGTTTTGCATTCAGTTTAATAAAATAAAGGAACTCTACAAATATTCTTTGTTTTTTCTCTTGTAGGCTCGAGAAAAGTATGATCATCTTTAAAGTTAACAATTTCATTTCAGTAAGGGCTTTGAGAGGCTCAAGTTCCTTTATCCTAGTTCTTCCTTTATCCTAGATATTCTAATAATTTAGCAACCATTTCATCATTTTCATGGATTTTAATTTTGCAAGTTTTAATTCTTGAAGTGTACATTTATCATTATTATCAAGCTCATCTATGGGGTTAATGGTCAAATATCAAGGTTTTCTAAAGTATTCTAGTCATCTTCGATTCTTTGCATGTTAGACTACTCATAAAGTCCAGTAGATTTATAGATATTCGCTTAACCAGGACTTTTCTCCTGGGTTGTGTGTGTGTGTGTGGGGGGGGGTGAGGGTGGAACAGGATTTAAAAAAAATCTAGCATTCATTAGTTAAGAGCAAAATAATTGCTCTAAAATGTATAAAGGAAGTATTGTCTTTTAAAAAAACAAAAAACTATTTTTTTAAATGTTTTTCTTATTAATTATTAAAAAAGAATATCTTTCTCTCTGCTGACAATTTATTTAACTTAACTTTTAGAAACCTGTTCATTGGGAGGGCATGTCTACCAGGTGGGAGAGACATGGCATCCAGAACTTGACATGTTTGGAAAAAATTGCATCAACTGTACATGTTTACCGGTAAGCTGATAGTCAATACTTTTCACTCAAAAAGTGCTACAAGCTATAGCTTGTGTTGCTTACAGGTAAATCTGGTCTTGTCTAATATGCTTGAAATTTACATTCTTAACACAATACAGAAACAAAGTTTTCAGTGTAATCAAACTTCCAAGTGACCATTTTAGTTTGTTTTTACTGTACACCACTAGCACTTTTTGTTGACATTCATGTAGGACTATTTGAGTGTACTTTTGTTGTTATAATGGTTTGATTAAAATGTTATCAAATGACTTGACTTAATCCTTTTGGCTTTCAGTGGAACATAGGGACACAACAGTACTTTGCCATTGGACTCATTTCTGGACAATACGTCTCATTTGGATCAATGTCCATCCTGCCATCTTTCCTTTTTGGTCTATCAATTTCCTTATGTTAAACTTTGGTGTCCCAGCCTTTCTCTTCCTCTGTGGCTTCCAGTCTAGAGCCTGTCTTGCAATTTGTGTGTGTCCAATTCTCATTGTTTAATTTCTTATTCTATTAGTTTCTGAAAGAGTATAAATTGGGAGGGCATGTCTACCAGGTGGGAGACATCTGGTTTTGTAAAGCATATGAATAATTTGACCATTTGTGATTTGACACTGTGTAAACAGTTAACACAGTGACATGCTAGTAGACCTTCAGTAGACATTAGCACTAATAAAGTAGTAAAAATAAAATAGCATGGTGACGAAGTCGTAAAACACTTAACTTCCAAACAGAGGTTCTTCCAGTTTGACTAATGGTGATGACTAGTAATTTGAATTGAAGAATTTTTATGATGTCCCAGAGTCCATACAACACTCATATGTACAAGACATTAGTTGTGGAAAGTTAAGGTGATAGGTCATGAAACCATTGTAGGTGAACTCTACTAAAAAAAAAAGAAATTTTGCTTTTTAATATAAGATAGGATTAATCAGCCTTAGTCAATGAGAGGGGTGAGATATTTTTTTCTGTTTCTCAATAAAAAAAACCTGTATACATACCTCATATATTTGCTCTAACATAGGGTGGCGAGACAGATTGTAAGAAACATGACTGCCCCAAACCTGAGTGTGAAGAACCAAAAGTTTTGAAAGGCCAGTGTTGCCCGACATGTGGAGGTAATTCATGTTTTAAGCTACCTCAAAACTACTTCATTTTTATGTTGTGCTTATATTCTGTGACAATTAGTATTAATTTTTCAGCTTTTTTATTGGGTGCTTTATTTAAATTTAAATTATATTCAGTCCTTATACTTGCTAGATTTAAAGAAAGATTCCTTGGTCTTCATATATAAGTATACCAATACTCTTAGAGATCTCAGTCTGTAATGAAATAACGTTCCTCCCTTTTGGTTTATGTGACTTGTCAACTTGTATGTTTCATTTTCTATTAATTTTTCAAGCTTTTAATTTTTACTTACACATGGGCTCAATGGTATTTGTTTTATTTTTGGCATTTTGGTGTTCAGTTAATGTTATTTACTAAACAACCATAGCTACCAATATATATGTGTGGAAATGCATTATGTCTAGCTCAATTTGGCTTAATTTAGACTTGTAAGACTTGTTCAGGTCCTGTGCATAATCTATTGACCTCCACTAGGTGTCTTTTGGTTGACAAACTGTCACATACTTTCCATTTTGTGGTGCAGAAAGGGTGCCAGGCTCCCTGGGTAGTAATACCTGTCAGCGAATTTAGGAAATTTAGGCACCGGATATTTAGGCACCGCGTATTTACGGATATTTAGGCACCCGAAATTTAGGCACCTGGATAATAAGGCACCTGGAAATTTAGGCACCGGATAATTAGGCACTTTTTGACAAGGCGGAAAATTAGGCACCGGATAATTAGGCACTCTTTAATTAGCGACCTTAATTTTGAAAGTAGTTTTAAAATGTTAACGTATATGTTATCCTTAGGCTATGGGATATCGGTGACATTATCAAAAAAATAGCAACCATAATGATTCTAACTGTAGAAAAGCTGACAAAATGGGGAAAATGACAATCATGAGAATGTGTGGAAACAAATGACTCCTGAGTCATTATATAATATAGACATCACAGCATTCAGGGGAGGGGAGGTAGAGATGATTCTCCGCTCATTGCTTCCGTCCATCACCAACCCCTAAGGTTGACTGGTGAGTTTTTTTAAATTGATGATTATGCAAATTGTGTAAATATTTAGTTACTAATGTAAATACTCAGGATTAAAAAGTATTATAAAATATTTTTATTATGTCGGGGAGTGTTGGTGATAAATATAATCGCAATCGCCCTCTGCTTGTGGAAAAAGGAGGGGTCGTACTCTTAAAATGGGATGGGTGGGCCGGGGGGGGGGGGGGGCGCACACAGTCTCACTTAAATGAGAGGATTTCTCGCAGGTAGATGTAAACTTAGTCGTAAAAGTAACGTAGTGAATCTGAAGGCTACACACTGGACTAAAGGGTATGGAAACACAAAGGTGTTCAAATGGAAGTCTGTCTGGGGATTATATTTTAGAGGCCTTCCAAAAACTTCGGTAGACACATTTCTGTTAAAACCATCATAATAATAAGAACAGTAATAAAAATAATAATATATATAAGGGAAATGAAGATAGTTAAATTTGATTGGCAGTTTTGAAAGTTAGGGAAACAAGTGTTGTTTTTTTTTTGTTTTTTTTTTAATATGTGTGTGTGTGTGTGTGTTTAATAATGAGTGTATGAAACCTTTTTTGTCGTTTTTTTTTTTTCATTCTGAAGAAAAAAATAATTGTATAAGGTAGGCCTACTGAACACAAAAGGAATGGAGGAATCATACCTTCTCGAAAATTGTAGTAAATATATTTGGTTTATGATAGAGAAGGTGGGGTTAAATTGGAACATCAACAATCTTCTATAAGCAGAAGAAGTATTAATAAGAGACTAATATTCCAAAAAAAAAATGATATTTACATTTTTAACTCATCTGTCTTCTCCATAAACTTTTTTTAAAATTTTCAAAACATTATATTTTATCATAATTTCTAGCCGTTTTGCGATTTCCATTGCTATTTATATAAATATTATATTACATAAATCTACATATTAATTCAATAAAAGTTAATGACCACATTTGAAGGACGTAACACACCTATACACTCCCACAATAGATCTTCCTAAAGGGGTTACCCATTAACAATATAAAAGAAGGAGTGTTGATAATAGATATTAATGCTATTATAAAATATGTATACTACTTTAGTTTATCAACATATTTAATTCCTATAAGTAACGCGCGCAAATCCACCCTGCTCATTTCCATTCCCACTATAAGAAGACAATTTTCTCCAGACTTCCATTTTAGCAGTTATGTTCAATGCTGTACCCTGCCCTGTACTCCAGTGTGTAGCCTTGAGACTCATTGCGTCACTTTCACGACCTAGTTCAACATCTACCCGCCACAAATCCTCTCCTTTAGTGGGAGTGTGTAGAGGGGGAAGGGCTAAGGTCAGGAAGCAATGAGAAGAGAATCAACTCTACCTCCCCTTCCCTGAATCCTGTGAGGTCTATATTTTATAATGACTATTAATCCGGAGGCATTTTTTCCACACATTCTCACGATTGTCATTTTTTTCCTCGTTTTGCCAGTTTTTCTTTTATATCATGAAAATTCAGTTAGAATCGTTATGGTTGCTATTTTTTTGATAACGTCACCAATAGCCTAAGGATAACATATACGTTAACATTTTAAAACTACTTTCAAAATTAAGGTCGCTAATTAAAGAATGCCTAATTATCCGGTGCCTAATTTTTCCGCCTTGTCAAAAAGTGCCTAATTATCCAGTGCCTAAATTTCCGGGTGCCTAAATTTCCGGTGCCTAATTATCCGGTGCCTAAATTTCCAGATACCCCTGTCAGCACCCCCTTCCCAATCCCTTAAGTGTACCTAATCCTCATGTGAATAAAATCAGTAAACAATGTGCAATACAAAAGCTCATATAATGTCAATGAAGTTAAAGGGAAGCTCTGATGGTTTTTCAAGTGGGTTATTGACATTTAAAAATTTTTCTTAAAAAGTTGAAATACCATTTTATATTTACATGCTTAGAAACATTTATATTTAATAAATTAGATGGTAAATTCTAGACCTAAAAAAATGGGATTATATGAGATTTTGTTTTTAGGGATTGCCTATGTCACTTTCCTCAACAATAGATTTATCCAATCGCATTGCTTCCTTCTTATAGTGGCTGTTAGGCCTAGTGATGACTTGTCCATAGGCTGTGACAGTCATTAGTAAAGTTATATAATCTAAAAGCATTAGGTTAGATAAAGAATGAAACATGTAACATTTTCATCTACACTCCTCCCTGCCCAAAAAAAGTTAATAGACTGTGTCCAGCTAATTCTAACAACTGGTAAGTGTAAGCCTACCCTAGTTTAGTATGTGTATTCGGCCATGACAATACTATCACACCTTTTTCCTTGCGCGTTACACAATAGTGTATTGTATGCTGAGTGATCACATGAGAAGATAACACACTGATATGGGTAGTTAAGCACGTAGATCTACCTTTTTAACTAGTTACACAGATCAAATGTTTCTTAACATTTTTTTTTCTTTTCTTACTAAAGATATAAAACTACATAGGCATCTATTTCATTTACAAGATTTTAAACTTTACTGTATGGTTTTCCATTATACAATAATTCAATAGAATTTTAAAAAAATGAAGGTGTATATATATATATATATATATATATATATACTATAAAGTAGAATGTAAGGAGTATGTATGTTCCGAATAGAAATCGCTTGACCAATCTTGATGAAATTTTGCACAAATGTTCCTTGGCCTTGGATGCTAACTGGAACTGTGACGTATATATAGTAGCCCTAAAACAAACTAAAGACCCTCAAAAAAAAAGTTGACCAACTCTATGAAAGTATTAGTATTTGATGAATCAAGGCCATGTTTACCATGTTTAGATAGAAAGGATCTAGATCTAGACCTAGATCTAATTTTTAAAACTACACTTTGCACAGATAGTTTTTTACTTTGACACATGAAAATACAAAATATAGTATATTGATTTCATTATTTAATAAAATTAACCTTCAAATTTGTGTTTCAAAAGCATTTTTACATAAATTCGTTCCTTATATCTGTGAATTTAGAAGTCCTGACGTACATTCTTTCATTAGACAAGACCAAAATGTTACACATCTCTCTATTCCTAGATCTAAAACTCTAATTCAACTCTAAGATGATAGAACTAGAGATTGGAAACAAACCGAACCCGAACCGAACTCGAACCTCACTTATGACCGAACCGAACCCGAACTTTGAAACTGCTTGGTACGAACCGAACCGAACGAACCCTCCTTATCTTAACCAAACTAATTTTGCAATTTGTACATCCTTTTTTTTAATTTTTGGTTTAAAAAAATGTAAAAAAATTACTTAAATATTTTATTTAAATTCTAATGATTCCATTATACTTTGAAAACTTGGGTTAGGGTTAGGGTTAGAGCTAGGGCGCGCTGGGGTTCCCATGGGTTTTTTCCGTATGTGCCGACTCCCCCCTGGCCTTGAATTTTCGCGGGCTGTTTGCAATATTGGTTTTGAGTTGAATAGGCGCCCTCTAATTAGATCTAGATCTAGACTCTAGTTCCTAGCAAGTAGAAAGTCAACATTAAAATATTGTCACTTTTATTTGAGATGGCTGTTAGTTGAGAGTAGTAGAATATTTTTTTTGCTGATTATAGAGTGTAGATATAAATCTACAATAAGTTCATTTGTATTCTAGTTTAAAATAAATTTTAATTATCTTTTATTATATGAATTATTTTTACAAAATTGTGAAGTATTCCATATTGGAATATTATCAGTGGCGTAGCAAGGGTGAGGGAGGAGGGGGAGAAATGGAAAATCTCCCCAAATGAGTGTTTTTTACAATATTCAATATTACGCAAAATGCAGGGGCCCCCAAAGAGGTCCAGCCCCTCCCGGGCCCCCAATTGATGAAAAATTCCTAGCAACGCCCCTGAATATTTTTACTATTATTTTGTTTTGCATTATTGATCATCAGTATTTTTAATCTAGCATTTCTCAAACTTTGGGTCCTCCCCCGTGGGTGGGGATGGCAAGTATCTTGAGTTGGGGGATTGGGAGACGCAACTTCCTGACAAAAAGGGGTGTCATAGAGTGTGTGTGTGTGTGTGTGGTGTCTGGTGGCGATAAAAAGAGGTTAAGCGACATTTGTGTTTATGCATTGAGTATGATGAAAGTAGCATAATGCAAATGTGAAACAGCCGACAATCTTCGTTTAAATATCAGTATAGTTCATTAATATTACATCTCTATCAAAAATTAAATATGTGAATATTGTAATAACAGTTAGGCTATATTGAGTTGTTCACATAAGAACTTTATTTTAAAGTTTATTAAGTTTATATGTTATTATAAGGCTTGTCTTCGAGTCCGAAGATTAGTGAGGAATGTTATTCCCATGGCTGTGCAGTCCCAGATGTGACCTACATATTTTGGCACATCCAGGGCAAGCATAACCACTGTCTGCAGGTGGTCCATTTAGTTTTTCTTTTCGCGTCTGCGTTTGTCCTCGGCAGCAGATTTTCTTTTGGTCTCAAATGTGTATCCCGCGGCCTTCGGGAGTGAACTCCAACTGACTCGTTCTGAGGCCGCATGTAACCAGGTGCTCTCTTCTATGTCAGCTAAGCAAAGTTGACTCCTAAGCTGGTCTTTGAAGCGTTTCCGTGGGGCGCCTCTTTTATGGCGGTCACCTTTTAGCTCAAAAAAAAAAAAAAAAAAAAGACTGTCTTTGGCATACGTTTGTCTCCCATACGGGATACGTGCCCTGCCCAGCGTAACTGACGGACCATAAGAAGTCCCTCTATACTATCCTTACCGGTAAAAATATAAAACGCCTTTATTGGTTCAATTGTACTAGCTGTTTGTAAGCGACAAACCAACGACCAACTAACGAGGAGAGGGGGCGTTGAAAAAAAAGTTTTATTTTCAGTTTAACTTATCTGAATATTAGTATAATTACATGTTTAAAAATTAAAATATATTAAGTAGGAGATGTCATTTTATCTTCTAATAAGACCTTGTCAACTGTAGACTGCTTTTTGCGAGGCGCGTATGCACAATATGGGTCAAAACATTTTGAAGAAAACATTTTAAAACATCTCCGCTATTGAGATTCTTCTGCATTTTTTGTCTCAGAATAGTCGAATTTCTTCCGTATATTGCAATTTATTATAGTGACGACTTATGTGTGAAAAAAAAATCCTCGATTGAGACGTCTTTACACGAAGAATATTTGTTTTTTTATTATGATGAATAGTGCGTTCTGAAAGAAAGCACATTGATATTAGCCTTTTAAAAAAATATCTCTTCTTACTAAGAGAAAAAAGTTAGAATACGCTTAATTAATTAGCGCAGAATCATGCCCAGAATTAAACCTGCCGCATCTTTAATTCTCCATTAAGAAATTTTTACAATGCTTAAAATGTATGCAGGCAACATTATTTTAAAAAAAGTATTGCCCATAGGCCTATTATATGTTGCAAAGTATTTGTTTTATGTAAAAATTAAACTTAAAGTGTTTTATCTGATAAATTGTATTAAACCTTATAACTTAATTTTGCTATTACATAATTTCATAACATCGAACCGAGCCGAACCCGAACTTTAGACCTGACCGAACCGAACCCGAACTATACTCGTCATCGAACCGAACCGAACTCGAACTTAAATCTGACCGAACCAAACTGAACCCAAACTTTAAAAGTTGGGTTCGATTCCCATCTCTAGATAGAACTTCTCTTCATAAAGATAGTTTTATACTTTAATACATAAACATACTATAGTCCATTCATTTCATATTTTAATGACATTAGCATTCAAATTTGTTTTTCCTTAAGCATTTTTCATACATTCATTCGCTATAGCTGCTAAGTCGTATTGACATACATTTTAATAGTTCCATTCATGATTCCGTACATCTAACAAAAAAGGTCAGGCATGCGCAGAGCAAAGCCTCCACGCACGCACAGAAAGAACTCTATGCAAGCCAATATTTAACTCTAGATTGATTAGTCTAGATCTAGGCTATCTGTATCTCAAGATCTACTTTATACTTTAACACATGAACATACAAAATAAAGTCTATTCATTTCATATTTTTAATCAAATATATGTAGGCCTACAAGCAAATGTTTTTATATGAAAAAATGGTTTTAAGTCGATTAGCTATTTTGATAGCTCCATTCATACTATTTTTACATTCACGCATTCGCTATACTTATAACATTATTATTTCGTTTAATTGTTTACAAAACACTCTCAGTGACTATATCGACAGTGATACGCAAATTAGGACCCGCGGGCTGCGTGTAACATATGGCTAGTATATATATTTATATTTATTTATATTTTTGTGTGCATACTCACAACCAACCATTTTTTATTGGGCAACTTCGTTTATAAGAAACATCTTCCTTAGATATGTGGTGTCAAAATGTATACAAGTTAACTAGTTGGTTTTTCTGAGATATGGTTCTAGATCTACAGTTATATAGAACTACTCAGTGCATTAGGATAACCAACTGATGGGAAAAAAATGAGCATTTCACAATCCTTCCTGTCCAAAAAGAAAATAACGTTGGGAGTCTAACAGATGTTAACCACCATTGTCCGCCGATGGTCAATAGAGATGTTCTATTTGACCTCTAGGTCTGTCAGTGGCAGTGGATTTTCTTTTGGCCTCAAATGTCTATCCTGCTGCCTTTGTAAGTGACCTCCGGCAGTCTCATTCCGAAGTCACCTGCAGCCAGGTGCTCTCTTCTATGTCAGTTAAAGCAAGTTGGCACCTAAGCTGGTCTTTAAAGCACTTCTGTTACGTCAACTACCTTTCAGCTCACCATAAAAGGACTGCTTTTGGCATACTTTAGTCCCCCATATGCGATACTTGCCCTGTCCAGTGTAGCTGTTGGACCAAAAGAAGTCCCTCTATACTGTCTATACTGGCGTGGAAGGACATCTCTTTTGTAGTGCTGTCTTTTGGATTATCTCTAAACCTCGTGAAAACAGATGTCAGCCAACCTACTCAGCCTCAGAAGTCACCGTAAATGGATACCCACTTAAGGGGTAGACCACTTCACCTATCTAGGAACCATTGTGTGAAATGAGGCATTGCTTTCAAGGGCTCGAGGATGAGTCAGAATCAATCCCTCTGCGTATCTACCAACCAGTGGTTCTCTTGATCCTTCTATATGGTTACTGTACAGAAAGTCTGAGAAAGCAACTAAAACCTTTTGAATGCTTTCACCATAGATGCTTCAAGTCACATAGAAATTTAGAAACCCAGTAAAAATCAGACTGTTTCGGATGCGCAGTAAAATTACATTAAACAAGGTTACAAAAGACAGTTTGTGTGGAAACACAAACTCAAAATCGGCCCCCGAATTAAAATGTTTTACATAATTCGGATAATCCTTCAGAGTTGAAGATAGTTTACTTCCTAGTCCAAACCTCCCGCAGGACGACGGGGGATGGGAGCAGGCAGGGTTTGAACCTTCGATCGTCGATAAATCCAAACGACAGTCCAGCGCGCAAACCGCACGACCAGTGGTCCACCCAGGTAGGCTTCAATATTTTCAGAAAGAAAATCCGAATGAAATTATATCAAAGACAAATGAGAGATAAGAATGGAGAAAGAAGGTTAACAGATCTTGTGTAGTGCCCCAACCGTCCCGCAGATCAAAGGATACGTGAAAGTGAATGTAAAGTTAGATGTGAACCTGGCCTAACTAGTTTGTGGTCTATAGGGCAGATGATGTAAAGTTCATCTGTTTTTGTGGCCTACGGTTAACGAGGGTGTCATGTAGCCAGCACAACGACCAACCGCCTATGCTTTTCCCCAACTAATGTCAGGTACCCATTAGAGCTGGGTAGACTCAGAAGTTGAAAATCCCAGTCTTCACCAGGATTCGAACCCGGGACCCTCGGTTCGAACTAAATAAGTTATTTGTTTTGAAAAGGCTCAATCTCATATTCGAATCCTCAAAAAAAAAAAAAAATTTCCGCTATATAGAAAAAATGTTCACGAAAATGATGTTTATAAGATTACTATTCGTCTTAAATTAGGTGTAACATATAATGCATACTAATTAGCTTTTTCTTATAAAAAAAACTGCTTGCATAATTAATTTTAAAAATTAGAATTTTCGCTTTCAGGAAAAAAAAAAAGTAGCAGTTGCATCAGAACTTTGAATGGTCTAAAATATTGTGAAGTCAGATTTTCAATATCTCTTCTAGTTTACGAGATCTAAACGGGACGGACGGACAGACGGACAGACATTTCGCACAAAACTAATAGCGTCTTTTCCCCTTTCGGGTGCCGCTAAAAAAACAACAACAAGAACTAAATATTATTAAAAATAAAATAAAAGCAAAAGATATTGCTATCTTTAAATGAAATCACATATATCAAAAATAGTCAAAGCCATTAGAGTTTCCCTTTAACAAACAAACAATCTATATTAACATTACATTTTCTTACATTTTCTTGCATTTTCATGATTTTGCAAAGTTGTTAATGACATTATCAGAGCTATTAGTTTTGACCAGCTCCTCTGTGCTTAGCAATGACAAAAAAAAAAAAAAAAGTGGAATTAGTACTTTTATAATTTACTATACTTTATGAACATTGGATAGTTTCATGGTTCTGTAAGAAGCTGCAGTATACAATTTTAAAAAATTAAAAGTATCAAGACCATCTCCCCAACTTGCTTATTTTTCTCTGTTAGCTGTGCCATTGTTAAGCATTCAACTACTTATTAGCTTATCTGCTTATAACACAGCCTTAAGCAGTTATTAGCTTGTCTACATATAACAGACTCTTAAGCATGTGATGCTTAAATTTTAAATTCATAAAGTACTTCTTTTTGGCTGCTTATATCATTTTATTTGTTATGGTCAGTAAAATATTTTCTAATTGTTAAAAGATTAAATCTAATTAATATGAAGCATATTGAGAGAACTTTAAAAATATTCTTTTGTATATCTTTGCAAATATTTTTACATAATTTTAAAGTACTTAAAATGTATACTCATATTTTGCTCTGTTCCCTGTGATGTTATCAAGTAGTAGTGCTTTGTCTTTCAATTGTTATTGTTAATAGTCTTTTGTGTTGAAACTATTGCAAACATATTTTAATGGTAAATCCAATTATGAAAAATAATTTCTATTATCTTTTAACTTTTCTTTGGACAATAATGAAATTGTGTAATATTGCACTAGTTGTTTATTTTTTTTACTCTGCTTGCATTCAGTTGTCTTGCTCTTTATTTTTAGTTTTTCTATTGATTATTCTTGAGTTGTGCATGACACCCTATAGAACCCCAGTACTAGCTGCTTGCTCCTCCCATTGTCTTACATCAGATATTGACAACCTTCCACCCACAGTCGGGACGGACACACCACAACAGCAAAACAAGAAAAAGCGTGGATGTGACTTTCAGGATGAGCACTATGAGCACAGAGAGGTGTTTCCTTCCAACAAAACAGCCTTGGCACCAAAACAAGATCAGTGTGTTCTCTGTGAGTGTTATGTAAGTCAACAACAACAGTTACTCTTGTATTTATTTAGGACATAACTCATATCTTAATTACATTAAACTTCATTACATCTAGATCCTAGTTATTTTTTAAAAATTTTTTGTATCCTGGACTGACTTTTACTAATAGGCTAGTAGGTCATTTTCTTTGTCTATTCTTTCAATCTGTTGTTTTGAATCAAATCATATCTTAATCTTATAAATTACAGATTCCATAGAAAACAATTTATCTTACCTATAATTATGTATTAATAATGTGCTTGTTAATCAGAGATTTGAACTTTGGTTTTCCTGGCTGATTCAGGCAACCTGTTCCATGCTCTAATTGTGTTTTTGTATTGGAAAGTTATGGTTAATGTTTTATGTATTATTAGGACTTTATTTTTTTAGTCTTCTGTTTTGAATGAATGAATAAATAAATATATAGATTTAGATTCACCTCAAACAAATCTGCATTTTTGTAATTTTGAAAACCAAAGGCAATAAGTGCTGAGATGTAGATTGCATCTCTTAATTTCTTCCATCTGATAGAGATGTCTTCTTTGCACTTGATTGAACTGTTCAGGAACTGTGGATGAAACTTTTCAGATCTATCCTTTGATTGATGCAGTTGTCAAGCTGGTGCCAGTATTTTGAGTGTGGGTGCCGCCAAGAGACTTTGCCAGAGAAGTATGTGTTTGCCATTGTCATTGATCTTGCCAACACCATTAGGTCCCAAACATTTTGGCCATGCATCATTTTCAGCACCAACCCGGGCATTAAAATCTCCATCAATATAGAGGTGCTCGGACTTTGTGATGTTTCTAATTACATCCTCCAAAGCTTGGAAGAACATGTCTTTGTCCTCTTCCAGTTCAGCAAGTGGTTGGTGAATAGGCACAAATAATATTTACTTTCCCTTGCGGGACACAAGTTTCATGTATGCTATCCTTTCATTGCCTATGGTGAACATTGTTTGACACGTCATTGATGAGTTCAGGATCAGTATTGAAGCCAGGACACATTGTCTGTATGTTCCAGCTTGCGAATCACATTAATGCTAAGGGTTTTCTTTTGATTGTACTGGCAGGTGCAGGTGAGCAGCTTGCTTTTTTATTTTGTCTTAGCACCAAGTACCCAGTGGTTTGGCAAGCTGTGGTGGGATAGCACTGAATTGTTCGAGAGCTGCTCAGCTTAAGGCAGGCAGTAGCTATCCAGTTAGGCTGAAAAACACCACCTACCGTCAAGAGTGGTTCCTGGCGTTCCATCTAATGCCAATCAGCTTATCAACCGTAACTACCACTCTCTGAGTTTTTTTCAGAAATATTACTGTCAGAGTTGGAGTGACCTCTTCATTGCTGGGGAAAAACCTGGATGGTAAATTTGCAAGTCCTGGGCTGCCTTCACGTTAACATTGGCCTCTCTTCCATACTGACTGGGTCCAAAGGGATGGAAAACCATTGCAATTAGGGGAGTTTGACAGAGAGCAGTAGTTTTACTCTCCCCCCCCCCCCCCCCCCCCCCCACAGGGCTCCAAAACGGATTTTCTTTTAGGGTTTACTTCCTTAGCCTTGGAACACACAAGGCAGTACTGTTTTGTGAGCAGCAGGGCATGTCCGCACACCAATGGGCCACGACTGGCTCACATCTTATCTTGGGGACAAACCTTCTCCGACATCCTTGCAGATTAGCCTGAGGCTTCACAGCCTCTGTTTCCATCTGTCACCATGAGGAGGTACTGCATAGGACTTGCTGTGAAGAGGCTATGTACTGGGCAAGAGAGACTTACAAATTGATCCCCTTTCACAGATGTTATTTGATGGCAAGAGAGACTTACAAATTGATCCCCTTTCACAGATTATAGCCACATTAGATGCTTCATACAGCCTTTGGACAGATTTCATTTATTAAACAGCTGCTTTTTCTTTAGAAACTGAAAGGACAATTCTGTTATTAATAGGGTATAATATTCTATCAAAATACAGAAAAAAGGTTGCTCATCATTTACTTTCACTTGATTCCTGTTTTATAAAAAATAAGTTGATTATCTGATTGGCTGTGAGGAAAACATTTTTATTATGCTGCCAGATTTGTTCTTTACTTTTGATGATATAAATTGTATTGCACATCAGCATATCTTATGTATGGATGGCAGCCGTGCGGGTGTAAGAGTGATTATTCTTTGTTATGATAGACTAAGACTAAGACTGCTTTATTGATCCTTATGGAAATTTGTTGTGATTACAAGGACTCTTTTCTCATATAAAGACAACACAACAGAAACATACACATAAATACAACAGACACTACATAGAAAGTTCATTCAGCGACTACACTCAGGCATCTTGGTCTTGTTCATGTTTCCTGATCGAGTGGCGTTGATAAAGTCCGACCGAGTGAGGTACGAACAAGCTTTTGTACCGCTCTATTCTTATTTTGATTGACAGTAGTCGCCCACTTAACGACGACCTGACATAGTTCAGATGGAGCGGATGGCCGTTGTCTTCCAAGATTTTTTCGATTTTCCTTAGACACTTTTGTTCAAAAAGTTCCTTTAAATGTGGTTATGTTGTAAGTGTAATTTTTGATGCCCTTTTTATGATGGTTTCTAGAGAGTGCAACAGGTTAGATGAAGCGATGCCTTGCCAACAAGTTATTCCGTATGTTAGCAGATTTTGTATAGTCGCGCCATAAATTGTATGCAGAACTGACATGTTTTAAAAAAAAGCATTGTGTTAATGGTAGCTAATAAAATTTCTTAGTGCATTTTGTTAATCTTTTATGATATTAGAAGTTAGAAAATGTTTGTAGTTTTGTGATTTTTCAATATTTATGAATTAAAGGGATAATTAAATGGTTCAAGTAAATCGATTTTTCAAATGAATTTTATATATATTTCCTTTTTCTGTGCTAATATATAGGCAATTCATGGGCTAGAAAGTCTGTTAGGAGGATCATTAAAATGCAGATTTGGTTTATTTGAAGTTTAAAAAATGAAAGGATGTTCTGGCCTGGGAAAAAAATCAACGGGGTGTAGCCAATGTGTAATTCTAATTTAATAAGGCTTGTCTTCGAGTCCGAAGGTAAGTGAGGAATGCAGTATTTCCTGTGGCTGTGCAGCCCCAGCTGTGACCTACATATTTTGCTCTCTTCTATGTTGGTTAAAGCAAGTTGGCCCATAAGCTGGTCTTTGAAGCGTTTCCAATAGCAGATATCATATAGAAGGGTTGAGAGAACCACCGCCTGGTAGACATTGATTTTTGTAGGCAGGCGGACAATTTATTCCGCCAAATTCTTGCCTGAAGGCATCCAAAAGCACTACTGGCCCTGGCCAGACAGTTATCAACTTCCCTTGAATGTGTTCAATCTTCAACGTCTACTATCCCATACAAAAACAAAGGAGATGTTCATAACAGAGCTTTTCTATGCTGATGATTGCGCCCTGCTGGCTCACAATGAACATGATCTCCAGAACGTGGTCAGCGAATTTGCATACGCTGCCACCTCTTTCGGTTTATCTATAAACCTTGGGAAAACAGAAGTCATGTTCTAGAAGTCACCCAATAAAACCTACTCAGCCCCAAGAATCACCATAAACGGACAGCCTCTTAACATGGTAGACCTATTCACATATCTGGGTAGTATAGTATCAAATGGCGCCTCACTTTCAATTCTAATTTATTGGCAAAGAACAAAATCAGGCATTTTACAGCATACTATTTAATGCCTGAAATAGTAAGTCATTCTATAGAATGACTAGAAAAGCTTCAAGCTAAGTATAAAATGTTGATTCAATTTGAAATATAGATTCTGGTTCTATGATTCAATTAATACTTTTTTTTAAAGTAACACAAATTTCTAGGAATAATATTTCTTTTCACCAGTAGTCTAATTAATTTAGTGTTGTTCTTTAAATTTTGGAGCATGTTTAATTAAAGCGCCAACTTGACTTAGCTAACATAGATGAAAGCACCTGGTTGCTTGCAGCCTCAGAACGAAATAGCTGGAGGTCACTCACAAAGGCCGTGGGTTACACATTTGAAACCATAAGGAAATCCGCTGCAGAGGACAAACGCAACCGGCAAAAAAAAAAACGAAATCCATCACCTGCGTACAATGGTTATGCTTGCCTTGGATATGGCAAAATATGTAGGTCACAGCTGGAGCTGCGCAGCCATGGGAAATACTGCATTCTTCACTAATCTTACGGACAAGCCTTATTATATATATAATTATATATATATAATAAATGAATGTTGTGTTCAGCATATGAATATCATATTCATATGCTGAACACAACATTCATTCTTTGACCTGAATATTTTGTACATTTACCTTAGATAATGTTAGTTGTGTTTCTTAAACACAGTAGACTCCTCCTAGATAATCTTCCCAATAACTGTTCACAAATCTGATAAGGCCTGAGCACATTGAGTAGTTTGTAATGACCTGGAGACGTGCTATTGATAATTGTTGATCTTCTCAGTATGTTAAAGTAACTGAAAACAATAAAATATTGACATCAATCCTTCTAGATAGGAATGTGAATATAATAATACAAAGAATTGGAGAAGAATGAGGCTTAATTATTTCACAGATTCTTGGTACTTTATAGGTTATTATTGCAGTCTTGCCACATCGTAGGAAAATTACTCATTGGACTCTATTAAAGAGATCACTGTAGTAATTTTGTGTCCCTTGAACAAATCTTGTAATGCCAGAAAATAACTATTCGCTATGATTGATAATAAGAACACTAAACCTATAAATACATACATTTTGAAGATAGGGCTCTGTATTTTTTGTCTTTTAGAATGGTGATGTAATATGTCACATTAAGAAATGTGTCAAAACTCCAGGATGTAAGCATTTGATTGAAGCTGATGATGACTGCTGTCTCCAGTGCGCAAGTATGTATCTATTTTGTTTTGTTTTCCATGTTTTTTTGGTTTTCCTTCATAATTATAGATTATTAATCCCTAGTCCTAGTCCAAACCTCTTGCAGGAAGGCGGGCAGTGTTTGATCTCCGGATCATAGCAATGAAAGTCAAAGGTGCATACCATACAACCAGGCAGCCATTCTTCCTCAGTTCTAGTCCTTGGTATCTACACATTTTTATGTTTGCTGGGACTCTAAATTTTGTTGCATGTGCCTTTCTTTGGCAATGGCTTTTCTTTAGGTCTTAAATGTTTGTCCCATGACCTTTGTAGAGTTCTTACAGAAGTAATTCGCTGCCAGCCTCTATACCAGTGAGGGCAAACTGACCTCTTGAGTTGCTGTTTAAAGCACAAAAAGATCATGTTTTGTACACAGTCTTTCCCCATCTAGATAGGTGTCTTGCCCAGTGCAGTTGTGGAACAATAAATAGTGCCTCTACACTGTCCACACTGCAGAAAATAGATTTTGTTTTGTAGTTTTACCAGCATATGCCCATTATGGAGAGCAGGCGTTTTTGATGGAAACATTCAAGGAGCCTCAGATGCTTCTTATAGATGTTACGTGTGCAACATAGTGTCAATGTGGAATGGTATGAACACATGTTGAAAGATCAAGATAGAGGAGTATCCAAAAATGGAGTAATGTAAATGAGCTTATTAATGACATATTATTTGTTGAACCAAGTTCTTGTAATCCTAATTGATGGGTCTGTTTGGTGTTTGATTAAGAGTCTCGTAACAGACGTAACAATAGAGCACCCAGTTCTCAGGGCCAAACAAAAAGGTTGCAAAACCATTGCTTATATTTTGCAGCACAAAACCTTTTTCCATAGATACCCTCTTCCCCAATAGGAAAGATTGGACTTTATCACACTGAGCATGCTATAGATTGAAAAATGCACCATACTTCATAATTCATTTAATTCTCATTTAATTGTGTCTTTAAATACACCTCAAGCCCAGTTAGTCCTGTAGATACAAGAAGAACTACACATTTACACTTTTTTACACTCTTGACAGACTTATTCTACATTCAGCTCTAATTGAACTGGTGTCCATCCACACCTAAAGAGGATATGGTATCCACTAAGCTTTATTTGTGCCTAGCATCAATGGGAGAAAGTGAAGACTGGTTATTAGGATAGCTTGGTATCCTTAGTATGCCTATAGGCTGAAACTGTAAACTCTTGAACACACATTTGTAACATAATAATATATATTACTTACAATTGACATTTTATTTTCTATCAAAATTTCATACATAAAGTAAATGAAAACATTTTCTTTTCTTTCAGTGGTTGATGTGGAGAAACCAAAAGCAAAAGCAGGTAAATTGCAATAAAGTTTAGCTGAACATGTATTGTGTTTATTGCATCAAAGGAAAATGTTCCTTAACACTGTGCCTGTACTCATGAAATGAATGTATACTGCAAGCATCTGGTTTACAAATAACAAAATAACAGCTCAAATTTTATGACATTTTGTTTACTGTGAAAATTTCATTATTATTTGCAATAACTACTGCTGTTGTTATCGATTTGTGCACTGGAGATAAATATGTCCTAAATAGTTTATGTTAACATTTTAAACATGAGTTGGAAGTGTTACTATACTTCAAAATTGTTTGAACCTCTCTACTACAGATTGTGTAACTAACACTGGTATTCAGGAGAATGGTACAACATGGAAACCTATCATAGTATCTTATGGGGAGATGAAGTGTGTAGAATGCTTATGTTTGGTATGTACTGCACATTTAAGATACAATATTAGTTTCTTTATTATTACAAAGAAAAATAACAAAAGAATAAATATATATATATATTCATTTAATCTTTGTACTGACAATATTTTTTTTTGTATCTATGTATCCATTTCTGCTGTCCATTTAAATCACAATGTATTGAAAAATAATGTTAATACTTTCTGTTTCTGGGTATACCTCAATTATTTAACAACTAAGTGGGACAAAATAGTAACTAGTTAATAATAAGGCTTGTCTTCAAGTCTGAAGATTAATGAGGAGAGCAGTATTTTATGTGGTTATGTAGCCCCATCAACGACCTACATATTTTGCCACATCCAGCACAGATAAAGCTGTTGTCTGCCAGTGGTCAATTTAGGCTTTCTTTTTTGCTGTCTATCCTTGGCAGGATTTTCTTTTGGTCTCAAATGTTTTTTCAGCGGCTTTTGTTAGAAATCTCTAGCTGTCTCGTTTGGAAGCCACCTGCTGCTATGTTTATTATGTCAGTTAAAGAAAATTTGTACCTAAGGTCTTAAAAGCATTTCTGGGGGGGGGGGGGGCACCTCTGTTACACTAACCACCTTTCAGCTCACCTAAAAAAGTTGCCTTTAGCATATAGTCATTTTCCATATGGGATACATGCCCTGTCCAGTGTAGATGTCAGACTATAAGCAGTTCCTCTAAATTGTCCATACCAGTATTGGCAAGAATATCACTGTTTGTAATGCGGTCTTGCCATTGTATATCCATGATGGAACACAGACATCTTTGGTGAAAGCGTTCAAAAAGTCTTAGTTGCTTACTGTATATTGTACACATGTCTAAGATCCCTAGAAGGGATGAGAGAACCACTGCTCGGTAGACAGTGGTTCTTGTAGGCAGGGGGTTTGATTTATTCTGCCACACTGGCCTTATCCAGACAGTTATCAACTTCCCTTAAAAGTGATTTATTCAATACTGTACTTCCTATATATGTTAAGTGGTCCACCCCTTGTAAATTCACTGTGATCTTTGGGGCTCAATAAATTTTATTGGCTGACTTCTGAAGAATGACTTAGTTTTTCCAAGGTTTATTGTTAAACCAAAAGAAGCGGCAGCGTATGCTAATTCGTTGACTGCAAGCTGGAGCTGATGTTCTGTGTGAGCAAGTAGGATACTGTCATCGGCATTCAAAAGCACTGTTATGACCATTTTCTTTGTTTTGGTATTGGACAGTAGGCTTTGAAAATTGAACACTTTTGCTGTCTGAGCAGAACCTGGTGTAGATGCCTTCATGCAGTCGCTGCCTCATGTGACCCAGCATTATGCCAAAGAAGATAGCAAATAGAGTAGAGCAAGTACACAGTCTTGCTTTACACCATTGTCAATGGTAAAGTGATGTGATAAGTCATATTTTTAACAAATATGTAGCAGTAATGACATGACTAGGATTGGTTTCACCCATTGCTTTCATGGTGTCTCACCTCCATCCACAATTTGATCTGAAAACATTTCTCATCAAAGATATTTTGTTTATTCTTTACTTTTCACAACTAATGTCAGATACTCATTAAAGACTCAAAAGCATCCTAAAAATCCCTAAATTTAAAGATCTCAGACTTCCACTAGATTTGAACCCAACACCCCTTGGTTTGAGACCCAAGCACAGCCCCACACAATTATAATACAATGAGCTAATTACCTATATTGATTGATTGTTGCACAATTGTAAAATGAGTGACTGCTTCTTCTCTTCTTGAATATAGTGAGGTTGATCTTGTGACATTTTCTTCTTGTTTCTAATTTGTTTTGTATTAAACTACAATGCTGGAATTTGAGACAAAAAGTTTAAGCCTCTCTAGATTGCTTTTACACCATGTCAATGGTTTCTTGCATAGTATCTAACTTTACAGAATTAATGGGATTAATTAATGACATTAATGGCACAAGAGACTTTGATAATATTTAAATGTCTGAAAACTGTTTTCATTTGATGACACTGACTATCAGTTGCCTTTCTGGTAGAATTTAGCAATGAACCTGATAATGGCTCAAGTGATAATTTCTTTTCCTTTTCCACTTGGTCTCTTGTAGGTATAGGCATTGATATAAGAACTAATTGTTGCCCCTAATTTTTGCATCAATATTTTTTTTGACCAACTGCTCTTCTCCCTCCCTTCCTAGTAACACTATCAATGGATTAGTTAAAATACTGGGGAAAATACAAAGTAAGGTGAACTGGCATCAAATGTCAACACTGTTACACAATTGGATTGCTACCTTTACAATTGTTTTGATGACAACAGTTCTTTTCATCAAAGCAAAGCTCATATCCATGCTGTTGATACATAGCTGAGTGTACTGATTAATGTTCTGTTGGTGATAATTAGTATAGTGTCATGGATTTTGACATTTGAGAAAATCTCAACCAAAATTTAATAATGTATGTAATATATATGTATTAAATGAACATAAGCATGCTCAAGTATCTAGCTACTGTCACATATTTTTGTCTTCTTCTTTTTTTTTTTTAAGGAAAAAATTGTTTGTTTTTAGAAAAGTGCAATTTGGCACTTGGGCATCACCTCCTGAACCCTAACATTTGAAAAATATAAACCTTCAAAACTGACCATCAAAACAGAAATCATGTAGACATTTCTTCTTAGTATTTAGGGAGTGGTACATCAACTAGTATCTTGTTATTGTCCAATGTTGTGAAACTCTATGATGCTAACCTATCTTAGGATTTCTTTGGAGTAGATGATTGCAGATTGTGTTTGAGTCACAAAATGAAAATAAATCTTCATGTTGAATCTTCTTTCAGAATGGAAATGTGAGTTGCTGGAGACTGAAATGTCCAGAGAATTCTAATCTTGAATGTGATGACCCGTTACCTGATCAAGATGGCTGCTGTCGAGAGTGTCCAATGGACAAAAAAAAGAAAAGAAAAAAGAAAGAGAATTCCAAGGCCAATTGCAAACATTTTGCTCTATCTGGATCTAAAACAAATTGTTTGAGTAAGATTGTATTGTTGCAATATTTAGAAACAGATGAAATATTAAAACAATTCTTTTTGACACATTTTATGCTTGATTTAAAACAAATTTTGGTTGGATAGTAAGTTAGCTTAGTATTAAGTATTCTAGTAAATTTAATTGCAATTTTTTTTTTTCTTCTAGGATTTGATTTGGAAGTATTCAGGTTCTTTACATTTAATTGTCTCCAATTTTAATGCACTTGTCATGCTTAAAACAAAAAAATGTTTAAAATTGACAATTTTTAAGTGAAAATTTAAAGGCACACTTCCAGTACCAATCAGTATTAAATATTGACCAATTCACTGTATTTATTTTTTCATCCTTGATCTTGTGAAAAAAGTGGCAAGTTTTTTATTTTGGGGAAATATATATTCCTTTGGCAGTTTTGTTTTTGTTGGAAGCCCAGGGTTTGAGTCTTGATATGTTTTTATATCATATGTAAAGATTTCCCCTGACCATCTCTTCCTTAACTTCAGCCATAACAGTTGCCACTTTGTATCATCAGTTATCAGACTTTATGAAGGATGGAGTTAGTGGAGTCAACTATCTTAACCACCAGTCAGAGCTTCATCCCTTATACAGTGTATAACTTTTCAAAAAAATGAACTCCAACTATACATAACTTTCTGATCTCATATTTTTCTGCTGCTAGTTTTCTATTGAATTATAAATCACACATTTGATATTGTCAATATTTAGAAATCTAAATGGAAGATAATATAGTTACTAATATTGGATAGTAAGTAAAGAAAAGCATTAGTGATGTGTAAACTCATTTTTTTTAAATTAATTTTATTGTTTGTTAGACATAGGCCCCAAAAGAGGTAACAAGAAGTCTGCTGAAGGAGACTCTGTGCTACTCAAGCCAAGTCATGTGAATGATGTGATCAACAAATTATGTTTACCAAAGTCAGCAGAGAAATTAGTGTACTATTCGAAAGGAAACACTTTTATTTCTCTCACTTTGGATGATTACAAAAACAACACTATCTATCAAACATACTGGGAACTTAAAAATAGTTAGTAGGCCTACTGTGATTTTATTTTGTAACATATTAGTCTAATAATGTAGGTACTCTTTGATTTTAAATCTTTTATTTTTAAACTTTCACTCATTAAAACATAAAAATCTAGGTCTTGAGAGTGAATGAAGAATATAAATACAAAAGAGATCTCCCTAGAACAACTGACTTTGGAATACATGTACATATTTCATGATTGTTGGAATGCCTCTGAGTTATTGATAAGACTATGGTTATAAATATAATATATCCATATAATATATTGAATTTTATCTAGAATAAAATTTGATAGACTGAGATTACATTTCTTTGTTGTTTTTTTTCAATTTAGATCGCATACAGACAACAGAGAATCACATCATCACAACACCAGATGAGTTTAGAAAAAGTACCCCACTGACAGACATTTTAGGAGGAATAGACAGTAGTATGTATTTTAGTATATCATTTTAATCCATTTTGACTTCAATTTGCAATGCATACTTTTGGGAACATAAAAATATATCAATAAAATGATAGGTAGATTTTTTTGATGCTCCCCCACAAAAATATGTTTACCTGTTCCCTTCATTCTTCTCTGTTGCCCATATTTGCTGTCCTTTGCTTCATGCATTCTTGCTTTTTTTGCTTTTCTTTTTAACTGTAACTTTACAAGTCTTTGTGGCATAGCCCATGGTTGAAATTGAAATTCATATTTATTTTAACAGCTGTCATGACATCACCTCAGAGAGAAATGTCCTTGAGGAGCCCAATGAAATTTCAATCTAGTTAAATATTTCTTCAGTAAGAAAAAAAAATATGTTTCCACAGATGGGCAATACATTAAAATTTTTTTTTTTACATTTTTCTAAAGTTGTAAAACCAAACAGGGACAGAAGAAGAACTAGCTGACTCTGTGATGTGCATAGACAACACTTCCACAGCATATGGTATGCAAATAAATGCCAAAAAGAACTCAAATTATGACCAATAGCCAACAGGGCTTTAAAAAGGGGCATCAGCATTGGAAGTGAAAAGCTAACAAGTGCCAGTAGTTTTAAATACCTCAGAGCTATTGTCTCAGATGAGAGAATGAAACCCGAACTACTGGCCTAAATTGCACTGTCCACAGCAGCATTGGCCAAACTCAAAACACTCCCTGGTCATGGCCACATTCTTGCTTGTGAGTCTTGGACGCTGACTGCAGAGCTAGAGAGAATGATCCTAGCAATGAAATTGAGATGCTACAAAAAGATCCTAGGTATCACAAACAAAGAGGTTAGAGACAGAGTTATTACAGTGATTGGACCTAACTATTGTAAAAAACAGAAACTAAAACTCTATAGCCAAATTACAAGGTCTAAGGAGCTCGCAAAGACCTTCCTTCAGAGAACAGTACCAGGAAAAAGAAGCGGCAGACAGAGAAAGGGATGAGAAGACATAAAAGAATGGATGGGCTTGCCATTGAAAGATGTTCTATTCAAGGCAAAGACAGAGAGTAGTGGAGAAAGACTAATCTTGTATGGTGCCCCAACGGTCCAACAGACTAAGGGATAGGTGTGGTGAGGTGAAAGTCATTAAAAAAGCATTTACAACCTCTATGTTAAATATTTCAGAGGAATAAAAAAGCATACCTGATGTGAACTCAAATTTGGGACAAGGTTTGAAAGAAGCCTTTTTTTTCTCTAAAAGCCCTGTAAATTTTAATTATTCAAACTAGCGTCTCTTTGTTCCATATTAGGGGCTTGAACAGATGCTATATTATATGAGAAAAGATATTTGATAGACTGTTTGGACACAAGCAGTGTCAGCTATGGTAATCAACATGGTCCTTAAGACAAACAAGCATGGTGAATGAATAAACATGGTCCTTAACCACTAATATGCTTTATAAATGAATCAACATGATCCTTAACACACTTACACGCTTTGTGAATGTCAAGTGTCATAACAGATTTGAAAAAATCAGAAATCCCCGCTTAATAAATATTAGCAATGAAGACAATTGGTTTCTATGCTAAGTTGCTGCAGAAACTGGTCAAATCTCAGAACAAGCATTAATGTTAATAATGATATTTACAATTAGATCTACTTCTGTGAGTGAATGAACATTTTTTCATTTATAAAAGGGTCAAAACCTGCCTAATCTAATTGCATCACATATGAACTTCTTGATTCAATCCTACAACTTGGAGAATTTCCAATGCAGCTAGACATTCAGAAGTTGGTTTTAGGACTTATTTACTTTCAGGAAAACCAAACATCCAACTAATTACTATTGAAATAATATTGGATACTACTGATTTCTATTTGAATTCTATTTTGGCATTGAAGCGTCCAACTACAAGGAATTTATTTGTCCTTTTGCCTGATAAAGATTGGGCATAAATGTGTTTGACAATGCAATTAGCCTTTACTGTACAAATAGGAAACTTTAAAAAGTTCACAATAATATTGTCAATAATTTGCACTCATGAAATGTTAAGTACCAATGAAAGAACACAGTTAAATCTGTAAATTATAGTTAAAAAAAATAATTTTGCAAATCTGTTCATTTAAAATCTAGTATACAAAATTAACAGTTAAAAAAATATTTAATATATTTGTAAATATGTTAGTCGCTTAACATTTAAATTTTTTTTTATAATTTCAGAAACAGAGAAAGCTTTTTGGAAGAAACTGAACAAACGCCAAAGAAGATGCAAGAAAAAATGTCGCAGAAAACTGTTAGAAACATCCATCATTAAATTAAAAGTGACAAAAATTGACTTCTCTAAAAAGAAATGTAGCTTGTAGTAGGAGAAATTGGGTAGAGGAGTTTCTAGATGCAATCATCAGAAGACATTTTGATGTGATATATCACGCTCAGCATTCATAGCCCAAGGTTGTGACACATATATTCAACAACAAAACAATTATTATGGATCTTTTTGGTTGAATTGCGATATTTTGTTTTCTGTCTTATTGATTACATGTGTTGGTGTCATTATGAGCCAAAGCTACATTAAACAAGAAGGTTGAACATGGAAATTATTCTATACCTTCTGTACTTCTAACTAAACAAATACCATTGTTGAAAAAGCTATAACAGATTAGTTTAACTACAACAAATGATGTGCATTGTAATGTATTATTCTTAGCATTGTATTGAATAAAAACTAATTTGATGTCAGAATAAAGGTCACATGATCACTACAGGTCAAAAGATGACCAACCAGACTACAAATCACAAAGTGTTGAGTTTATGTAGTTAAACAAAATTTCTAATGTGAAATTGTGAATTCATCCAGAAACAAAAACTGCAACAGGCACTGACTGACAAACTGATGTAGAAAACATTCAATATACTTTTTTTTTTGTCATACAAATGCTACCAATCAATGGAAGGGAGGAAATTCTGATACCCACTCTCTTTCTGAAAGAAAAATCCTCATTTATTAAGTGCAAAGAATTGATTTGGTAGGTGCCAGATATCTGTATTATCTTGTATGCGCTGTAGTAATGCTTACATACAATATTATTTTACCTACCTTATGTGTTTAATGTGAATTTAAAAAAAAAAGACTTTTTGGAAGTGGCATGAGCAAATTGATGTGTTTCACATATAAACACCTGATGAGGATCACACATATTACACACAAGACAATGATGGAAAAATGTCCATTATATGAAAGACAAATGAAAAAATACCCACTTTGCTCAAGATAGTGATGGGGAAAATGTCCATTACACACAAGGCAGGGATGGAAAAAATGTGCATTATACACAAGACTGATGAGAAAAAATGTCCATTATACACATGACATTGATATGAAAATGTTCATTATGCATTATGATGGGAAAGTCCTTTACATGCAAGACATAGCGATGGAAAAGTCTTCATCACAAAAATGTAATGGAAAAAATTTTCATTACAGACAAGACATAGTGATGTATTCTCAGAACAATTAATGACTTATGAAATTAATTAATGAAACACTTTCAATGAATTTTTTTGATTGTATTATGGTTCAAATGAATTATTCATGTTCTCTAATTATGGTGTCAGCATGTTACTTACATCCAATGGGTCTTAACAGTCATTCAATTATTTTATGTAGATTGCAATGAAACAAAAAATTCTAATGTCAAATAGAATTAGTATGTAGACCTTAGTGTAGACTTTTCCTTTGCAGGAAATTTATTCTCAGTCATTTAAAAAAACAAACTTTAAACATTTTGTATGCATAAATTTGACATTGTTTTGATGCCTTATTGTTTTAAAAATGATTGTGAGCTTTTGCCACTAAGAAATTTTGTTGAATAAATGTTATTCATTGGTTGAGATCTAAATTGCTTTATAAGTCACTAGTCATTTCATGTGAGTCTTGACTAAATGTTCTTTCTGCACTTAGTACGTTTTGATTGGAAGTTTCTTTTTGTTGTATCAACTTTCTGCTCCAGAAAAGAAATTAAATTATTTTATGCCAATTAAACATTTTTTTAAGAAATTATATTACATTACACCTAGGGAGGAATGATTAGAATATTTACCAAAAAGACAAGAAAATGAGTGGCTGTAAAATTAGCCACAAAGTTGTTCACATTGTAGGTAGAGACATGAAGCCAGGATAAAGTGCTTGCTAGCAATGATGGAAGAAATGTGTCTTGAAAAGAAGAAAGCTATTGAAGCTGTCAACCTTTCTCATGACAATTAAAAGGTGAGTGAAAGATATTGGTAAATATCTTCATTCAAAACTAACAGACAATCCACAGATTTCGAAATGTTTTGTTTTATTGCCTCAGTAGACTCATGGGCGCCCGCAGGATTTTTTCCAGGGGGGTGCAAGTTGCCATCTACGGTTCAAAATAGTAGCTTCCATTTTCTTGATAGGTAGAATATTAAAGAAAGGAACTGGTTCCCTCCCCCCTTCCATATGCGATAATTAGTGATTTGTAAATATTTGCTTCAAATTAAATAAGATATTAAACATTTGAACAAACTATTTACTATACGCGTTGTTAAGCTTATCCGTTCGGCCCATACCTCCCTACGGTCAATCTAACAAAAATTGTTAACAATGAATTACAATTAACATCCGCCAAACAAATCATCTCAAAATTGTGACTGGGTTCTTATTTCTCACACAAAAAGGTAAAAATGAAACTTGCGGAAAATAGAAAGTCATCTTGATGACACCAACAGCATTACGTACATCTGAAACGTCATTCGGGTTATTGATGACAAGGTTAAATCTGTGAGACGCATACGGACAAATGCAGCTTTAGGATATTTTTCACGAATCCTTGCCTGAACACAGCTCTGAAAGCTAGCCATCACGGGGCAGCCATCGTAGTCTTGGCCGAGTAGTTTGTTAATGTCTAGACTGTGCTTAATGTATTCGCTGACAATGACGTTAGACACAGACAGTGTGTTTCTCTGAACGACAGGAACAAAACCAGTCAAGTCTCAAATACAATCGCCATCAACAAACCGATAAGTGTCTGAGCTTTCTGCAGTTTCATCACCAAAATACCCAGCAAATGCAGTCAATTCATGCTGCTGCTGCTCGTATTCTTTGGTTTCTTGCTGCTGCCAGAGCTCCGTTAATTCAAATCAACGTTTTGACTTGGACGATGGCATGTGATGGTATATTTTTCCACACGCCAGCTCTGCAAGGGCATATTTAACAACGGAGTCAACAAAAAAGCTAGCTGTGGCATTCATACTCTCCCGCCTTGACCACTTCAACGCCGTGCTAGCGGGTATATCCGATGACAAAATAGCCAAGCTGCAGCGAATTCAGAACAACGCCGCACGAATAGTCCATCGGAAAACAAGACTAGATTCTGCTTTTGTTCTCTTGCGCACACTCCATTGGCTTCCTGTGAAAGCAAGATTTTACTACAAATTGTCCACTTTTTGTCATCAGTGCATCTACAATAAAGAAATGCCAGTGTACCTCAGTGAACTGATCACTCTATATGTCCCTTAGAAAACACTGCGCTCCATGGACTCAACGCTTCTGGTGATGCCACGTTTTTCCATCAAAAGTTACTGTTTGGAGGCTTTTTTCAGTAAACGGACCAAAGGTGGGGAACTCACTCCCCATTGATCTCAGACAGACAACATGCTATACTACATTCAAGAAGAACATTAAGACATATCTGTTCAAAACTTCTTTAGATTAGTTTGTCATTTTAGCTATCATTTTTATATTTGTAACGTTATCACAGCGCCTTGAGCATACATCGTGTTTGTTAACAGGGCTCTATAGATTAAACTATTATTATTATTATTATTAAGAGCTTTCTTATATACTCTGCAATCGTAAACTGGTGGACGTGTTTAACCTATTTTATCGAGCACTAAAACTGAGCTCAACTCCGCAAGGCGTGAATACATTTACAGTTTTACATATATGACTGCTTTCTTCATTCTTGTTCAAAGAAACTTTCACATTTATCATATCGAAAGAAAGTTAGCAAGGATTTTTTCTCCAAAGCAAAAAAAATATATATTTATCCTTTTCTAGGCCTTCACTAAATACAATAATAAGTATAATTATGTGCAAGTGAAAACAAACAGAATAGTTCACACTTTTTATAGTACAAAATATTGCAAGCCTATAATAAAGCGTAGGCCTACATGGTCAGCCATCAACACCTGATTAGCTTATTCTAGTTTATTGCAATAATAGTTCATCCTTACCTCTACTTAAGTGGAAGAAATTAATTCTGTAAAAATTGGCTAAAATTTAGCTACTAGAATCTAGAGGGGTGCACGTACATAGTCGGCCATCTGTTCCCGATAAGCCTATCGACCCTGGCAGCGCCAGAGAATGACTACTCGTTCATTTCTAACATAATAATAATAATCTTTATTATCCGTAAGGAAATTTGTCATACAATTTGTGCATTACACCAAACAAAAAACATTATAACTATAAGAAACCAAAGTGTACATTCACACCAGACTCACTCATAATTTACATGTGACAAAGTTTATACCAGATTGTTCTTATTTAATGATTTGATTGCCAGGGGGAACAAAAGAGTGTTTGTGTCTGTTTGTCTTTGCTATCGGTGTCTTGTATCTCTTTTGTGATGGTAAAATCACAAAATCCTGACACAAAGGGTGATTCTTTATTTCGAGGATCTTGATAGCTTTTTTTATAGATGTTTGTCTCAAACAACTGCCCAAATGGGGTTTGTTTTTTTGCCAATGATTTTGCCAGCAGCATTGAGGATTCACATTAACTTATCTTTATGATTGTACTACAGTGGAAGTATTACTTGCTCAGTGGCTACTAAGAAGTTAATTGATTTAATGATGCAAAAAATTGTCTAGAATTTTGCTACTCAGAATCCAGGGGGGTGCACTGTGGGCGCCCATGCTGATACTGCTCAATAGTCGCGGTACAAACAGCAGTTAGAAGCTATGAGGAGCAAGCGTGAGACAACCACTGGCGAAGTCCTGTCAAAAAGTTTCAACCATCACAGAGGATTTTGTGAAAAATTAGTGGCAGTGACTTACTGATGGTTAGCGCTGCCTCCAGCTGTTTATAACGATCAGGCTTAATGATAGTACGCGATACGGTCCCCTTACTCGGTCCATGGCCGTCACTTCGTCGGTGAAGTCCAACTCCGTTAGTCGATTCTGTTCACCCCATGGAATACCGAAGGCCTCTGATTCATTACTCACATTATTATATAGTCAATGGCTTGGAGGAAGAGAAAGGGAGACAAGATGCACCCCTGTCTAATGAACTCAGTTGTTCATTCTTCTGTTTTAATTCAACAAGATTGACTATATTGGTGTCGTAAGATCTGGACGAATTTTCTCTATTTTCCATAGTGATTCTCGATAGACACTATTAAACGCTTTCTTGAAGTTTACGAAACTGATCATTAGCCGTTGTTGGTAATCGAGACTTTGTTCTATGATATTTCGTAGAACAAATATCTGCTCCGCTCATGGTCTGCCCCTTCAGAAGCTTGCTTGCTCTTTTCTGAGCCTCTCGTCTACAGACTGTTGAAGCTGTCTCAACAGAACAATGCTGAAAACTTTGCCCTGGACAGAGAGGTTGGTAATGTTGCAATCTGCCAAGTTGTCCTTTTTAGGAAGCTTTACTTTTACCAGTCCTCAGGGACTTAAGAAGTTTGCCAACAAAAGATTTTAAAGATCAGTCATTCTGTCAATAAGGCACTGCCCCCCCCCACCCCCTTCGTGTTCTGGTGACACCATGTCTAGTCTTTGTTGTTCTTTAGGACTCTTAATGGCTCTGGTAACCTCCACTGTTGTAATTGAATTTTACTTGAACTTGAAATCATTGTCTGGAGAGGGGTCCTTGAATATGTAAGTCAGGTCTGGAGACGGTTGGTTAAGAGTCCCTTTAAAGTGCTCTACCCATCTTGCATCCTGTTCTTCTTTCGTTAGCAAAGTTTTGTCTTTTTTATTGGTGCTCCATGCCCACTCTTTGCTCCTGTGAGATCTCGGACAATACGATGGCATTTCTTTGTGGCATTTCTGCATGCAGCTGCTTGTGCCTCCTGGCCCTTCTGTTTAATCCAGTCCCTATTATCTTGCCGACAACTTCTCTTTACTTTCAGATCTGCTTCCCTTCTTCCGCTAAACTGCGATCCTTTTTTTTCTGGTCTCATTTACGTTTGGCATTTTTCCTCTCGTCGATCAATGTCCATGTTCTGTCTTGTATCCACCGTTCCTTCCGATCTTCTGCGCACTCAATAGTAGTACGGTATCTCTGAAGTTGACCCACTCTTTTTCAAGGGCCAATATATCTGCAAGAGCTTCGAAGCTCATGTTCATCATTACTCCCGATGATTGCAGTCTTTGAACTTTTTCACGTTAAACGGTCGTGGTCGTGTGACACGTTTTGTTTGGTGTTTCAGTCAGAGCTTACATTTGCCACTGACTAGGTAGTGGTCTGAGTTAATATCAGCTCCTCTGCGGGTTGGCACATCCAATAGAGATGACCTCCAACGCTTGAAGATGCAAATGTAATCTATCTCGTTAAAGGTTTCACCAGTTGGTGATCACCATGTTTTCTTGTGTATTTGTTTGTGTTTAAAATAAGTTTCCGATTGACAGGTGCAGAGAGAAACACAAAGATCACCATTATCACTGATGTTTTCTGCAGAGCCTTATGGTCCCATTACGTATTCAAAGCCAGTTCGGTAGCGATTGATTTTTGGGCGTTAAAATCTCAGTATAATTAGGTCAGGAATGGGTGTTTCATCAAGTGTGGTTGGAGATTGATTATATAAGACATGGAACATAATCAATGATCTAACTTCATAATATCATATTTTTAATAATATGCTAAAATGATTATTGATTTATAAATACTCTAACTAATAATCTCTGACCATCTAGTTGTAAATAAAAAGACTATGGCCAACTCTAAACAAGTTAGCGCACTTAATGCCGCAGAACATTTTCTCCTCTTGGTGGAACTTCCACGCCTGGAAAGACAAGGTCTTAGAAAAATTGAACACATTTACTAAATCTTTCATAGCCTCATACTCACTTGGCTTTCCCTGTAGCCCAAATAATTGATTACATTACTTCCAACAAACGAGGCTAGCTTTTTATTTAACCACAATAGTGTTGTAACGGGAGACATCTCAACGATGGATCAAAGCCTAAAGCTAAGAAAACAATTATCACCAACAAAGTGTGTGTGTGTGTGGGGGGGGGGGGTTGGCATCTCTGTATTAATCGCTATCTGTTGGTCTCGGCTTCCTCGCGGCGGCCCCTTGAAACGCTGCGAATGTCTCTAGCAGCGGCTAACAAACTGCAATCCCTAACCCCCGTTCGCCGTTTCAAGAGCCAAGCGAATGGAGTTCTTAAAGTCCATGACGTCCAGACCAATGTGTGAGTGCCTGTGCAGTAAAGTGGCAAGAGTGCGCCGGTACGGAAGGCACGCTCAAAAAGCGTCCTGCGATTTCGAAAGTACGTTTCCGGAGATAACGGCATTGCATTAAGCCGCCTCGCTGACGGCGGGCTTTCGGGCGCTGAGAATAACGGTCCCTGACAACCTTTCCAATACCTTCCAGGCATGCGCGGCAGTGCGACAAGGGTATAAGCTAGCCAAGAGTACGAGCTCTAGGTAGGTAGCAATGACTCAACTGGTGAGACCCCTAAGTCAGAACCCAGAACTCATCCCGTTAGGGAACTATCAAAAACATGACTAGTACAAAGTTATCTTCGAAACGTGAGTCTGGGCATGACTCGACGAAGAGGCCCCGGCCACGCGACGTGGTTGTTGGGTCCATAACCGAAAAGTGTGCTACCAACGACGAAAGCCTCCCGGGCCTGACCGCCCAAGAGCAGCTACTCAAACACAGATGAGAGAGTTGTAACCCTCACCTCACCGAATGTGAAAGCACAACGGGACAAGAAAAAGGGAATTGGTGCTACCCAACAGCTATTGGTATTACAACTAAACGCGAACGGGCAGCTTCGGCACAAGAGGCCGTAGTCGAAAAGCTATGTGCTAAGTACGAGGTGGATGTGTTAATGATTCAGGAAGCTGGCACGTCCAAAAGCAGTGTCCCCTTGCTCTCGAGGTTTACGGCCTTCCGATGCTCTTGAGAGAAATGTCAAGTGTTAGACACATTTGTCAGGAATCCCCTACTTGCTCGTGTAATGGAAACCACATCAAAGGGACCTAGGAGGACACACACGCTAACGATGGAGGTGTACAAAAATGATCTAAAGTTTACAAGCGTGAACGTTTACGACCCTCCGAGGACGGAACTTCTCGACATAGAAGGCCACGCTTACGTCAGAACCCTAGTGGCGGGAGATTTCAACGCCAAGTCACAAGCTTGGGGTTGTTCAGCGAACGATCACTCCGGGCTCTAACTGCTTGAGCTGTGCGACGGTTCCAACATGATTCTACTTCAAGATTGCGATTCCCCAACAACATTTGTACACAAGGGTCACGGAAGGGAGTTAAAACCAGATGAGTCTTGTGACGCGTAATTTGAATACCGGTACTTGTCAGATTTACAAAATGGACTGTCGCGTAATCAAATTGTATGCCGACGACCTACTAATCTGGCAGACCGGGAGGCCCGCCGCAGCTCTCACGGCGGAAATCCAACGTGACCTAACCCCCCCGGAAAGCGTTAATCTCGCTTCTAAGGGAGCTTTCCACCCGGCAACTGTTCCTGAGCTGCCGGAGGTGTGGAAAACATTGATTGACCCAAAAGTAAACAAGAAAGGTACACAAAACTTACTAAATATCACTGCGAGAGAAACCATAGCCCAATACCCAAAATATACTATCAAGGTATACAACGAGAGTAGTCAAAGGCAGAACGAACTCGGGCTATGAAGCGGTAGTCAGTTTCCTCGCTGCAACAAAAAGCGACGAACTGGTAGACCCGTGAGCAGGCGAAAGCAATTATATTGCGGAAATGGAAGGAATCAAAAGTGCCCTAGAGCACATCAAACAACGTATTGAGGAAGGAACTGCGGCACCAGCCAATGTAATTCTCTTTACAGACACGCTTTCCTGCCTGCAAGCTCTCGAGAGTTCAGAGACAACTGGAAAAAAAACTATGGTGTGCGTTGAGCGCATCGAAAGGAATGGTGATGCAATGGATTCTCTCTCACTGTGGAATCGGAGGAAACGAGAAGGCCGACAGTTTGGCGAAGCTAGGAACACCCATCAGAGGAGTCGCAAACATTTGAGAGTGCAAAAGGATTTGTGAATGGACAAAAGCTGGGACCTTTGTAGCACGGGACTGGAAGTCTGGAAAATTCTCAAACGCCCAAACAGGAAAGACGAGTGGAGGCAGCTAGACCAAGCAATTTCGGCACGATTCCGCACTGGACACTGTCCGATAGGAGCCTCCTTCGCTAGGATCCGAGAGAACCACGATCCCAGATGACACTGCCACGCAGAACACATCCTCTAAGAATGCAGGGTGCTCAGAAACACAATTGAAGATAAGACTAGTCTTGAAACAGATTGAACTGGTGCATTCGGGGTTTTGCCTTGACAAGTGAAACCCACAGAACACTGCCAGATTCCTGGACCGTGCTGTAAGGGATTAATCCCAGTACGGAGCCTTAGAACACGGACGCTTTCTAATCACCAACAAGGGGAGAAACAGTGTAGTTGCTCTGTGTTGGTTGTCTGGTCAGGAAGGCTTCTGAGAAACAGTAGAAGGGTAGTTCCTGTGAGTGGAATGCTTTCTAGGTGGCTTGGGAAGGCAACAGTTCTTGGAACAACCAAAGATGATAAAAAGCGACACTCCGGTGGCGACATTGAACCTTGCAGGCAAGAGAAGATTTATCAACCACTTCTAGGATTCAAATCTTTGGTCGAACTAGTTGTACTCGTGTTGATGTTCCATCTATGGATTCCCACATTCGCTACAGAATGCCGTTCTTTACTACCATTGAGTCCCATTGTTCTCAATAAGCCTTGGCGTTGTCTCGTTGTCCGATCTCCTTCTATTGCAAGATTGAGCCTATTTCTCATCATTTCTTGCCTAAGGACAATCCAAATAACTGTTTAGGCTGAGACTGCGCAAAGGCATCTACAAGGACGGATTTAAGTATTTGGAGGCCTTTACAATTTTTCGAAAACTTTAATAAGGATCCACTTATGAATCAAAATACTTTTATCTAAAAGCATGCAATATTTTAAAAGAAAGAGAGTTCTTGTACATTTTAATATCACTTTCCTTTTTAAAAAATTAATATGCATATTTGGTTTAAAAAAAAGTGTTTAAGTTTGTGGAGGGTAAGGGCTGTCTTCACACAGCTTCTCTATGGCGATGTCTGCGCCTTACTTGCTCTCACACTGAGCATCAGCTCCAACTCGCCGTTAACGAATTTGCGTACGCTGCCGCGTCTTTCGGATGAACAATAAACCTCATATGTCAACCAATCAAATCTACATTTGGGCGCCTCCAAACAAGAGTGTGGCGGAATAAATAGCTCCAGCTGCCTTCAGAAGTGTCTACCAAGCAGTGGTCTATAGAAGGTATCTAAAACTCCTCGAACGCTTCAGTCAAAGGTGCCTACTCTCCATAATGCTGGCAGGACTACCTTATTAATAACCATGTTCTGCTGGAGGTTGGTGTGGACGGTATAGAAACAGACTACTTACCATCCGAAAGCTGCGCTGGAATGGACAATAATCCCGAATGGGGAACGTCCGCATGCAGGGCCGGATTAGTCGTCGAATTCGGCCCACAAATTGTATGCCATATGATGGGCACCCAATAATACCTGTCCTCAAAATCATTGTGTAAATTGTAATAGTGTATTGAAAGTAGTTAGCTATATGTATAATATGTTTGGTGATCTGATAAGCGCTATTACTAAATGAATAAAGTATAACACTTGGAATGGAGAATCTCAATGTGAATAAATTCCTGCAACCATATCTATAGAAATATACACATAAACACAAGGGGAACTATTATTAACTACTTCAGGAGAGAAAACACGGATTACAACCAAACAGGGACGATATACAGCCAACCTCTACAATACCTTGCTTATGTCGATGACATTGCCTTAAAGAAACCTCTGACATCGCTAGAGCCTTCATACAACTAGAAGAAGCATCTCGACCAGCAGGACTTCAAGGTCAATGACAGTAAAACCAAGTACATCGCAATGACAAGAGAAAACCAAACAAAGGGACAATATATCAAAATCAAAGACCACGAATTTGAAAACGTCCAAACTTTTAAATATCTAGGAAGTACAATTGATTTCAAAAATGACATACTAACAGAAATAAAGGAAGGCAACAAAGCATTTGATAGCACCCATCATTTACTTAAGAGCAAAACAATTTCAAGGAAAACCAAGAAAATAATATACAAAACCATAATAAGACCAGCAGCAATGTATGCAAGTGAGGCTAGGATACTGACCAAGACATCTGAAAATTTACTTAATACTTGGGAACGAAAAATTCTTAGGAATATCTATGGTGCCAAACATGATGAAACAGGGTGGAGGACGCACTAACCATGAGATATATACCAATAGTGACCGAAATAAAAAAAGAACAGACTACGTTGGGCAGGTCACCTTGAAAGAATGTCAGATAACAGAGGAGCGAAAATCGTATACAGGCAAAACCAAAAGGCAGGCGACCATCGAATGCGATGGAATGATGACGTGGAAGCAGATCTGCAACAGCTTGGGGTCAGGGCGTGGAGACGAAAGGCCCAGGAGAGATCTGAATGGAAGGATGTGTTTAAGCAGGCCAGAGGCCTCTATAGCGCCACTGGAATGGATGGATAGATGAATATCTATAGCTCCTCTTTCGTGACCAAAGATGAGCACATTTCTCATTTCCTAAGGACTCGAAAATGACTGTAAAGTCAAATCCTCGCTTTTAAAAGCCGGCCGCATACGTGGCATGGGTAGATTTGGTCAGTTGCAGAGAGACCTGCTTCTTTTCTCAGCTTCTTGTTGGTTCGGCGTTCTTTCACCCTGGCCACTCTTCTTGCTTCAAATCTCGGGACTCCGAGACTCATAACTTCACGTCATTAGAAGTGATCAAGAGCTAGTGCTTTCCAGCAGTGAAAGTCGATATCGCATTTCTTGAAGGAGCTCTTCAGAGTGTCTTTATAGCGCTTGTATTGACCACCCTTGGAACGCTTTCCTGCACACAACTCCCCGTACAAAGTCGTTTGGGAAGGCGATTGTCCGGCATGTGGACTACATGTGCCGTCCATCGAATTTGGGACCTTTTCACTGTCGAATTGATAGTGTTCATGTTGATGTTGGACAGCTCTAAGATTTCTGTGTCTGGTATGTGGTTGGACCAACGCACCTTATGGATACTCCTTAGACAGCGTAGGTGGATGGAGTTTAAATTTTTGATGTGGCGGGAATAAACTCCAGGATTTTGATGCATATGGAGTGAGGGGAGAACTACAGCACTGTAGACTTTCAGTTTTGTGGATACGCTGAGTCCTCTCCGTTGCCACACTTGTCCTTGAAGTCTGCCAAAAGCAGCTCTGGCACTTGCAATACGGAAGTCTACCTCATCATCTAGGTTGGCGTTTGCTGATATAGTGCTTCTTGCTATATAGACAAACTTTTTGACGTTTGCTAATATAAGAATCTGTGACAGATTTATTTGGAGAAGGTTGGGTGCAGCACTTCTGTCTTTTTTACATTTATGGTGAGGCCAAAATTGGCGTTGGCGAAGAGGGATATGCTCTTCTTCGTTTGAGGCGTTTAGGACACAGTCATCTGCGAATTGCAGGTATCTCTGATGCAGTCGTAGTTTACCTTGGTCCTTGTCTTGAGTCTTAGAGCGTTGAATAAACTTGCATCAGTGCGATATTGTATACGAACGCCAATGCTTTCTGTGCATATGAAAATCCTCCATCAAAAAACATATTGATTATGATTTAGTTTCACTCCTAGCCATTTTCTCAGGCCTATGGACTTCAATTTAAAAATACAACTCTTCATCCTCACTTTATTTAACTTCCCATCTCACATATCTCATGGGGGCGCGGTGACTGAAAGGTTGAACGCTTGGCTTTCGAACCTGGGGTCCTACAGTCGTCTTGGCATTAGTGTCATTGGCATTGAGTCTGTTCATTCATAAATGCTGTCATTAAAAGGTTGGTTAATCTCTAGTGCTTGTTAAAAAATTTTTTTTAATACATTGTTTTGCAGAGACTTCCAGCAATAGTTAATTTTTGTCTTACTTATTTTATGCTCCGTTTTCTGTTATTTTGCGTTTTGATTCTAATAAAAGCATTGCTACTTACTTAATTTCCGCGCTGTTCGGCGCATTGGGCGTCAAGCAGTCTCTACAAAGAACTGTCAGTCCTTTTTCTGTTATTTTACGTTTTGATTCTAATTAACGCATTGCTACTTACTTCGTTCTTACTTGGGCGGCAAGCTGTATCCACAACCTGTCCACTGCTGAGAGTACTCCGTGAAAGTGCAGGCCAAGTTATACAAGATGTCCCTTTTGCGCTTTCCTGGTATTTGCTCCATGTCTGTGTTCAGGGCCATTCCCCTCAGCTGGGTTCATGAGCGTCCTGTCGTCTTTGTCTCTTGGTCTACAGATCTTCGTGTTTGCTTTGGTTTTCCGGCCTTTCCATTGTGGGTTCCAGTCTTGGCCCGGTTTTGCAATGCTTTCTGTTTTTCCCAATGTATGTCCAATCCAAACCCATTTGCGTTTTCTGATTTCTTTCTGTTTTTTTTTCCCCAAACAAACTTTTGTTTGAAATTGTGTTCGGCCTTCTAACATCAATTATGTGAGGCAAAAATATGTTGCTGTTTGAACTAATTTTTTCCCTTCTATTCAGCTTGCGAATTCATGGGCTCAAAATCCTGGGTGCGTGGACACTGTTCTCGAAAAGAGCTCTAACAATTTTACTATACATTTGAAAGTTGATGTATACAGGTACCGGTATCTTTGGATAAAGATTTACTCGCTATTTTGTCACATTGGGGAAACTCTACAAAGTAAAACAAGAAATGGATTTAAATTTGGCTAGATACTGGTACTGATTTTGAAAGGTTAAAAAGATGTGCAACAATGCCAATCACGTGTATGCAAAAACTAGGAAGAAAAGACTTGTAGCAATATTAACTACTAGTCGACCGGCGGCGTAACATACGCCGCTACTTTGCAGGTTCGGCCCTGGGCCACAGCAACCTATTCGACCGCATAGGACCCGCTCTAATTCTATGTGTAAATTATTATTATGTAAATTATGTGTAATTATTAAATTAAACCATTTTATAACTTATATCAGATTTCTCGCGGCCGCCTGATTTACCTGGAACTCCTAGAAGTCTGAAATTGCAAAATATATGAAAAATGTCATGAAAATCTTCGGAAATTATTTCAAATCTTTTGAAAACTCATACAAATATTATGAAATATATAGACAAAAATAGTCATTTTGGGGTGTCATTCAATATGGAAAACGCCAATCCTAAGGGGGATAAATAAAAACGGCATTATGCATTAGTCATAATTGTGTAATCTGGTGAAAGAAGTTTCTCGAGCGTCAAACTAATGAAGAATTACTTTAGTTCAATAAATCTCGCAGATAGATTGTCATTTGTTAATTGCTATTGAGCGTGATCTATGTAGGAAATACAATTTTCATGATACACTGTATGACTTCGCTACACGCAAGGCTCGTAAAGTTCGTGGGATAACTCTATCCGCAGAAATAAAAGAGTGATCTTTCCTTTACTTCTTCTCGTCCAAACTCTTGAGCGAAGAAGAGAATAATAATAATGGATAACTTTTATTTCTAGTTTGTTAAGAAATTTGGGTAAACAAGTCTTGAAGTGCACATTATGGCAAGTCTGTTTTATATCTCATCATAGTTTCACACTAACACCAGATGTTTTTTTTTTTTTTTTGTCTAGGTCACTCATTGGTTTACAAAATTATTATTTTTTCTACGAGCCATGGTTGTACTGTGGCGTGAAAGCACTTCGCCTACACTTTTAAATAAAATGTATTCACACATCATTCTTTGATGAAAATCTCTAATGGGGAAGCAATAACTGAATTACTTTTATTAAAGCAAAAGTACCTTTCCTTCACACTTTGTCTAAAACTTGTGTAATAAAACATTCATAAAGAAATAGTAAAAATTAATGTTTTAGTGAATTTTATTTAATTAATCATCCTTTTTTTTTTTTTTTACAATGTGCATGAATAAACATCACTGAATTAAAGAACCATATAATATAACATACCATTACATGAAATATCAGAACTAGTGACCTGGACAACTTTGGACAATCACATTATCACACTGTCCCAACATTGACATTGCACTGCATCCTCTTTCATCACTGTATAAGCTCTAAATCTAACTCCAATTTACAATAAAATTATTGTTGACTATTATCTACCTCTACTAAAGAAATGTGTTTTATATCTGTTTGGTTGAAGAATTTCCTTTTCACACTATTTTATTTGGACAGCAACACTGTCATCACATGTGCTAGTATAGGATTGATCTTTAAACCTAAACTGCATGACACATAGTGGAAGCACTGACTAGCTTACTATGTAGTCATTCCTTTGTTTTACTGAAATGTATATGCTTAAAAACACAATATAACAACTAATACAAACACACACACATTTTTCTCATGAAGGCGATTTCTACAAATGATCTATGTACACTCGACCAATCAACAACAACATAGTGTTTCATTAAAACAAACATAAAATAGTTCATGGCAACAGTAATGAGTTTAGGACCAATCTTGAGGGTAAGATCATAATTAACATCTGCATGTACATAAAAAACAAGAAACCATGCCATATGAAAGTGTGTGTGTGTTCTTTTGAGCAACAATTCCTTCTGCAGTATTATGACAAATGAGTTGACCTTTAGCTGGTCTTCTTAGATAAAGAAATAGCAACACATCAGAATGAAGCCATTCAAGTCACTATAACACTTGTTATAGACATTTGGTGTGAAAAACAAGTGTACAAGAAGACTCAATGTTATAAAGTCTAATGCCAAACTAAAAGAAATACCAGGTCTATTTTTTTTTTTAAACTCTATTGTTACCAGTATATACAATGAATGCAAATACATACAAAAAAAAAAAAAAGACCTAGACAATTTGATCACAACCATTAACCTTAATGTAAGCTATGGGGAGGAAGTATGCAAACAAAGTTTAAAAAAAAACAACATAACAGTAAACTTTTTGGTTTCTAACATTTTGTTGTCTTTAGTGTGTAATATTTGGATTATGCAAGATACACAACAATATGGAAGTGACATGAACACTGGAAAGTTCATCAGAATTCCTTGGTATAATATTATTTAGCTTAAGAGCAATGGTGAGGAATTCTACAGTCCATATGGTTCCTTAGTATACATGGATACTTTCTCTGGCTCTTGCTTGAACAGTTTTCACAGTCAATATTGCTGCAATATAGCAGTTGATTAGGACTAGTTCCAGTGTTGTAAAATTATGTTTTATTATGATTGGTTTTGTTCTATTTGTAATAAGCCAGATGTCAACAGCAAATAAAACTAATGAATATATATGTATAGATTTGTTCATGTAAACAAATAAAAATATTTCAATAAGAAACATCCTGATCTTGTGCCAAATGGGGTCAGCTGGCCAGACGAGGGCTACTTGGACATGGCCAGTAAGAGGCATCAGCAGAGTATTAAAGCAATGAATTTCATTAGCAACAATAAGCTGATTTAACTATCTTCTTTGTGTATGCTAATCCAAACTATGTTTCATGTTGGTGGGTGAGGAGCTTGCAGTGAAGGTTGACTAGCTTGAGACTGGGGTAACTGTGCTTGTTGTGCAGATTGTTGCTGAACCACCACAGCTGGTGCTGAAGCAGGTGTTTGAATTTGAACCTGGGTCTGTGATTGAGGGGCAGCACTTTGCATGGTATTTGTCTGTTGTTGGGACTGAGTTGACATAACACTGACTGGAGCAGTGAGAGGGGCTGCAGTTGGTGCACGGGGTTGGAGAAGTTTGTTTAATGTTTCAGGCTTAGCCTCTGCCTTAAGAACAGTGTTTTCATATTCAAGCTGTCCGATGCGCTCCATCATTTCACCTATCTGTTGTTTCAATATTTCCACTTCTTCTCGTACTGCATACATTAAATGCCGCTTCACTAAGTCCTGTTGAAAGAAACAAATAGTTCATTGAAAGACAAAAAATAGACATGACTGATGACAAGTAGCATTTAATAGTAGCCCTAGAGTACAATAGTTATAAATTTAGAAAATAAGCTGCAACAATTTCTGATTTAACAGCACTGCCTAACATAAATAGCTTAAAACTGCACTTTACAAACAAGGTCCCCGAAAAATAGTGAGTAGTTGTTTTGCATGGTGCCCCAACTGTCCAATAGACTAAGGCAGGGGTGGGCAAATTACAGTCCACGGGCCACATGCGTATCGCCGAAGTGTTTTATGCGGCCCGTGAACACCTAAAGAAATCACATTACACATATACAAATGCAAATATATTAAAAATAAATAATTGTAAATATCTATAGAAATTATAGAAACTTTTGATTCTTATCACTTATAATGAAGAAGCTAAAGAAACATTGTTCCTAAACGTCATTCTACAAAGTTCAAAGTAAATGAAGACTATTTTAAATGGCCCATTTTGAAAAATTCAGTCAAAGACACAAGCCCAGGCCAGTATTTTTTCAATGCTATGAAGAACTGTCTTGAAAGTGTTGGGTTGGCTTGTACGAGATGGCAAGGGTAACAACTGATGGAGACTGTGCTTTAACTTAGAAAAACAGACTGTAATAAAATAAAGAGCAATACCCTAACCATAAACTTATTACAAACGGAAAAGTTTACACATATCTATTTTGAATACCATTAATGCGTACAACTCTAAAGACATAATCTCAATAAAAAGAGTAGGATCGGCTGTAGACATATGTAAACTATGCATCTATGAAAGACCTACGATTGTTGAGAGCCCCCCAGAGGTTGCTATATGTGTATTATTTTTTAGAAGAAATAGCAAAACTTATCCTCAATGTTATTGTTGAAGTACACTAGGTTTTTAATAAGCTGCATAATTTTAGTTTTTTTTCCAGTTAATTTATATTTTTCTATTTTATTTGGGGCCACCAAATTTACTTCGCCGACCCTAGGGCCTCCAATTATCTAAGGCCGGCCTGACTGGAAGTTCTGAAAAGTACTTAAAGATTTGGAAACAAAACATTCTGATGTTCGAAAACACAGTAATATCAGCTGGCCTAGCATTAGAAGAATATGGAATCACATGGAAATTGTTAAGTTCCTTGAAGGACATTGATTGCAATTTGTTTGCACATGAAATGTATGTGCATCGTAATTCTTTCCAAACAAAGCTATTCAATTTCTTGAGGCCAATAAGTGAAATTAGGCTTTATCATATTCCTTATCTGAAAGGTGAAACTATTTCTAGTGAAATGGTTGAAATGTACAAGACTTATTAGTATTCCTTGATTGTGGAATTTGAAAGCAAATTTTAAGATGTCAGCAACTTAAACCAGATTTCAATACCCTTAGCTCACCATTTATGCAGAAGCTGATTCAGCTCCAGAGGACATAGCTCCTGGCAAATTATGACCTGAAAGAGAAGTTCCAGTCAGTTCTTTCTCGGAAGTTCATGGGTGCCAGAAGCTGTATATCCACACTTAAAAAAACTTTGCTGCTAAACTTTCACATTATTTAGAACCACATTCATCTGCCAACATGCTTTTTTTGTTTGTTTGAGAATTATCAAGTGTTGTTAGAAAAGGTTGATGCTTATTGATGTGCCAAAATCCCAAAATATCAAATATCACTTATTGACTGTAATTTGACAGCATAACAACTAGAAAGCTAGTTCCATGGTTATGGAACATTATTTACGAGAGTAAACAGTTATAAACTCCACATTAAGTACAACTACAAGTTTGTGGTGAAATGTTGTGATTGAAACAGACAATGGCAAAATTAAAAAAAAAATCATTAGTAAAATTAGTTCAAGAAATTGCTAACTCGTTATAATTCCTAAATCGGGAGTGCAAATATATATATGCAGCCCCCAGTCCTCAATTTATTTTTAATGCGGCCCTCGGCAGAAAAAGGTTGCCCACCCCTGGACTAAGGAAAAGGTAAAAAGTCTGCACCAAGGATCACATGACCTGCCTAAATCTACCCAGATTACTCTAAACTCACTTTCCCCCAAAAAAATATCAGAATTAACACATATTGAAGCCTAAGGCTTCGCCGAAATAAAACAACAACTACATATAAATTGCATCTCATTCTGAGATCTCAAAAAGTACAACATCTAGATTCAATACATTTTAATATTATGGATCTAGCTTCTTCAAAAACTGATTATTAAAACTTGTATGATGGGCCCCAAAATAATTATTAACATATTATACAAAAGACTTAAAATCATAGCAAACAGTGACTTATATGCAAATGGAAGGATGGTAATAGAGTAGAGCAGTGATGCCCTAAATTCGGCCCGCGGACCGGCGTGTTTCCATCTGGCCTGCCGACACAAAGAGTAGAAAATCCTCTTACTTACTTAGGACTTAGGTCCTCCCGCGCGTTCGGCGCATTGGGCGGCAAGCTGTCTCCATAAAGATCTGTCACTGGCAATGTCTGAAGCCTCCTCCAAGAAGGTGTGTCGCCAAGTAATACAAGGACGTCCCTGTTTGCGCTTTCTTCGTTTTGGCTTCCATGTTATCGCAACTCTTGGTGTTTGTAATTCATTTTGACGTAGAACATGTCCCGCAAACCTCATGCGACGCTCAGTCACAACCTCACTAAGTGTTCGACTCCCAGTTCGGCATAGGATTTCCTTGTTTGAGACCCTATCTGTGTAACTGACTCCCAAAATCCGTCTCAGCCATCTCTGTTGAGCCACATTTAGTCTTTTCTCAATTTTGACAGATGACTTCCATGTCTCACATGCATATGTAGCAGTTGGAATGACGATTGTGTTGAGAAGGTGTATTTTTGTCTCGAGTCGAATGGCTTGGCTAGTCCAAATAGGCTGCAGCCTTTGGAAAATGCTCCCTGCCTTTCCTATTCGGCACGCTACATCGTGGTAAGCATCTCCATCTTTTGTTATGATGGGGACACCCTTTGCCTTATATCCCACTCGCATAATTTTAGTCTTATCCAAGTTTATGCGGAGGCCAATTTTGGGTGCCTCTCTGTCTAGGCTCTCTGTCATTTCTTGATTCCATTTATTTGTAGCCCCGAGTAGTGCAACATCATCAGCAAAGTCCAAGTCATGTCAATCGGAGTTGTTCACGCCATGGAATACCAAAGGCAGTCTGGTTCATTGCTCTCCTCATTATGTAGTCGATGGCTAGGAGGAAAAGGAAGGGAGATAAGATGCACCCCTGTCTCGATTGTAAAAAACTCTGTTGTTCCCTCTTCTGTTTTAATGCAGTAACTAGACCGACTGTTAAGGTATCGTAGGATCTGGGCGAATTTTTCTGGGATGCTGTATAATCTAACTATTTTCCATAGTGATTCTCGGTGGACACTATCAGACACTTTTTTTGAAGTCCACGAAACTGATTGATAGCCGTTGTTGGTACTCAAGACTTTGTTCTATGATATTTCGTAGAACGAAAATCTGCTCTGTACAAGATCTGCCTCTTCGGAAACCTGCTTGTTCTTCTCTGAGCCTTTTATCTACAGACTGTTGAAGCCATCTCAACAAGACAGTGCTTAAAATTTTGCCCGGGACAGAGAGGAGAGTAATGCCCCTCCAGTTGTTGCAGTCTGCCAAGTTGCCCTTTTTTGGAAGCTTTACAATCACTCCCTTTTGCCAGTCCTCTGGGACTTTTGAAATTCGCCAACAGAGATTTAAGAGATCAGTCATTCTGTTAACAATGCACTGTCCCCATATTTTAGCATTTCTGCTGATATCATGTCTAGCCCTGGTGCTTTGTTATTCTTTAGCACTGCAATGGCCATGGTAACCTCCTCAGCAGTTATTGGGTCTGTCTTGACCTTGAGATCATTGTCTGGAGAGGGGTCCTTGAATATGTAAGTTAGGTCTGGCGACAGTTGGTTAAGGGTCTCTTTAAAGTGCTCTACCCATCTTGCATCCTGTTCTTCTTTCGTTAACAAAGTTTTGCCTTGCTTGTCTTTTATCGGTGCCCATGTCCACTCTTTGCTCCAGTGAGATCTCGGACAATGGAGGGTTTTTGTGTCATTTCTGCTTACAGCTGCTTGTGCCTCTTGTCCCTTCTGCTCAATCCAGTCCCGTTTATCTCACACACAAAAAAAAAAATCTTTCCTTACGTTAAGGTAAATGGATTGGTAGTGACACTAAGCCATCATATTTTTTATATCAAGAAAGAGTGGCTCTTTTTAAACACCTTTATGAAACCAAACACATAAATAAATAAGGCGGCATTCTTGGTTTGAGACGCAACTATTATATTACACATAGACTGAAGTACTGATGACAATGTTTACCAAAAACAAACAATAAAGTAAGTCAGCTGTAAGGCTAGCTACAGAGCTGTACACATTGTAAGTAGAGGAATAAAGCCATTTTCCGACGGGAAATGCATTAAAATAGTGCTTGCTAGCAATGATAGGAGAAATCAGTCCTGAAAAGAAGAATACTGTTGAAGCCGTCAACCTTTCTCATAATAATTAAAAAGTTAGTGAAAGATATGGGTAAAAATCTCCATTAAAAACTATCAGACAAATTGGATTTCGAAATGTTTTCTATTGCCGCTCAAAATCTTGGTAATTGTTTTTGGTACATACAGCAGTTTTGAAATCAGATAAGTTGGTAGTTATTAAGAGCATGAAATAGACCTCCACTAACGAAGTCCTGTCTAAGAAATTTCAACCATTACAGAGGATATTTCTCTAGCTTGGGAGAAATTACTGGGAGTGACTATGATGGTGCCACAAGTATGGTTGACAGCAAGAGTTATTAGAAATATTGTCGAGTCAAATGGTACCAAGTCTCTGTGGCTTCCGTGAATTATTCATCAACAAAATCTATGTGGCAAGCTGTTCAGTCAGGACTATGTGTTGATGATCGTGTTCAGATCGAACAAAGTTTGTGGTTTCAAAAATCCATCCACGGCCAATGTGCCAAGTGTACAAGGGAGCTGCAACTTACAAAGCTAGACATCCCAGCTTAACAAATTTTAAGTGATGAAGACAATTGATTTGTAATCTGTGTTACATGAAGGAACTTTTCTAAATCTCAAAAAAAAAAAGAAGCGTTAACGATGATCACAATAATTAATAGCACCTGTTTGTGAGGACAAACATTTTCAGTGATGAATCTTTTCAAACTCATGCTATGTAATTCATCTCAAGGACGAACATCTAGGATTCTAGATTCAGTGCACATCTCACGCAGCCGGAAATTTAAAAGTTGGTTTAAAATAAGCTTCCCATGAAACTAGAACTAATGTAAGTACTAGGTTCACAGGTTTCTAATAAAATAGTTCATTGTCTATTTCCTTTTTTAAAACCTTTTTGTTGATGTGGCCGCGACACAAGTGTAGGAAATTAAAATGGCCTGCCGTCCAAATAAGGTTGAGCATCACTGGAGTAGAGTAAAAAATCTAACCTCAAAGGAGTGTAGGGTTGGAATCGTCAAGCTTAACTTTTTCTGTAAAGTTTTTCCATTACCAGACACATTTGTATTTCCCAGAAACATTAAAAAATCATAATTTAAAAGCATTAGTTATGATTAGTAGGCCTATCTACAAGTCCTGTCAATTTCTGTTAGTTCAACTCAAATAGAACTCTTTCTCCAGCTATTAAGAAAAGTCAGTGATTTATTATCACTATAACTATGCTATGTATCTCCTACTTCAACTTCTAAGACTGATGTCAAATCAATGCCATGATCATCTGTATCTGGCTGATCGATTCTGGATATTAACTTGTTTATCATCTTGGGTAAAAAAAAAATTGATAGGAAAATGTGTCAATATTGTAAAGAAATGGGGCACGCACTTGAACAATGTCTTTCTTGAAGTTTATAAAATGTAACATTCCTAAACATTCAGAAAACAATGATTATAGATCTAGATTATTCAAGTTATCAAGATTTTGTTTTTCGAAAAGCACACTTGATCTAGAAACTCACCATTTTTTTAAGGAATAAATTTTTTTCAGTGGCTGGCGAAGTAGCCATGATAATGATTGGTTGACTGACTTTGGACATGGAAACAGACTATATAAATCTAGATCTTGAGTGTATATAAAATCTTATTATCTAGTCCAGACTCTAGACCTAGGCTAGATCTAGTCAATATTAACTTGCTCAGTTAATTCAGTTGAATCCACATCCACTATAATAGATCTAGAATAGTTAGATTTTAGATCTATATAAAATTAAATTATATTCTAGATCTAGATCCATTGCATTTCTATGCCGTCTATGGTCTCTATTAGTCTATAGACATAGATCTAGATCTCTAGAACTAAACTAAAGGAAACTTTAGAAAGATCTTTACCGTCTTTAAATCTCAAATCAAAAGTAGTAAAAGGCTTAAAAAGTACTAGCAACTAGATCTAGTAGTAATATAATCTACACTAGTACTTGTACAAGATAATAGATATCTAGATCTATTTAATTTACTAGTCAATAATAATAATAATTTATAATTAGATCTAGATATTACATTATTGATTATTAGATTAGATTGATTAGATCTAGAAACTAGATATAGATTATTATAGATAGATCATTTACATTAGATTATGATTAGATAGAATATCTAGAATATCTAGATTATAATTATATAAATCTAGATTTCTATTAACTATTATTTGGAATACAAATTTCCTTATTAGATCTAGATCTATATAACTAAGATCTAGATATAGTATATCTACTGTCGGTAAGCACACATTTTATAAACACAATCAGAAATCCGGTTTACTAGGTCTAGTATTTAGAATTACAACCAGATTAGCAGCTCTACTGGGTTAGGACAGACTGGCCTCGACTAGTCTGATCCAACCTTTGCAATTTGCATGCGGCACACTAACGGAGAGGAGCTACGAGAGGTCGCTGGTTCAACTAATAAAATGGGGGACGGGAGTGGAAAGGGAGGTAGAAAACTCCCGAGAGATCAATAGAAACATCTGAGTCACTCCTCAAAATAATAATGAAAAAAAAAATGTCGGATCGCAAGGAAATCCATAGAGCCGGAGCCTGAAACTCGGTCGGTAACTAAGAACTAGAGGGCGGGGGGAAAATAAGATGATGGCGGTTAAAGAAATACACAATTAGCCTTATTAGCGATTTGATGATGGTATACAAACAAACATATTTAAAAATTCAAAGATTAAAAAAAAACAAGTGTTGAGACGAGTAATGCATGTTTTATTCGTTTTGCTTATTTGTGCTGGTGAAACAAATTATTTGTATGCTAGGCTTTATCAGCTGGAAATGAATGCCAACAAATAATCTAGCTTATATAGAGTTCGATTTTACACACTCTTTTATAGTTTTCTCGTAATTTTATGGGATTTTCAATACAAGTTTATCTACACCTAAGCCATACGGTCCATACCCCTAATCTTAACCATAAACCGTAAAGCTAACCCTAGTCCCAGCTTTGGTGGTACGGAAACCCTTCGTGTGCACATTACCTAGGTAAAATGCGAATTTTGCACAAATGTTGATTAAAAGTATTTTATTAATAAAAGTTTCTCTGAATACTATTTGTATTCGCTAGAAATCTAAATAAGTTAGTCCTGTTCTTTGTTCAACAACGTCTGTCTTCAGTGTATATTCTTTGTACAGCTTAATTTTTCAGGGTACATTGTTGATACAAGAAATTTTTCATATTGTAATGTATAAAAGGGGAAAGTTGAAAGACAAATATAGCCACTAAGACGGAACGACTTGACTAGATCTGATCAAATGTTTTAATGTAATGATCTTGGAAAAAGTAAGAAGTTAATAATTTATCATGTTAAACAAGGCTTCAGTGCAATTCATTTTTCGACAGATTTCACCGCTGAAAAACCATTTACAACAACGTTTACTCGTCTTGAAATTTATAACCAACTCTGTGCGCTATGGTAGAAAAAAGGAAACGATGTGTTTTCTCATTTAAATTCTTGCTGTCAGGTTGATCTAACTGGGTTCAAGTCCCATCCACATAAATAGAGATACAAAATTATTAGTGAATAAGTGAAAGGTAAGTACCATTTTTTGAATAGCAGAAAAATCAAAACAAATGATAAAAGGCTCGTGTTTTTTTTAGCAAAAAATCTATCAAAATCGTTTCTAAGTGAATATCTAAGAGGTAAGACAAACATGTGTACACTATTTCATGCAATTACTTAAAATTTCTTACCAAACCTTGCCAAAATTTAATTGTTCCCAATTTTTTAAATGAAAACTCTACTAACGCCAAATAACTGTTTACAATCGCCCTTCCGATATATATCTATATATATCTATATATACACACACATATATATATATATATATACACATACACACACAGATATATATATATATATATATATATATATATATATATATATATATATATATATATATATATCATGGGCGTAGCCAGGGGGGGGTTTGGGGTTCAAACCCCCCCCCGAAGGGGGGAGTCGGAATTTATTGACTGATTTTTTGCTTTGATTTTGTTTATTTTAGTTGAGATTTTAATACTAAACCATCACTTGCCCCAGCACAACCAAAGGGGTTTTGAGTTTAAAACCCCCTACCAGGGGTTTTTGAGTTTAAAACCCCCCAAACAGGGGGGTTCGAGTTTAAAAACCCCTACCGGGGGGGGGGGAGGTTCGAGTTTAAAACCCCTACCAAAGGGGTTCGAGTTTGAGGATAAAAAATACATCTTCAGTGTAAGAAAAAAAAAGCAAAGAACGCACTCAAAATGTTATGAGCGTTGCCAAAAGGGGTTTTGAGTTTAAACCCCCATTCAGAGGGATTTGATTCTAAAAAAAACCTCTTCAATATAAAAAAAAAAGCAAATTACACACTAAAATTATTTGAGCGATGCCAATCCAATCGGGGGTTTTGAGTTTAAACCCCTCTTCTACAGATGGCTTTTTTTAAAAGTTTAAACCCCCTCCAGATGGTTTTGAGTTTAAGATTCTCCTAAAGAGCATTTTGAGGTGGAAAACCCCCAACAGATGATTTTGACAATAAAACTTCTCTTTTCGATATAAAATCTAAAGCAAACTACAGTCACTTAATTCCAAGAGCGTATTCAAGAGAGGTTACACATTTTTACCAGTGGCTGGGCTCCATTAATAAACTGCAGTGAATAGTCATCTGCCGAAATTGAAAAACACTAAATGTGGCTCAACAAAAATGGCTAAGACAGATTTTAGGAGTCAGTTATAGAGATCGGGTCTAAATCAAGGAAATCCTATGCCGAACTGGGAGTCGACCCCTTAGTAAGATTGTGCGAGAGCGACGCATGAGGTTTGCTGGACATGTTTTCCCACAAAATGAATTGCGTATAAGAAGAGTTGCAATGATATCCTAGTACAATTTAGCGCCACACTTTCATGGAGGTCTTCAGAGCAGGTGGGAAGAGGCTTCAGACATTGCCAGTGACAGATTTTTGTGGAAACATCTTGCCGCCAAATACACCGAACGGCGCGGGAGGGTCTAAGTCAGTAAGAATATCATATTAGGTTTTTGAAATAGCTAAATAATACACTGTAGATACCTCAGAATATGCATTTTGTTAGCTTTCAATACAGGAAATAGTGCTTGGCGGCGGGGCTATGCCCCGCGCTCGGGGAGCTCCCTGCGCTCCCCAGACCCCTTGCTGGAAAGCACGGGGAGTTTACAATTTTTTCACTACTCCAGAAAGTACCTATTTTAGAGTAGAAAGAATGAAGGGTCAGACGCCACTCATTCATGGAGGTCCTCATGGCCGGTGGGATGAGGCTTCAGACATTACCAGTGACAGATTTTTATGGAAACAGCTTGACGTCAAATGCTCCGAACGGCGCGGGAGGATCTAAGTCAATAAGAATAGCACATTAGGTTTTTGAAATAAAACTTTTTAATAGCAGGAAAATGCAGTGTAGATATCTCAGAATATGCATTTTGTCGGCTTTCAATACCAGAAATAGTGCTTGGCGGCGGTGCTTCGCCCCGCGCTTGGGGAGCTCCTAGCGCTCCCCCAGATCCCCTTGCTAGTAATGGCGGGGAATCTACAATTTTATGGAAACAGCTTAACAGCAAATGCGCCGAACGGCGCGGGAGGGTGTAAGTCAGTAAGAATAGCACATTAGGTTTTTGAAATAGAACTTTTTAATAGCAGGAAAATGCAGTGTAGATACCTCAGAATATGCATTTTGTTGGCTTTCAATACCAGAAATAGTGCTTGGCGGCGAAAGCCCCGCGCTGAGGGAGCTCCTAGCGCTCCCCAAGACCCCCTTGCTAGTAATAGCGGGGAATCTACAATTTCTCCACTAACTCATGGAAGAACCTATTCTAGGGCACAATAAACGTCTTCCGAAAGAATGAAGGGTCAGAATGTAATAAAGATTATGTACACACACACACATAAATACATATAATTTTTTTCCGCGGGGGGGGGGGGAGAGAAAAAAATTCCCCCACAAACCCCCCCCCCCCCGAAAAAAAATCCTGGCTACGCCCATGATATATATATATATATATATATATATATATATATATATATATATATATATATATATATATATATATATATATATATATCAGACAGAGCACAGATAAGTTGAATCGTGCATTACCTTGTCAGTAATGAAGAAAGAGGGCGACATTTGTTTTGTTGATCTTTTTATAATTTATTGTCAGATATAACTAGAACATTGTTACTTTTTAACTTAACCTCTATAAGTTAACTCAAACGTATAAATTAAGTAATATTCCTTTTTTTTTTTGGTTACCATGGATGATTTTATACCTCGTTCGATTGATGGATTAATTGAGCAGGCTCAGACGAGGGTAAGAAAGTAAGAGAAATTGTTTTGAATCCACAAAGACTAGACTTAGAGAGACTAACTCTAGAAATGGAAATAAAGGCAATGGAAGCAGAGGAAAGGAAACAAATGAGGGGGGTGGGGGGTGGAGGACAAAAAGTTGGAAAGAGAACTGGAAATAAAACTGTCCATACAGGGGGATGGGCCCTATAAGGTAGAAATGGACATTTCTGATCTAAATTGTAATATTGTAGAAGGAAACAGAACGTATCACATGAAAAGTCAGACAAAGCCGAAGATGCTGCTTCAGTGAAATAGAAAATAAGAGAGAAGTAATTGAAAATGTCTTACTAACTAATAAGGAACTAAATGATTGTCAGTATATTGCTAATAATATCAGTGAGATAGAAGATAAGGGAGAAGAAATTGAAAATGTCTTATTAACTGAAAAGGAACTAAATGATTGTCAGTCTATTGTTAATACTATTGTTAAAATGGTTAGGCCATTTCACAAAGCTAAACCATTGAAGAAAATAAACCTAACTAAAGGAGTTTGTCAGGTGGTTGGAGGTGGTAAAGTGAAACCAGACCCCCAATAAGCTACAAAAGTTCTTATACATAAAGATTCCCAGAAAAAGAAAAATAAGTCTTACTGAAGAAGTTTGTCAGGTTGTTGGTGGGGGTAAAGTGAAAAAAAAACCAGACCACAATAGGCTACAAAAGTTCTTGTACCTAAAGATCCCTAGAAAAAGAAAAAAGAAGTCTTGATGTAGTGTTTCCCCTCTTCCATTTGCTGAGAAGGGAAATGTCCACGAGGGTCACCTGAAGTCCCGAGTGCGACTTGGCATTGAAGAAAATTCAGTCTTGTCTGTCCTCTTCACTTATTTTAATTCTATCTTACCAAACATTAACAGTTCTTGCATTATCTAAACAGTGAACCCGACAAGGGAATAGTTTGCTGCGTGTTACACCAAACGAATGGCATCCTTCATTCTGCAAAGTACCTCAGCAGAAAGCTGTTAGCGGCATTAGGCCAACATTGAGCGTGAGTGTCCAATGTCAACAATCCAGCTTGACCACAGACCATTGTCTGATACTGTCAAGACTATCCTAGCTATTCTACAAGATTGTATTAGATGTAATTGTTAGTTGTTTTTTTTTTCACTACAATGAGAAACCGTAGAAGCCAACGCGGCTTTAACTGTAAGAGATTGTTTCATTTTCGTATATTATTGCTATAGACATATGAGTTGATCCTTTCTTCCGTTTCTGTTGTTCTTACATATTAAATATAAACTTTCAAACGACTAGGCCTATTTCAAATTGTGATTTTATTCTTCATGCCACAATTTTTTTTAAAGTATTTTTTTCTTTTCTCACTTTCTCTGTGTTGTAAATAGTGTCATATTTCTAAGTGATTGCTCTAGCTAGGCATATTCTTTTTTGTCTAAAATGTTGATATACTTTGATATATAAGTAAAATGAGCACTAATAATTTCCTGTTGTGCTCTTTATTTGAAAACATTTATGTATATGTGTGTGTAGACATATATGTAAATATATATGTATATAAGTATGTGTATGTATGTATGAATGTATATAATTCTCTTCTTCCCTCAACAGTTTGGACGAGAAGAAGTAAAGGAAAGATCACTCTCTTATTTCTGCGGAGTCACCCCACCAAATAATAAGGGGGGGGGGGGGGAACACATGGGTATTCACACGTCGCTACGGATGGCTGCCCGCCCCCATCCCCCTTCGTCTTGCGGGAGGTTTGGACTAAAAGTAAACTATCTTCAACTCTGAAGGAACATCCGAAACATGTAAAACATTTTACAAATAAACATTTTACAAACACTAAATAGCAGGGCCGGACTTAAGAATTGTGGGGCCCTATTCGAAACGGATTTCGCAGGGCCAACTTTGGGTAGGGAAGCGGAAATAAGTGAAATTTAAGAGTTTGAATTAGAAAATAAATTCGTCTATGCATTTTATTCATTCTTTACTACGTACAGAATTACTTTACGAGCCTTGCGTCTAGCAAAGTCATACAGTATATCATAATAATTCTGTTTCCTACATAGATCCCACTCAATAGCAAGAATTACCAAATGTTTCAATCTATCTTTGAGAATTCTTGACCTCAAGTAATTCATCATTAGCTTGAGGCGCGAGAAGCTTCTTTCACCTGATAACACAATTCCGGGAGATTGCCAGGAGCTCCTGGTAAATCGACAGGAGGGCGAGGGAAATCTGTTTTAAGTTATAAAATGGTTTAATTTAATAATTTATACACCTAGAATTAGCGCGGGTCCTATGAAAGTGCGGGGCCCACTGCGGTCACATAAGGCCGGCCCTGCAAAATAGTGGCGTATGCTAAAACGCCGGTCGACTAGTATATGTATATATTTGAATGACTGTTATTAAATAACAGTCACATTGTAAGAGGGAGGTATGAGAGTGAATATGTTACTTCGATATTTTGGTATGATAGTTATATCCCCTAGTTTAAGTACTCCCAGGTTATAATGTGAAAAGTCTTGCACGTGTTATGAACTGAATGGTTTAGGCTTCGTTGAATGTGCGAGAGAGTGTGTTAGTCAGTGAGGTCTTGTTCCCGGTCAAGGAAGGTTGGGCGGTTGCTTCCTGGACTGGTGGTTGTTTAATAATATTAATATTTATTGTGCATTATTTGTGCTCTATAGAATATTAAAGTATTATTTGTATTTCTATGGATAGTTGGAGTTGAAGTATATTTAGTAATAATTGTTTTTAATTGTAAGTAACCCTTAACGAGCCAAGCCAAAGCAAGAAAAGGAACCCAACACTATGGTTTAATATTAAAATCTCCCCTACAATAAACAAAATTAAAGGAAAAAAAAAAACAGTCAAATAGTCCACACGCGTCCAACAAAAAAAGGGGGGGGGATTTCATTTAAAAAAAGGGAGTGGGTTGAACCCAAGCTACGCCCATGGCTGAAACAATGAATGATGAATACATTTTTCCATACTTAATGACAGTACCACAATGGTGTAAATTTGTTCCTGCCATTCCTCATATTAGCTTCAAATTTCTTCATGGGTTTAAGAAAGTGGTAAACACTGGGTGGAACATGGACACTTCGACAATTTGAAAACGGTTCTACAGTAAAGTAAGAAAGAAAGTAACGTACCCCTTTCAGACCATGTGATCTATACAGTCAAGTATACAGAAAAGAGTTGAATAAAGACATTCATGAGCATTTTGCGCAATTATCTGGATTGAAATAGAAACATTTGATTGTGCAAAACAAATCGGAAAAAATCCAAGAAATAATGAAGCATTAAAATAAATAAAAGATTGAGAAATTTAGACTTCTATCAGCTTCATTTAGGAGGAATTGAGTTAAACGAAACAAAAAACTTTTTGATGTCCCTTGTTTGAGTTACGAGGACACATTGTGATAAACACAGTGCGTTGTATTTATTACTGCGATTACATAGGAAATAGTGCCGTGTACAAGTCTCTTGTAAAACTAAAAATTGCATAACGGTAGTTTATAAGACATATCAAGACGCGAAATAAGTAATTTTTGACATTTTTTTAATATATTAAAAATATATCTAGATCTACATTTACCAGACCTAAAAAAAAAAATCTGATAAAATATTTTCTTGAAAAATTTCTGGCTTCTTTGCGAATGGCGCCCGGGCATGATGCCCCCTTAGTTGTCTCTCTATATTTGTACAAGTTGCGACACAAAATCTTTGGGACACGAGCTAATCTAAGGTAAGGATCACAGATAGCAGTGTATCGAAAGCGAACAACCCGTCGTTACATATTGCCTCCTTTTTTGTTGTATATTTAATTATTATTTTTTTCCTGCGGACTGTTTTATATGTATATATTGTTCATCTATTTTGTTTCATATAAGTATATAATACCTCCCTCGGAGTATACATCATAATAAATTATCACGTCGAAAATGCATAGGAAAAGGTAATAAAACAATAAGTGTTAACTACTATGTTGTATTATTTCCTTCCAGTTAGCCTTTATGAACAAAACAGAATTCACAATCTGTCTACCCCACAATTAGCAAATATAGACTAGTAGTAGTAAGGCTATATTTGGACATGTCACATTTAAGTGAACTCTTTAAAAGCGTTATCATAACTGAATTGAGGTCACACCCAATGACTAATGACTTCTTGTGACGTCATCTGGCGCAGTGCGATAATACGTCACAAAGCGACGCTATGAAAACACTGTCAGTACATGGTTGTAAACAAAGTAACGTTTGCACCATGGCTGAGGGAGAGAGGGAGAAAGGAAAGGGAGAGAGGAAAGGGAGAGAGGAAAGGGGGAAAGAGAGATTTGAGTAGTTTAAATTTAGATTCTAGACCAAACTAGTAACAATAATAGCTAAATAAAAGGCTACAACAAAATAAAAAGCTATTACAATAAACAAACATAAGCTCATTTGAATCACTGTACTAGAAAACTCAGTGGAGTGGCTTCCTTGTTTATTGGAGTATTGTTCAAGTACTGAATACTTAAATGAGATTGACGTCATCAAACACTCTTTCAGAATTAAATGTGGTATTTATTAAAATAATCTTTTTCAATGTAATAGTCGCAGATATTAATAAGTAAAATCTGAAAATATGTCGATCTAGGTAAGACTCGAAGAATAGGAAGAGCTTCAAGAGGGCTGGCAAACATTAGATAGGTTGGCCTGTGTAGCCATATATGGCGACAGGTAACGCGCACAAAACAAGAAAAAAAAAGGTCTCCCAAGTCTACATTTGTAGAGAAATGGAGGCAGTCGATTAAAATAAAGGAGTGCAGAGTAAAACTTTTTAAAATCCAGCAAACCAAAGTCACAAACATTATTTAGCGTACTAGCATAGTGAGTTATTAATAGCCAATAAACATCGAGGTACGTATGACATTCATAATACTGTTTTAACATACATAGAGTTGCGTGGGCTGTTTCTTAAAGTAACTCTATGATCCGCGTTTGCATGTAATAACGTTTAAATTGAGCTACTCATTGTTTGTATTAATGAATAGTATGTTTTCGACTATTGGCAATAGACTAGCTGAGGAGAGGTTGTAACACAAAGTGGATTCTATGGTATGTTACTACCACTCAATGTACACATATCAATTACATTACACCTCACAACAATTACAATCGAGCCCCCCAAAAAAGTGAGACATTATATAGAACTAAGAGACAGCGGCAACTGAGATATGACTGATGTTTCCGCCACAGAAATAAAGAAAACAGCAGCTCAAAGCTGGCTACAGAAAACTACAATAAAATACTGGTCACTGCTGTGTTACACAATTAGTGATGAAACACTGTCAGGAAAGCTTGTTATGCATTAAGAATGAGAGTCTGTGCATTACTAAATCTAAAACCTAAGTGCTGTATTCCAAAACAAATTCGTATAAATAATATAATGTAGCCAAGCAACTTGTGCTTGGACTGCCAACTACATAAATATCGCGTTTGACAAAATCGCCATTTTAAGAGCATCGTTATTAAATTTTTTAAACAAAGTCTTTGAATAATTTCATTGCAACATAGGATTTCCTTGACAATTTATTTGATGTTAAGCGTTTGTCTGTTTCACTTAAATGTCATTTATATCTTGCAGGCCAGTAAATGAAAATAAAGGAGCACAGGAAATGAAACACTAATCTGAACTTTAATTAGAATAGTAATACTCCACGTGTCCGAACTCTGCACTCAATGAACTCATTTTCTCCTCAAAGTGACGATTTGATGTGTGCATGGACCGAGACAAGCCACATGCTACATTACATGCATAACAAAATGTTAAGAGACCTGAGACTTTATTTCCCTACACACATCTCACTTATAGACCAATATAACATAATATTAAGGACCCCATTATTATATCATTACCGTGTAATCTAATTTGATATTAATGCGCCTGAGCAAGTTTTCATAGTATGTGAACAGGAAGGGGTTAACAGGTTCTAGTTATCTTAGATATGTCTAATGAACGATCTGATACAAGCTGATTTATTTTAAGGACTGTGAACATATCATGTCCAATTGAATTGCTACTTCATTTATTTCCTATGGTAAAAAGGTGAATATGATCTCATCCAGAAAACAATAAGTCAGATTGTCCGAGACGTTCTTAGCAAGGTGTTCAATCTATAATCAGTTGTGACAAATATATACTTTATATCAACGTGCCTTATCACTACATTCCAGACACAATCCCAAGTAAACAGATGAACAAACACGCCCCAAAAAGAAATACTGAGAATTATATTTTCAAATCCAATGAGCCGCTAAGGAATGTTAACATTTTGTGTAGAACTTGAAGAAAACGGAGTGATCATCTATTCACCTTCAATGACACACTGACGTCACATATTAATTAAAGACCAAAGATTATTAAAGGCGTCAATAGACTATACTTGTCACTATATTATTGCTTATCGAGAGGGGAAGAAATCATTCACACATACAGCCAGTATTCACTCAATAAGCTGCCTATTGGCTTTGAGCACGAGCAAACGATTTATTACCTATTTCAAGTCTTGAAACTTCGCTCTATTTATTACAATACTTCTATAGAAGTCACACTTTAAGCGTGGAACATGTCAAATTTCTAGGAAAATCGCTAGAGCCGTTTTCGAGAAACGTATCCACCCACCCAGTTTTTTTATGTTTTTGACCCGATGCAACATGAATAGTCGAATTGTTATCAATAAATAGACGTTTTAGAAAATTTTGAGTAAAGTCTTCTAAGTCTGGATCACAGACCTATATATACTATATCTAGGCTGGAAACAAAGCCTAATTTCCGATCACATCGCTATGTACATAACTCCAGTTCAAGCTATAAGAGAATTCACCATATGAATTTTGGAAAATCGCTCTTCTGCCTCAGTAAAGTAATGATCTTTAGTTTTCAAACTTTAGAAATAATACAATCCCATTTAACAGATTGTAAATAGAATGCAATATTAAGCAGTACATAACAGAACTAATTAACTCTCCTACCTTGATAAATAAAAAAAAAAAATTAAGGACATACAGGTTAAAACAGTAAACAAAAAAATTATAAAGCGATTATTTTTCTATTAATAAGTAATGAATGTTAGATTTAGAAAAAAAAAAAGGAAAAATATCTCCCTTCTCTGAGAAGGAATCTTGGTTAAGCAAATGTATAGACTATATAGTACTCTAATGATTGGCATTTAGATCTAGACCATAGACTTATATATACTACTCTAGACTGGACATGGAGATTCTTTAGCACTACAAAAAATGTCGAAAAAACTTTTTAGAAAGTTGGATCAAGGCGTTGTTTTGTAAAGTAGTTAGAAGAAGTACAGTTGTTGTTTTTTCAACCATATAATTTAATTTTTAAATCTAGATCTAGTAATTGAACATCAATAGTAAGAGTACGCTCGTCTCATAATTATTATTTTGCAATTTTTAGATACAAAATCTAGAAAGATCTAGGTAATCAATCTATTTAAATGTACATAAGATGATTTAAATCAACATGAATTATTTCGATCTGATTTTTGAAACATTATCTCAATGGAAACAAACAGGAAATGACTTTGTTTCATATATTTGCTTGAATGTCCGAGAAATGATTTTGCATTATTTCTAAACTTTGTAAACTTAAGATCATTACTTTTCTAAGACAGAAAAGATTGATTGGGGCGACTCCCATTAGAGCCTGAAAAAAGAGTTTACGTACATAAAAATCTATATTTGTATAGGTCTGTGAATCGATCAGTCGCAGATTTATTACCGGTTTCCAGTCTAGATATAATATATATAAGTCTATGATCTAGACCTAGAAGAAGATGCGCAAAATGTCCCTGAACATTAATTTATTAACTCTTGAATAACATGCGGAAATACCCGGAGACATGTCGTCCGTACAAGATATTTTCTAGTTCTCTAGCCAAACTTAATTTTTTAAAAATATACTGTACAAGATATTTTCTAGTTCTCTAGCCAAACTTAATTTTTAAAAAATATACTATGAAAAATTAATACTGTCAGAGTGGCCAACGAGCTAGTAATTCATTCCCAAGATATACTTCAACTATCAAATTTCTAGGAAAATCGTTAGAGCCGTTTTCGAAATCTGTGTCCACACAGGTTTTTTAGTTCACCCTGAAGGTTTTAATTTCCACGAAGGTACGAGTTGAATAGTGTAAAAATACTTTTTGTCAAAAATGACTATACTTCACTTATAGAGCGAATATTTTTCTCTTAAGTAATTAATGTTAGATAAAAAAAACATTTTCATACCCTACCACATCCCCCCAACCCAGAGAGAATTCTGGTAAACTGAATTTATAGATCTACACGACTTTATAATATCCCAATGATAGGCCTTAAGATTTGGATTTAGAAGACGATGCGCACTTGTTCCTGAAAAATAATTGATTAAACTCTTTAATCTAATGCCTGCATGCGGAAACGTTCACGATAAATATTTTCTAGCACTCTAGCCAAACTTAAATTTATTTCTTTTTATTCTTCGAAAAATTATAACGGTCAAACTAGATCTAGAGATTTCCCAGTGTGGCCAACGAGCTTTTATTTTCCCAATGATGTATACATCAAGTGTCCAATTCTAAAGCAATTCCAAAAAAAAAAAAATTGCTCGAGTCTGAATTCAAACTCGAGCCTCCATGTTTTACCACTGAGCTATTCAAATACTTCTAAAATGACATGACACTATTAAAACAATGTTACGAAGATATGCTGGCTCCCCAACATGAGGCTTACAAACAGTCACAGAGTTGGTGCATTTCCAAAAGGCTATACAATTTATAGGTTCTATTCTATCATTTGTACTAATTATATTTTGTCATTTACTACTTATATTTTTATGATTATTTTTCCATATCTAAGGATCTGAAGTAGTTTCGAGAAGAATAGTTCTTAAAGAAAGTGTATGGGCAAGACCAATAGTTGCATATAGCACAAAAATCACAAAACGATGATCATAGTGATAACTGTTGTGAGAACAAAAAAAATATGTGTGTGATTTTATAAAGTGTTTTGAAATAACTCAACAAGAGCAATGCATCTAGATAACGATGTGTGTGTGGAGTGGGGGAAGGATACAAATACTAACTCACCACATAGTCGTTAAACGCGGACAGACCCGTAGAACGACGCTTCAAGTCCTCATTATCCAGTGGGTTTGGTGAGGTAGGCGTTCGTGGGCGCCTAACCATCAGATGATTGAGGTTGACATCCACGTTCAGGTTAGAATGACTGTCCATGATGGAAGGCGACAAAATGTATTCCGATGGCATGAAATAGTGGAGTAGATGGAAGAAAACAATAGTTCACTGTTACCAAAACACTGACCACTGTTTCAATAATAGGCAGTGTCTGTTGTCAATGAGTTGGCTGCTTTCACTGTAATCAACACTGTTTAGTTTCAGTCACAATGAATTGAAATGATTACTTCCTGTAAATGTTCGAACTGCACAGAAAATCTACAGTATATATCAATAAAAATAATTCTTTTAAAAAATAACGCTAGTAAATCGGAAGCTCAAATTTGGAAATAAAAACAACCCGTTGGAAATAACACGGAAATTGCAACAGTGGTAACTGCTTAAGCACAGAACGCTACACCAGCGTATGCAGATTTAAGGTGACCCCCCCACCAAACTAGAGCTACATAAAACAGAACGCTCTCTCCACCCGCTGCAAAAACTGTGCTCGGTTCAATACCTCGCTGCAGTCATTATGTGTGACGACCTACGTTACAGAGTGATACAAAATTAGAACACAGCTGACAGCACCTGCACCCCCTTCCTTTTTTTTTTTTTTTTTACAGCTACAGCTCCATCCGTCAGCAACATTTATTTTTAGGGAAGACAGTGGTCGTAATACAGTCAGCTGTGGACTAGGTATAAAAAACGAAATGATGGATATTCATGAGCGACAAGTTAACAATATTACAATATATCTTTAGTATTTCTTAAATCACAATAGAGCACTAAATTAGACTGGGCAGATTAAAAAAAATTCTGTACCAAGTTTTAGAGAGACATTTAAATGACAAAAGTACACCATGCCAAAAATCGAATGCAAAGCGAACTAAGTTTTTATAATAAAAAGGGTAAAAATGTTGTGTTTAGTTAGTAGATGTTCTAACTTAAAAAAAAACAAACAACAGTTGTAAAAAAAAAAATCAATGCACATCTAGATCTAGAAATAAATAGATTTAGTTGAGCTAGAAAAAAAAAAACACGTTAAAAAGCCTTGAAATTATAAAAATATAACAAAACAAACAATTTTTAAAATTATTATTGCGAATTCTCAAGTCACAACGAATTTGAATATAATCAAGGTCTGCATTTTATCGAGACCTAGATCTAGATCCTGAGTTGCACATGCCAACTTTGATAGGAACTGAGGAAGCACAACCGAAACTTTGAGATCAGGACACTCAAATATCGGTCTTTCTACAGGCACAATTCTTTATCTAAACACATCTAGAGTATTCATCCTATGCTATCTTTATCTGAAATACTCACTGCTAATTAATCATGAGATAAAACACATTAATCAACGAACAAAACTCCAAATTTGAAATGACATGAAGGAAAAGCCCACAACTATTTTATACGTCTTAGAACCGCATAAATGGGGTTCCGAGGAGTTAAAAATACCATCCAATGGTTACACAGGAAGCGATTATTTTTAGGTTAAAGTAGGCCTAGAGAGGAGCGGTTGTCGACCCATTGAAAGGGCGGAGTGGCAACATTTTGAGCCAGCAAGGTTACGTACGCGATTGTAAATGTACTTTTATCTGTAGATTTACAATGCATAACGCCTAGTGCTCACAAACAGTTCCCTGTACGAAGTCAACTCGAACGAAGGCATTCACGTGTTGACGTTCTATAAACCTAACCTATTTATATGAGACAAAATTTTCCGATAGTAAAATTCAAAACAAAATCTGTATACTACGACATAAGCACCGAATGAAACAAAACAAAAATAAATATTAGAGAAAAGAGAACATAATGAAACATTTTTTAAAATAAACATAAAATCGAATTAAAACAAATATAGATCTACTTCGCTCAAACGGAACGGGGAACAGACTTTGCAGAAGACAAATTATAATACATTTTTTTTTGGGGGGGGGGGGGGGATAGTTGTAGATAGTCTAGACTCGTGGTTCCCATATTTTTCGGCTTGGGTCCTTATACATTTTCAACACATTGGTCTCATCACAGTAAAAACGAACTACAGGCCGAACCTAAATCTCATGCAGCTATTTAATATCACAAACAGCTTTAATCTTCTTTTAGCATCCCGCTAACTTAAAAAAAAAAAAAAAAAAAGCAGGCCTATAATGTACAAAAAAATTTAAACAAGAAAAAAACCCACCTTTAAAAAAAAAAAAAAAGCTTATATTAAGCGTACTTGTGTCAATTACTTTGACTCGGTCTTGTAATGAAATTTGTAATAGATGTAGACTAACAATAAAAAAGCATATATAAAAATAAAAACAAAAGGGGGGAACGACCTGAATTCGAACTCATGGCGCAAGCCTTCTCAAGCCAACACGGTAGCCACTCTGCTAGTGGAGAGTTTATGAACATGGAAAATTGTATAGTTATTTATTGTTTCTATAGTCTTGTCCTATTTTCAGGTTTGTGTTCACTAAGACTCAGACGACCTATAAATGGGACTAATTCAGCTTATACCACCACTTCAGTCAATTACACTTTCTTTCCATTGTTCGAGATACCAAATAAAATAATTACCAATAGTTAATTAATTAATTGTTGTTGTTTTTTTAAATCGATTCTTGTAAAAGAAATAATTGTGCAAAACTTCAGCTTGATCCGAGACTGGATTTGGGAGAAATAATGTGTACAAACTTTTTACCAGACAGAAAGAAAGAGTTTATATAAGCTTTGTAAAATTCAATTCCTACTTTAATGTTCAAATAAAATCGGATCCGATCTGATCAGATCGATGGAAATAGAATCCACAACATTCGCATTACTATCTCGACGCTCTATTAACCTCAATGCCTGTTTCGGAAATTTCCAGACTTCCTGCTTTTTCCATCCACCTTCCAGCCACCAATTAAGAGGCTGTAAGCTAATAGCATGAAGTGAAAAAGACTTTCGACAAAACCTAAGTAACTGTTGCATACAGTTCCAGAGCTCTTTTAAACACGATGGAGACGCTGTTGAAATCGGATTGTAGATAAGACCCGCCTTTCAGGTTGTTAGAAACTATTTGTAGTCATGTTCATCAAATACCCATGGTTAACTTAAACTTATAACAGTGCATAGGCATTTAGGGTGCTTGTTCAAAGAATAAGTGATAGAATTACTAGATTTACATCAGTTTGTTTTAGAGAGAAAATAGTTTTCTATTGCTCATGTTAAGTTTAAAAACACACACACAAAACGCTGATCACGTGAACGGCAATGCACATAGAAGCCTCTCTTCGTATCTCTTCTCACTACACTGGTTGGCTGAAAAGGTCAAAAGTAAAACAGTGCATACTCAATGTGGCCACCAAACAGCAGCATCATTAGTGAACATCGGAAAAGCACTCCCTGGCCTTTTCCCTGTGACCTAGTTTAAAAGACAACTATCTGCTGGGTAGATTAATAAATCATGACTAATTGGAACAGTACTTTTGAAAACAATTTATTGACTTCATACTAGGAACTTGTGCCACGATAACAGAAGACGAATTAGATAACGTAGCATGGCTTTGGTAAAAAGTAAGTAGATGGACTAGCATCAGCTGTTGTCACGATATTATTGTGTATGTGTGGGTGAGCATGCGGGGCGGCAATAGGTCTAACATGACAAAGGGCAATGACACGTTAGATGTATGCCTGCTAGTGCGACTCGTGGGTCGGGGGAAGACATAGGACAATTAGATTATCGTCTACTATCATAGCCTATATATATAGTATAGAGGTTTGGGGCAGACCCCAATGTAGTGACTGCCAGAGGCGTGTGTTAAAAGTTGTTTGGTGAACAGTGATTGACAGTAAATCGCTGAGGTAGTTCCAAGAGACAGTTATTCTAAGGTACCCGGATAAGAAAATGTTTCTTTTAGTTTTTGTGTTAGAAAATAGTTGGTTTATCGATAATAATAAATGCGTTTACTTAGTAAACGTAAAGATTTTGTTACTGTTTATTTAGAGTGACAGCCAGAAGAATGATAGAGCCCAAAGTGATAGTCTAATGAGAATCGATGACAGCCAGTGTTAAGATATATGACAACTGGAGAACAGACAGAGAATAAGCAACAGACTGTAGTCCAACCAGATAACAGTTCGCGTTGAACTGTATCGTAGCCCTGCGTGAATACATAGAGGATGGAACTAGTTGGTCTGAATGGGTGAAAGACTATTGTTATATTGTTCTATGGATACTATTGTATTAGTCTATATTAGTGATTAATGATTACTGCCTATGTACTCGAGTGTTTTTTATTATTAGTTAATCTTGAGTATTGATTGTGATATTAATGAATGAAACATCAGCTTTATTGTTTTACCAATACTTATGTATTAACTATGGGTATTTAACGCCAAATATAGATCTAGATTATTAAATAATTCTTCTTCTTTATTAAATTGGAGTGTACGTATATTAATTAGGTTGTCATTAGTATAATGTACACATACATTCAAAGTAATATAATATAGTAGATCAAATTAAAGTAATTACACCCACCAAAACCAAGAATCATCGCTAGACAAAAACAGTTAAAGATGTAAATGAAAGAGAAATGCTTACACTTAAATGTGAAGACGAATAATAAATACATTCAATGATTTACGCTATTCCAAGGCGGTAACAATGGACTTGAAATTCACTTTGAAAAAGAACTATTCTATTGTAGGTTACATCTACGGATCGTTACATCATTACAATAGAACTATAAGCTATATAACTAGAAGCTATCGGTTATAACTATAAGTTGGTTGATATAACCTCAATGATAGTCATAACTTTGTTTTCGAGTCCGAAAATGATTGAAGTCTTGCTGAAAAAGTTGCTTCAATTTTATTGAAGGTTATAAGCATTGGTTATATTTTTACGTAAATCTAGTATAGATTACATCTAGATTATAGATCTAAAAGTATATCTAGAATAGATCTTGAGTAAGAGTTCTAAATCAGAACTTTAGGCCAAGTGTTAGATCTAGATGTCTATATAATGAACATACCAATAAATAATTGCACATATGTGCCTTCCTCGCTCGCCGAATCAGAAAATGCGTACTTTCTAGCAACTGACGGGGTCAAGGGTTCGATAGCCGAATTGAGCCAAAATTTTTAAAAATTATTTTATTATATTTGAAGTTTAATAATGGATGTTTTTGTCTTTTTGAGAAATATGTTTTAAATATGTTTTTCTTGTTTTGTGTCTCATAAATATGGGGCAAGTTTTAGTAAGGGGTTTCAGCTCATCGAAAAAAACAAAAACAATACTGAGCCAGTTTTACTAAGTGGTGGCCATGAGAAAATCATTAAAAGCAACAACAACAAAAATTGCAGACCTTCATCAACAGATGTCTGAGAAATAACTTGAGAATACAGTGGTTTTACACATTCTCAGAAAAGATAACAACAGAGCTAGGCAGAGTGGAATCCCCAGGGCGCAAGACACAGAGGACCACAATAAAAAAAAAAAAGAACGTGGCGACGGCAGTGTACTAGATAAAGCCGAGAGGACATGGAAACGATGGAAAGCCATTAAAAAAAATGAAATAGCCCTCGAAAGTGTCGTGTTTTACTGAGGCCTCACGAGGAAAGCAAAGGAACGGTGATGATTTATGATAATTATTAATATTTTTAAATGGATATAATATTCAACAAAATAAATCTATACCAGTGATGCCTAACAACATAGAAATTCCCGAGACATGGGTTACGGGCCGCACTACTTCGAAAAATCCCCCATTAAAAACAATAAAATATTTGAAACTAACAAGTATATGTTATGTCTTCCCTAAATTCTAAATTGAATACAGTCGTATGAATAAGATTAAAATACATGATACCACCACTTCTTGTCGATTTGAATCAAAACAACAGTGAAAGATAAAAATGGGTCAAAGTCTGACCAGATAATGTATCGCTAAAGACAAGCTCCGCACTCACACATGCTGTTGCAGCAAAACCAGTTCGTGACCTTGTGCAGGAAGCTAAGCCCTAAGCTAGCTAGTTACTTTATTGGGTCACAGATAGATCTCATAGAGGGAGTCGAAAACAACAACAATGTTAGCACTTCTGTACCCTTCATTCGGGGCGGTGGAGGAAACTCCAGTGTCGTTGACCGACAAGATAATAGTTTTTTCCTTATCTTTTGTTGTGAGCTTTGTTTTTCTCAGTTCGCCACACACGGGGCATGTTCATGTAACACTATATGCTGGAAAACTACTGAGGGTGAGGAAAGATAAATAATTAACAAACTGTAAAGTGACTTTAAAAATATGTAGATTGGAGCGTAGCATGGGCATACGGTGGAAAAGTATCGAACAAGGAAAATAAATCGTACTTGACATATATTGTGGTATAATTTAAGCCCGTGGTTAAAATTCAAGTCGATCGCATTTTTTATGCATTTAAAAATGCGACCACGGTAACACTGACTTCCCCACCCCTTTTATTTTGGAAACCTAAAAGCATGACAAAGTGCTAAACAAAAAGAATTGGTAAAAATATTTCTAATCACGTAGATTTATTTATTATTCCTCGTCTAGATCTATTACAAATTTAATTACATGACTGATGCAAATACGCTTAATATAAGCTTTTTTTTTTTTTTTAAAGTATTTTTGTTTTGTTTTTCTTGTTTTAATTTTAGAGACGAAATGTCCTACCATGAAGGATTTATTTAAAAGGTAAAAGACAAAAGAGTAGCATTACCCAAATCGCTACGATTAGAAATTTAGTTCCCATTCCCCTTCGGTATTGACCTACTCGCACTGGACGGTATAGAATATATTGCCTGTGTGGACCGCTACAGTGCAAAAACCAAAAGGAAGGCTCCCAAAGGCAGACCACGAGTACGGTGGCTAAGAGTCCGGGCAAGGAGACGTAAATTCCAGGATAGATCAGAATGGAAAGATGTGCTAGAGCAGTCCAGGGCCCTTCATGGGCTCTAATGTCACTTGAATGGACTACAGTAACTATTGCGAAGTTAATTGCCAAGAAAATAGAATGTTATTTTCGTATTAACAGGTGTTGTCAACTTCGTAGCGATAAAGTCGCATCATTAGACTTTGTAGTAACGAAACATAGGTAAGGAAACTAAAACGTCATTTTGCTAGATATGGCATTCCAGATACAGTGGTCAGTGACAATGGACCTCAATTCTCATCTGATAGCTTCAGAAAATTGTCCAAGGATTTGAGTTTCCACGTGACAAGCAGTCCACATATCTAAGGTAAAGCAGAATCATCAGTGAAGATTGCTAAGACATTATTTATTAACAAATACAGTTTGTGTGGAAACACAAACTCAAAATCGGCCTCCGAAGTGGTCAACAAAAGCAGGTAAAAAGGCAGGTTTCAATATTTTCAGAAAGAATAGAATTAAATTCTATCAAAAGCTAATGACAGAGAATAATGGAGAAATAGGTTGACAGATCTTGTGTGGTTCCCCAAGGGTCCAGCAGACCAAGGGACAGGTGAAAGTGAAGGTGTTGTTAGATGTGAATCTGGCCTAACTGATGTTATACAATGATTATGTTATTGAGCTAACTGTTTTGTAAAGGGTCAATCTCTTATTCAAAGCCTCAAGAGAAAAAAAATAATTTCCGTACAAAAAAAAAATAAAAACTTCCTTTAGTTAAGTGTCCTATGGTTTCATTGGTACTCTTCAGTTCAGGCGATAATATGAAAAACTACTTATCAGTTGTGGTTTTAAATTATGTTCCACTTATATGCATATAAAATAATTTTTTTCTCTTTAAAAAAGTAAGCATTTGTTTTGTAAATTAGCATTAGTTCGTATGACAGAACTTACTTAACTTAGCAATACAATTGTAAAAAAAAATATATTTGACAAAAAATCTAAAACCGTTTGCATAAATGTGTTAAAATATGGTAAGTAACCATCTCCCTTACTAAATAGCCTCCCGTGTTTGTCACTATTAATAGTTAATTGTAAAAATGGTGTATTTTTATGACAAAAACTGCATGCATAGTTGATTTTAAAAATTATTTTTTTCCCTTTCAGAAAAGAAAAAAGTAGCAGTTGCATCAGAACCTTCAAAGGTCTAAAATATCATGATGTCGGATTTACAATATCTTTTCTAGTTTACGAGATCTAAACGGGACGGAAGGACGGACAGAAAGACCACACAAAACTAATAGCGCCTATTCCCCTTTCGGTGGCAGCTAAAAATAAAGGGGATCAAGTCACTGCACTGCTTAATTATCGAAGCACCCAAAAAAAAAAAAACTACAGCAAAAAGCTTGATGAAACCTCAAGTCCTTGATCCACAGAAAATCACTGAAAGAAAAGCAGAAGAGATCAACAATTTACTATAACTCTCATGTCAAAAATGTATCTCTGCTTGCTGAGGGTGAAGAGGTGATAATCTACTAGTAGGCATACTTGCAGTTCTGAGCATCATCTGCCCCAATGCCATGTCCACATTTAAAGACATAATTGACATTGTGACCAATTAAAAACTGAAAAGGCCCTAGACCGAGACAATGGGATTTCAAAAAGTTTTACTTCTGATGACTTCTTGACTATTGTAGGTATAAACTTTCATACGGTAAGTAACAAATTTGTGAAGAAAATGCAAATACAACGAAGAAGTCTCTGGACTGAACAATTAGGAAGATCTAAAACAAGAAAGCAATATGTCAGTGGTCAGTTTGACCGAAATGTTTAAAATTATTATGTTTTACACGCGTGAAAAATTTTACCTGCCAAAGTCAACCAAGCGGGTTCTTAAGTTAATGGTAGTTAATTCATGTGTGAAACAGGTTTACAGGTGTCAAGAACTACTTATTTCAATTATTGAATTATTGAAATCCGTTGATAAATATGTGAATGAATTTCAAACTAATTCAGTATGGGCTAGAGAAGTATTAGCTAAAAAAAATTTAGACGTCTGGTCATTAAGAATAAGTTCAAAAATATTTTCAAAATCCTAACACACTTGTCATTCTAATGGAGTTGGGTTAGGGTTATGTTCATAGTTTAAATTCAGGCATCATCTTAATTAGAAAAGAAAATAGCCTTAACAGACGAGATATTGCTGAGATAACAATCCAAGGAGATTTGGCTTAATCTTGGTTCTTTGACGTCAATTACAATCGACACAGTAGTCTGTTATCTTACCGTGTAGAGTCAAAACACTTTAAGGTCAGGTAAATGCCTAATTACAAGGACATATGAACGATAGGATGCATGTTGATGGTAGTTATGGTTCTGGTCTCTCCATGTCGATGTTAAAAGGGTTAAACGATACCCATTTGTCGATAGCCACCGAGAAAAGGTTGATATAAACAAATCATGAAAAGAGTGTTCGTGAGAAGAAAAGTGTAATTGAAATAACATAAAACTCATAAAAGTGAATTAATTAAAGAGATGTTATCAATATGAATTTAATTTTTATAAAATACAATTGTTTACTAAACAATAATAATACCAGGACACAAAAGTTCGGTTACCCAACATAATAGCGAACGACTAAATGCACGAAATTTCTCGAAAACAAAATAGCGCAGACCTTATGAATGATATATGATTTCTATGTTTATGACTATTTGGAGGCAGCTCCCTTTGATTAAAACCCGGGCGTCTCATTGCGACAACATTGTCAAACATAAGGATGACTGGATCATACGAGCTAATCATAACATTCCTTATACGTTTGGATAATCACAGTCCGCGAATGACCAATTCAAAAATCTAATTCTTACTTGTTTGTCGATGTAAATGCTACTTTTCGAAGATGTAGAAAATTGTGTGTATTTCAGCTTTCTATTAATGATTAACATCCCTAATGCCTACAAGGGGGACAGTGAGAACATAATTTTCGATACGAAACTGGAGAAAAAAGCAAAACTGCAAGCAAGACAAAGCACTCCAAACTTATCAAACGTCTGGCAGCTATGTTGCATGACAAAAACAATAATTAAACGCCATCCTAGATGATGAGGTAGACCTCCATGTTACACGTGCCAGTGCTGATTTCGGCAGACTTTAAGGACAAGCGTGGCAACGGAGAGGACTCAGGATATCCACAAAACTGAAAGTCCACAGTGCAGTAGTTCTTTCGTTACTCTTATAAGCATCAGAGTCCTGGAATTTATATTCCCGCCACATAGAAATCTGCATCCCATCCTTACTGTCATCACAACTCAACTCTTTAGAGTGAACAAATGAAAACAGTCATAATGGGACAAAAAATACAATCGAGCACTCAAAGCTTACACGTCAATAACGACAAAGGTCAACAGTTAAGTATTAGTCCAAAGTTCATTGATCAGATGACGATTTCATTTAAGTGCTTAACATTTTGTATTCTGTTCTATTCAGATCCTATGTTTAAATCTTGCATTCGCCGGGGGGGGGGGGGGGGGGAAAGGGAGAAGAGTAGATGATGAAATATTTATTTTCTTTGAAATTGATGAGGCATTTAACAGATTAACAAGTACACAGAAAGGAAACGAGAGAGTGAGTAAAAGAAAGACAATACGTCTCTTGAGATTAAAAAAAAAGAAAACCCTATTGTTTTGTACTTACCATAGCTTGTTCTATCTTATTGTCGATGGCCACCGTACTACCACCACTAGAAGATACAAAGAAAGAAATCAATTATATACGAAGTTAAAAGTACACATTTATAAGGAACTTAGAAATAAAATCTTAATGACATGATAAACAAATAAGATTAAAAAGAAAAAAAGTAAATTTTGTTCTTAGTAAAAAAAATAATTTTGAACTCATTGGAATAGAAAAAATATAATTTGGATATAAAAAAAACTATTAGTGATACTTTTTTTTATAGCTCTGTATAAAGATGCGCTATGAAGTAAATTATTAAATTAAATAGGTGATATAATGGTACCGTAATTAATTTAAAGTACCAATAAAAAAAATGCATTTTAAACTAAGTTGAAATATTAATCTGCATATAATTGAAGACTGCACAGAAATATCCCTCGACAAGCTCGTACATCAACATAACACCCATAAGTTAAATGTATTCAATAGTAAATAGCTAATGCTAAAAGTATCCTATATTGTATCTCTTATCACTATGGGCTACTCCAGTATTTCACACACAAATATATACATATATATAATATATATATATACTATAAAGTAGAATGTAAGGCGTATGTATGTATGTGTGTGTGTGTGTGTGTATGTATGTATGTATGTATGTATGTATGTGTGTATGTATGTATGTATGTATGTTTGTTTGTATGTAGTATGTATGTACGTATTTGACGAATAGAAATCAAAACCGCTTGACCAATCTTGATAAAACTTGCAGGAATGTTCCTTGGGTACTAACTTAGACCGTAGTGTATGTATTGTAGCCCTAAAACAAACTTAAGAGCCTAAAAAAAACAAAGTTGTCCGACTCTCTTAAAGCTTTAGTATTTATGGATCTAGGCTTCGTTTACAAGTCATTTACTAAACGTTAAGCCCTCTGGAGGGGTTTTTAAACAAAATCTGGTGATTGTAGCTGGCTTTAGATGGTCATTGACAAAAAAAAAAAAAAAAAAGTGTGTACACGTTATTTGTCCCACACCCATTCTCGGATCAAGCTGAAACTTCGCAAAAGTATTCATTAACATAGAATCATGAATCAATAAAAAAAAGGTAACCAATTAAACAATTAATTACTAGTAATTCATTATTTTGTTTAATAGCAACAAGGGAAACTAATACTTCAATATTCACAGATATGCTACATTTGTTGAGCTTAGTCCCCCTTTAATAATTGTTAACGCTATTTCTCCCTCATGCATTCTCCGATTATGTTGACATTTTAAACAAAAAATAGTCAATTAATTATTATGTTGTTTGATATCGAATATTGGAAATAACATGCACATTATTGGTTGATATAGTTGTAAGGACGGAGTTCTTCCCCTTTAGATAAGCTTCGTTTTTTTTAAAGGATTTTATTTTTGCTATTTGCTTGTTCTATATATTTTTACATACAAAATGAAGACTAATTGATTAACCAATTGTTTGATTTTTTTTTATTGTTACCATCGATTTTGAGATTGTCTGTAAAATTTAATGACGATTCGATGGGTAGAAATGGTCGAAAAATCGATTGAAAAATCTAAACAACATCCAAGAAACATACAGAACGTTGTAATATTAAGAAACGAGACACTGATGTGTATTGGTTAGAACGATTATAATGACAATTAGGTCAGCGAAAATAATCCGATTGGTAAAAACTACCTGATAATCAATATTACAAGACTGTATTCATATTTTGAAAACGAAGTGCAGTGAAGTGTATTTAATAATCAATCCGTCAAAATAGTGAAAGACGCATTAGCGCCAACGTTATCTTTTTTTTTCTCACATAAATTTCTCACCAATTATGTCATCTACTGTAAAACATAAATACGCAAATATCTTTTTTTTTAAAGTATTTATATTCCTAAAATACACTTGAAAATACATATATTTCCGCAATTTGAATACTTGTCAGATTTACAAAAATGGACTGTCGCGTAATCAAATTGTATGCTATCCCACATGCAAACACCATCAGTGGCTTGTTGCCTCGAGTCTAGATACTATTATAATAGATGTAGACCTACTATTACAAAAGTGAATTAAGGGCTCAAGAAGCTTATTAGTTATTTTATGTTTTAGTATATTTAATATCCCCCATGTAGAGCCTCGTGTAGCCTGTCCAATCATAGTGTGTTTACAACAGGAAGAGGATTAGAGAGTCAGAGTGCGTGCGTGGTGTCCCGCATGGTTGGGCGACGTAGAGCATTATATATACAGATACGTACGTTCATGTTTGGGGCTGCGTAACCACGGGAAATACTGCACTCCTCACTGATCTTTGGACTCGAAGACAAGCCTTATTATGTGTATGTATGTTTGCGTGTTTTGTTTATCCAACATTATTTCGCATAAAATATTCTTAAAAAACTGAATTACTGAATTTCCATTATGGCTTACTTGTACTTTCCATACATACGCACAAAATATTAGCAGAGAAGTAAGTTCCACTTGTTTTCGATCCCACCCCACTCTTTATTGTTAAACCTATTACTGGTACAAATTGTAAAAGAGCTAACGCCAACGCTAAAATTAAAAACGTTTTTTTTTTAAAAAAGAAGGGACACAACCTGACAAATAAAAAATAACGTTTCCAGAATGCGTTGACGCCCTTGTAAAAAAAAAACAAAAAAAAAAAAAACATAGAATTTGTGTCACATTTGTATAATTTTTTAAGTACATGTTAAAAGATGTGTTTAAAAAAAGATAAAAAAAAAAAGGTTTCCAACCTACGTTTAAAATCTTTTCATCCTCCCAAAAAAGAATACTGGCTCTAAACTCTATACCCATAGGCACTAGATCTACCAATCTTTATATTAACAAGCAGACTAGGTATATGCTTTATCTTCCTAGTAATCTATTTTTACACGCATACCTATACACACACACGTCATAACATCAGTTGGAAAACAAATACGCTACATCTAGCCAGACTCGCTCAATAAAAAGAAAGGGCACACACAAAATCAAAAGCTGATATAACAAAACCAACAATCAACATGCAAATTATTCTTTAAAATTCCTTTAAAAAAAAACTTTAAAACAAAACAAAAATTATCTAATGGAAATAACAATCAGAACTATTTCTCGATAATGTAGAAGTAATTTCCCGTATTCAATATACAACAAATAATTAATTACCAATAATTAATTGAATAATTGGTTAATTCATGCTTTATTAGGTATAATAAATAATTTTGTTTATTGTAATTGGATCCGAGGATGAGTTCAATTATCTAAGGAACGAAACCCATATGTCCCCCAGAGAGCCCTGCACTCAATGGACTCAACGCTTTTAGTGGTGCTACGTTTTTCCCTAAAAAGCTACGGTCTGCGGGCTTTTTCAGTGCACGGACCAAAGGTTTGGAACTCAATACCCATTGATCTCAGACAGACAACATGCTACACCACTTTTAAGAAGAACATTAAGACCTATCTGTTTAAAACTTTTTTAGATTAATTGTCATTTTGGCTGTCGTGTCTGTGTTTGTAATGTTATTATTATTGAGCCTACATTTAGTTTGTTACCTAACCGCTTTAAAAATAAAATAATTATTATTATTAGTTTTTAACCTAAAAAGCAGAAACATATAGTGTTCCGAGATTAAATATACAGCTTTGGCAATTCATAATAGTTATTTAGATTTTGATTACGATGTTATACAAAGAAAAACGTGATTTTACTGTTGGGGGTCGCCGCATAGTGTGGAATTGCAAAAAGGGTTCGCGGTACTAAAAAGGTTGAGAATCGCTCTACTACCGCCCCCTTTTCATATTTTTTTCTATTAAAAAATCCGCCAGCGCCCCCTTCTAAGAAAAACACTTATAAAGAATCGTGAGAAGGCAAATATGAACAAAATGTCATTTATTTATTAATTTCTATGTAGTCAATAACACTACACTTATCCCGAATGGAAGACGACCGCATGACAAAGGCGATTTTCTTTGGCGAGCTTAGAGTAGGATTACAGATGTGCCCCCCCCCTCCCGTAAGCGCTATAAAGGCGCCATTTCGCCCTCACTGGCATAGAGGAAAGTACCAAGCTGCATTCTCTGGCAGGAGATGGCCTCTGAGAGAGGCAGTTGGAGAGCTCTCACAAAAGCTGCGGGACAAACATTTGAGACTTATAGTAAAGCCATTATTGAAGACAGGCGTGGAATTTTACTGAAACATTCAAATGCAGCCACATTTCTGTTGTGCCTACTATGTTAACATTCTTTTTACTGAAGACATGATTTTGTAAATCTATTTTTTCCTGCGACTCATTTTGAACATCGGTAACAGTTACGCTAGATTGTAAAACTCTTTAAAATAGATTTAATATCTCGATAAAAGAAAAAATGATAAAAGCAATAAAAGTCTATTTCTTTCCTAGCAGTCGAAGGTTGGTTTCATCATTTGCGTTAGATGCCTACCATATTATTTTAAAGTAAAATTATTTAGCCTGCTTGAAGTCATCGTCAACCGATGAATCTTCATGTTTCTCCCCCAAAAAAAATTCAAAACTGTACTTAGGAGCTGAACAAAACGAGCAATAACAAACCCCTTTCGAAATTCAGCTAACTTCAGTTTACAACAAGAGTCTAATATCTTTTTCATCATTTGTTTTTTATCTAGTGGCAATTCACTAAAACTCTTTGCATTATTCCATTACATACCAGCGAGTTTTCATAACACTGTCAATTTTTTAAAAAAAAAAAAAAGAAGGTTAAATTATTCTATTTGAATGTTAGCTTTAACGTTTTTCTTAATTAACATTTACAAATCAATACATTAACATATGTAGATAAAATAAACTATAATCTAAAAGGCGTATTACCTAGTTTGTTTATCAAATCATGAACGTTTATGCGCGCAAGAACTAAGGACACTAGATACCCTCCGATTTCAGCAAAAGAGTTAGAAAACAGAAAATGGGTTTCCCGAACTCAATTTCTAACGTTAAATTTAAGCAAGCTAACTATAATCTCTCTATAATTAGTTTACCAGCTTAATTTTGAAGAATTTTATTATTTGTTTTGTTTAAATGCACCTTTAGTTTCTTCTTTCCCCCTTTATGCCCAGCGCTCCCCTACCGTCCCTTTGGCTCCCAGCGCCCCCCCCCCCCCAAATCTGAAGACCACTGGTGTAGACTAAGCTAACCATAACTCCTATATTGTACACAAAAATGTTAGCTAATACCGAAAATCTCAAATAAGGGAGATTAACCATCGCTGCCCTTACGAAAAAAAAAAATGAGTATGTCCAATAAAAACAATTAAATTAAATAATAATTAAATTAAAAATATATATTAAAAAAAAACTACTAGTCTCCGGATAGAACTAATTACATATATGTGATCTGTATTTTTTAATACGAATTTTGAAATTATATAAAAAAACAACAAAATATTCAGTCTCATGATTTTGGGCTCATTACAGATGCAATTGGTATAGACAAAAACACAGATATACTCATGGAACAATAATACGAACAAAGGAATGAGACAGAAGTTTTATTGGATTCATCATATCAACCTTAAAAGTCACAATTATGCTAAATGAATAAACGATTGACAATAATTCAATAGACTGCATTTTTTAACTCGATAGAATCAGCTCAGCTCTGCACATGTTTCCAAATGATTTTGATTCCTTTGACATCATAACGAGAATAAGGTTGTTAGTTAAACACTTTAAAATAAAACAAATAAAACCTTCAGTTTTTAATAATTACTTGAATAGCTCAAGAAGCAAAAAGCGTTAGACTTCCAGCGTGGAAGCTCGAGTTTGAATTAAGAATCGAACAACTTTCTTTTTTTCCCCCTAGCTTATATCAAAGCGCGAATGAACCCAATATACAAGATAGCAGACCAGGTGAGTAACTTAAGAAATTGTGTACAGTTATCATTATGCCTCTCTAAGCAAGTTCCATGCCAAAGTAAACCAAAATTACCAATAAAATGAGAAAACGTATACACTGACTTGACAAATTGTAATAACGTCCTCGGATCGCACTCAGAAAGGTAAGGTCCACTGATAAATCAAACGATTTCTCCTTTTGGACACAAAGCTATATGGTATTGCAAGCAAATGGTCGTTAAAAATGAATGACATGATTGATACAATATAACGTACGTAAATTTCACTCAGTATAAGCGAGCTTTTTTTAAAAAAATATTTCCTTTATTTAACTTGTTACTATTAGCATTATACTTATTTTTTTTTTAAATATGAAATTTCGATGGAGTCGAGCTAGTTAAATTGTTTTTCGTTATATTGCAATTAAGGATTTTTTTCAGTGCTTACAGGCTTTTAAAACATTTTCAATATCAAATGCAATGCTCAACCCAACATATCTTTATTTCTATACGTCAATTTGTAAGAGAATAGAGACTACTGTTAAATGACTAATGATTTTTGTTTAAACACAATGTCACACACGAAATGTAGACTTTAATTAAGAAGGAACTCACAATCGTGCTATGTACTTAAAGATGTGACTACTGTGAGTATATTTACTTCTTGTACTCTACTTACGCTATTGACTCCAGACACTGAAAGCCAGAGAAAAAGAATGCATCAAAGGGCAAGGTAAACTCAGGAGCGCCTATTGACATCACTCTAGGGAATGACATCATCTCCATCTCCTGGGCTAATAGGTCGCCAGAGCTGGAGCTTGTAGAGCTCATACTGGTTAATGCGGAAAGCATAGTGTTATTTGTCGGACAAGGGCCATTTCTAGGTGGCCCACAACCGCTACCGGACATTTGGGTGTTGTTGTTAAGATCCAGCAAGCTGCACAAATTGGGTCCAACAGCTTAGCAAAGTGAATACAAAATAATAAAAACAATACACCATCGTTGAAAATGATTCCACGAAGTACATGTGACAAACGTCATGATATGAATAAGTCAGGAATAATAAGTCTCACAGAGTATACTCCAGAGTTATAGGAGGTCTACGTTTCAACTAACATTCTGAAACACACTTAAACGGCAACTTAAAACTAGGATACGTTAATCGATTCCTGACCGAATTCTACAGCTATCAAAGCAAGTCAGCAAATCAGTCAATGACCATAAAGAATAGAAAATCAATGTGCCTAATGGCTCAAAGATATACATTTATGATCATCATAACAACACATTTAAGACTTAGTATAATGCACACCACTGCAGTACTAGTCAAGAATACACTAATGTCCACCAGCACACTAACACTCGAGGTAAGATATCAGGTTTAGCCTATCATATTGTTGAGGGTCTTAAAGAGTTATCACTACAAACCAATGACCTCTATCAAACTCGACGGCAAGTAAACAAACGTTAACTCTCACTCCAGATGCTGTTTTTAAACAAATACGATTTCTTATATAAAAAAAAATATCTAAATTTAGCTTTTCTGACATGATGCCAATATGTTAAAAAGAGAGTTGGGGAGAAAAGGTAGAGAAATGCACAAAATAAAAAAGTAAAGTATTTACGGCAGAGGTGACAAGGAAACGCATTATGAAATATGTGTGTAAAGGAGAATGCGCATATTACACTGACGTGGACGAAATTAAGTAACCAGAAGCTATGAAATGTTTTAAAATAGTTAAGTCTGGCTCAGCACAATTATATGAAATAAGCAAATGAAAATAACTTTTTCTTGAGCAAAATAATATTCCACAGAAAATACAGATGAAAGAACACATGAAGTCAAAACACTGACAGGATTTTCTATAACTGCAGTTACAACATTTCCTCTAGCTGTAGACCATACCCGGATTAAGCTATCTATAAATCAATTGATTTCCACACCTGCGGTAGTCATTAGATCATTGCAGTTTATGTTTCATACCATAATTAATTATATCGGAGATGTTTCAACTAAGTAAAATACAAGCAAAATATAAAAAAATACTTTAAAAACAAACAAACATTATATTAATGTGTATCAATTAGTTTGGGTCAGTCATGTAATTAAATTTGAAATAAATCTAGACTAACAATAATAAATCTGTGCGATTAGAAATAATGTTTTTACCAATTGTTTTTGTTTAGCATAATTTCATGCTTTTAGCGTTTTCAATACGCTATGATCCTATCACTTGTCTGGACCAGTTGGCAAATGGAGGAAGAAAGAACGAGGTATCTGGGTGAACGCTTTTTAAATGTATTTTAAAAAAAAAGTAACGACCTAATTCAAACTTGTGGGTTAAAGCCTTCTCTGGCTTCTCAATCCAACGCGGTAGCCACTCTGCTAGCGAAGAGTCAATGAACATGGAAGATTATTATTTTAGCTTTTGGTTTTGTTTCTATTCAAGACAACTGTTACCCCGGCAAGATGACACTGCAGCCGATGTTTTCTGGAATCTACATGTATAAACAAAGACAGGATGTGACGTTTCTTCACGTGTTATTCCAGAAGATACTAGCAGTGTTTGTGCAAACTTTGGAGGAGTGATTAGGGAGAGTTAATGTGAAAGTGAGTCGTGAGTGAGTCGTCGGTACTGTTGTCTACTGTGCGAGACAGTAGAAGAGAGATGTGTACGACTCGATGCAAGTTAACTAGGGTAGTTAAAAGTCTATACAGCGAACTACAGTGGACTTGAGCCGTTACAGTCGATACAGTCGATGTAAGACGTGTGCGGCTCTGATTCGGTAGACTTGAGTACGACTTGGTTCAGCTTTGGGAGACCTGGAGCGACACTGGGAAGTGTGTCGTTGGTCTGTTCTGTGGAATACGGCTCGATGCAAGTTGAGAAGAGATGAATTGCAACAAAGTGAAGAGATGAATTGCAACGCAGTATAGCTAACTGTAAACTGACAGTTATTGTACAGTCTTCTACGCTACATGTTACAGTACGAATTGTTAGAGTAAATAGTCATTAAAGTCGTCAAGTTCTTTAGTGTTGTTTTTTTTTATTTGTGTGCCAACTAATACATCTAGCCAGAAGATTCAGAAATACGTAACAGTATGCACATGTTAAGCACCCTCAAAGGATCAATAACCAACACACTTTTATTCCATATGAGATGGTCACTAACACTCCACCCTTTACCCATTCATCTTTGTCTGACATCACCGCCCCCTTCCGATTTCCCGCGCTTTTACACAAGTGTTATCATTTCTTTTCTGCCCCGATAGAGAACAACATTGGACAGTTAACTTAATTAAAGCCTATTTTGTGTTTTTTTTTTTTAGCTGATGAAGGCCTCATGGTCCAAAGGTCCTTTGTTTTACTTGATCCGGCAGGGTTACATATATACATGTTTATTGTCTTCTCTATACAGTCGTTCGCCCTTGCAGCAGTAAATGTTTGAATGCACATAAGTATGATCATTTTTTTTTTAATTAATCTGTATCTAGGTGTGAATTTGTAAATATTGTAATGTGCGAGAGCAACTAACCCGCAGAGGCCAATCAGGAGTTTTAATCGGAAACCTTTTTTTTTTTTTTAAGTCATTATTTTACTTTTGAATTCGCCAGGGAAAATTCATTTATTTTAGCAAGTAATTTCGCCTAATGTTAAATTTTTTATGTTATTTTCATTGACAATTGTATTAGTTAGTCACGATTAAAGTAGGCATTAACAGCTTACGCCTGCATTCGTAATTAAGAAGCCTAAATCCGAAACACTATTTATATTGTTTAATACAATTTTTTTAAATCGAAGATAAACTTTCTACACTTAATAGAGCGCTACTTTGGCACTTAGAATCCTTATTATCAGTTCGATTTTTCATAACATGCTAGAAAATGATTAACTTAACATCAAATTCTAAGAATACAGTTAAAATTTCAAAAAAAAAAAAAAAAAAAAAAAAACACACAAAAACTAATTAAATATGATATTCCTACATTTTTTGTTATTTGTTTGCCACCTTGAAATGACCGTTCCGTAAAGTTATTCAAACTTAAAATTCATTTGAAATAAACTAAAATATTCTTTTGACTACCCAGGACTAAACTTATAGTGAGTGCGACACATTCTCTCTAGTGTAAAACTAACAAAGCAGGCGGGTCCAAATGAGGAGAGAGAAATATCGATACACCAATCAATAATGCCTAGCCTAGGCCAGGCAAAAACGCATTACAACATTACACGGTTGTCTTCAATGAGGCTAACGCTAAATATTGTTTTAAAATAGAAATGACCTCGCCACCCTCGACTAAAACCTAAATGTACCGATAAGTCTGTGTGTGTGTATATATACATATATATATATATATATAATTCTGCTTAGGGTGAACAGAAAAAAATCAACATGTTATTATCCCTTACCGTATCTCTAGAACATCTAAGCCTTTTTCACAACCTAAACGGCAGTGGTTACTTTTTCCTAAAACTATTTTTGAATTATTAGTATCTTCCCAAAAGGTTAATCAAACTGAATGGATAGGCCTTAATTTTCATAATGCGATAACGCCTATAAGATATACAAGTTAATAATTCAGATGCTACAGAAGGATCCTAGACCGCATCACAAATGTAGATATTAGAGACAGGGTATTACAGCGATTGGACCCCACGATGACATGTTAACTATTGTAAAAACAAAAAAAGCAAACTAAAACACTATAGACATATTACAAGGTCTTCGGTGCTCGAAAAGACTTCCATCAGGAAACAGTACCAGGAAAAAGAAGAAGAGGCAGAAGGAGAAAGCAATGGGAAGACAACATAAAAGAATAGACGGGGCTGCCATTGAAAGAGATTCTATACAAGGCAAAAGTAATTATTCGCACCAAACGCAAGAATCATCGCTAGACAATAAGAGCCAAGAAAAATGAGTTATAAACGCATACAATAAAATTTTAAGATAAATCAATCTATATCTATCTAGATAGACAGAGTAAATAGTACTTAATGTGTGTTAAAATGTTTCATCATGTAAATTCCATCTTAGTACACCAATCCTTACACTAACATATCAGTTATAGAAGCACATCACTCTGATAGTCACAAATACAACAACATGAAGCCATATCTGTCCATTGGACCTTCCTTGAATCCGAGAGAAAAAGGAAAGAGAAGGAGGGCATGGCAACATTGGCACCAGTGGGACATACAAAATAAGAGGGCAGGGGGATCATTTGGCGTGCTTAGTGTGAGGAGACGTAACCAGTGATAGGACGGAGGCTGGGAAAGAGATTGTAAAACTCAGGGTTAGTAGCACTGTTCCTTGACAAAATTTCAGGAAAAAAACATTACAAATTGGTAGCTATTTTTTTTTTTATAGAAAAATGCATACAGATGCCTTCATAATGTATATTCTCTTAGGTGATAATGTACATTTTTAGTTCCTATGTGTATCTTATAGATAGATAATAGAGCCAGAAGTGCATTAAAGGTAATGTTATATCCTCCTCATAAACAGAGCCTGTAATATATAGGTCTATTTGTATGTTTAGAACATATTTGTAGACAGTAATATATCTACACTATAAAGTAGAAAATAAGGCGTATGTATGTATGTATGTCCCCGCATAGAAATCAAAACCGCTTGACCAATCTTGATAAAACTTGGCAGAAAAGTTCCTTGGGTACTAACTTAGACCGTTGTGTATGTAATATACCCCTAAAACAAACTTAAGACCCTCAAAAAAAAAAGTTGACCAACTCTATTAAAGCTATAGTATTTTATGGATCTAGGCTTTGTTTACAATGTTGACATGTGAAAAGATCGAAAGGGATTTAGATCTAGATCTATTTTTAAGAACTATACTTTGCGCATATAGTTTTTTACTTTGACATATGAAAATACAAAAGAAGGTCCATTGATTTCATTATTTAATAAAATTAACCTTCAAATTTTTGTTTCAAGATCATTTTTTACATAAATTCGTTCCTTATATCTGCGAATATAGAATTCCTGATGTACGTTCTTTCATTAGACAATACCGTAATGTTACTCATCTTTCCATTCCTAGGTTGATTTGATTTGATTTGTTGATTTGAGGCACATCGGCACAATTTAGGCCATGTCGTGCCTGCAGTCCCCCAAGGACCACTCTCTCTCTAAACAACAAGGGCCAGACTCCACACAGTCATATAATTAAAATCAAGGTCTATTCACAGTTAAAATAGTAAAGGTAGTAAAAATTTTAAATATTTGGTAAAAATCTTATGTAAATAGTGCATGTTCACAAATTCAGAAATCAGATCTTCGTAGATAGCCCCACTTCCCGAATAAAACCCAGTACCTTCCCAGGGTCGACATTATTAAATAGTGTTTTTAGATTAGTGGCTCTAAAATATTTCGCCCTGACATCCTGGTATCTGGGGCAATCAACGAGGATATGTTCCACGGTGAGGCGAGAGTCACAGTACTCACAAAGTGGGGGCTCCTCTCTCTTCTGTACAAAAGAGTGCGTGATGTAGGTGTGGCCAATCCTAAGTCTGGACATGGTTGTGCTACCACGCCTTGTCAGACCCTTAGATGTGGGCCGCCACCTGACATCCGCCACAATCTGCCTGAGTTTACTGTGAGTCTCAGCCTCCCATCGGTTCTGCCACTCTCGATAGGTGGCAGAGGCAATACTTTGTCTCAGGTCCGAGTAGGGAATTTGGGTTCCTGACACCGCATGATTTAGGGCTCTCTTTGCTTCTCTGTCTGCGGCTTCGTTTCCCTCAATGCCAACATGGGAGGGGACCCAGATGAAGGTGACATCCCTACGGTCGGCTGTTATTTGGTCTGGTCTTCCTTTGGTTTGAGAGGACATCGTGTACGTTGCCTGGCCTTTCTCTCAGTCGTCGCTGATCGCAGCCTCGTGGGTAGTAGCAAACAATTGATGACATAGCAGTGGTCATCAAGATTGCTGCTCTTACACGTTGCTCCAGCATGGTTTCTCGATGCACAGTAGGCCCCCAGGAGGCCAGGTTGCTAAACACGGCATAATCTTCAAGCGTGTCTGGAAGACATGTCTGTGGGGCACGCTGGCAACGTACTATGTGCACAAGTCCATCTCCTGCACCACCATCAGCGCTGATACTGGTATCTGAGATAAACACCTATTGAAAAATCAGAGCAGGAGGGACTAGTCCTCCCGTAGTACTCTGGCAAGACACTTAGCCGTCCGGCGTAGTTGCTCATAGCTACCATACAAGTCGAGTGACTGCTCAGACAGGTCCCCCCTTAGCTCACGGAGCTGGGGACACTCGTACAAGACGTGCGACACTGTTTCGACGCTCTCTCCACAGTGACGGCATCGGGAGTCAAAGTTCGTGCGGAACCGGGCAAAGTATGCCCCAATAGGACAGTGTTCCGTTCAGCACTGCGCAATAACTGACTGCTCTGACCTCCTCAGTCGCTACCATGGATCGTCGCGATCTGGGTGAAGCATGTGCTGCCAGACACCACGTGCTCTGTCGGATTCCTCCCAGGACTTTAACCACTTCTCATGAATGAGTGCTCGGATTTGTGCCGTTGCTTGTAAGTACGTGCTTGCTGCTTCGAGGTGGAGAGCCCAGCTAATTTAGTTAAATTGGCCGCAATGTGGAGGAATGATCGCATTTTTATGCGGTTCCTCTTTCTCCACTGTCGCACCAATATTGAGGTGGATAGCCTAGAGTCGCCCCTTTTGTAGCGCTCGTAGGCCGTAAGTACTGCCCTCTCCCTCCTAAGATGTAAAGGGGCCACGTTTGTTAAGATTTCAGCAGCGTTTGTTGGGCTTGTCCGAAAGGTGCCACAAATGAACCGTAGGGCCTGTGCTTGCACTCGGTCGAGTGATTCGAGGGCAGTTTTACTAGCATATACTTGAACTGTATAGCTGTACTCAATTTGTGATTATCTGCCCCTAAGTACAATGTGCGTAGAATGTCAGCTTTGGCCCCCCACTTTGTGCTGGCCAGCTTTCTTAGTAACGCTAACTTCTCCGAGGCTTTTCTTTCAACATTCTGGACGTGCTGGAACATTGTCAGTTTTCTATCCAGGGTCACCCCTAGATATTTTGGCGTGTTTTCACGTTGGAGTCGCAGCCCACGGAGTTGGAGCTCGAATGGAGCCTTAAGAATGTCGATCCCTAGGCAAACAGGGACCACGTCGTTTTGGCAATGTTTATCAAAATCTGCCATTTGTCGCAATACGAGGAGATGGTTTGGAGGTCTGCTTGAATAAACACTACAAGTCTCTCTAGCTAGTACAGCTACATTCGCGAGGCTCGCATGGTACCACACCGTCGTTACTGCCTTGCTGTCCTGGACTCAACTGTCCTAAGTAACACACTGTCTCTCGACCGTTAAGGCTTTCGATCACATGACCATAACACAGGTCACATTTGCGTGTACTAGCAGTAATGTCTCTTGTTCAACAGCAGTTGACCTGTCGGGTGTGTCAGCACACATTAATAATAATTTTATTTATAAAGCGCTGTTAACAAACAAAATGTAGGCTCAAGGCGCTGTGATAACATTACAAACACAAACACGACTATAGAGATCAAAAACTAATCTAAAAAAGTTTTAAACAAGTATGTCTTAACTTTCTTCTTAAAAGTGGTATAGCATGTTGTCTGTCTGAGATCAATGGGGAGTGAGTTCCAAACCTTTGGTCCGTGCACTGAAAAAGCCCGCAGACCGTAGCTTTTGAATGAGAAACGTGGCACCACTAAAAGCGTTGAGTCCATTGAGCGCAGGGCTCTCTGGGGGACATATGGAGTAATCAGTTCTCTAAGGTACAGGGGCATCTCAGTCCGCCACTGGAGTTACTGACAATAGGTAACACTGACTTATTTTTAAAAAGAAAATATTTTTAAATGCTGCATTATTCGGTAGCTTTAATCTCCCCCCCCCCAACCCCAAAAAAGACTATTTTTAGACAAAATGATGTAAACAGACTAAAAAGTAGATTTTCATGACTGTGTGAGAATTATCTTCACTAGATTCTAGATTTAGCGTAAATCTAGAATGTAGAGTAATCTAGATATTCGAGATCATTAAATTGACTAAAATTCATCTTCACTAGATCTAACTCTAAACACTGCCTCCAGCTATATCTAAGTCACTAAAATTAACGGACTTTCCAAGCGAAGCCACACCATAAGACCGCTACTGCTCTCTCTTTGCCACCCATCTCTCTCTCTCTCTCTATGTATGAGATGATCCATAGTCGCTTCGCTACAGTCACTAAGTGACTATGGATCATCTCATGGAAAAAACAGATGAATGCCTGAGCATAAGCTGTGGTCGGAACGATGTTGCCCACACATCAGTTCCTCTCCACGCAGCTGAAGTATCCAAAGGAAAGGCATATGTCGATACAGTTTGGGGTCAGCGGCGTCACAGACTGTGCAAGGGTGTATTAAAAAATAAAAACATTTGTTGAAAACAACAAAGCTAACAACATATGCCTACTGAGGTTGAGGTTTCAACTTGATCATAGAGTGTGTGGGAGCAATAACGTGAACAAAAATTGTATCAGACAGAGTGCGTTGCTATAAGATTTTTGACAAGCAAAATTTTAAAAAAATTTAAAAAAAAAAAAAAAAAAAAACTTATATTTAGTTTGGATTAATCATGTTGATTTTTTGATTTGATTTGTTGATTTGAGGCACATCGGCACAATTTAGGCCATGTCGTGCCTGCAGTCCCTTAAGGACTACTCTCTCTCTAAACAACAAGGGCCAGATTCTATACAGTCATATAATTAAAATCAAGGTCTATTCACAGTTAAAATAGTAAAGGTAGTAAAAATTTAAATATTTGGTAAAAATCTAATGTAAATAGTGCATGTTCACAAATTCAGAAATCAGATCTTCGTAGATAGCCCCACTTCCCGAATAAAGCCCAGTACCTTCCCAGGGTCGACATTATTAAATAGTGTTTTTGATTAATTATGTAATTGCATTTGTAATAGATCTAGAATCTAGGCTAACAATAATAAATCTGTGCGATTAGAGGTATGCAACCTAAATTTGAACTCGGGGGCTAGGGCCTCCTCAACCCAATACGGTAACCACTGTGCCAGGGAGATGCTTATGATAATACATTTTGTAGTTATTTAATTTTTTTTCCTATAAACAATAAAGGGGACCTATTCAACTTATACCACTTCATCAGTCAAGGAAAAATTATTTCCCTTGTTCGAGATCCAAAACAATATAGTGAATTACCGTTAATTAACTAGTTCAGGGGTGGGCAACCTTTTCGTATAGAGGGCCGCATATATATGTGTGTACACACATACAACTTAGAAAAATACGAAATACGTTAGCTAACTGTGTATAATGTCTTTTAATTCATTTTTATACTGTATACATTCTGTTTTTCACACTCCTAATTGAGAAATTACAACAAGAGTTAGCAATTTCTGAAACCAATTTTACAGTTTTTCAAACAAAATTTGCTATTGTCTTTTTACATCACAACTTTTAACCTCAAATGTACAGTAGTACTTAATGTGAATTATTAAACCGTTTACACTCGTTCCTAATGTTCCGGATCTGTGGAACTAGTTTACTAGTTGTTATTCTTGTAACTGCTGTCAAATTACAGTCAGTCAAGATCAACCTTTGATAACACTTGTTTAGTTTCCACAAAAAAATGTTTGTTCACAAATGTATTTTTACCCAAATGATGTAAAAAAAAATTTAGCAGCAAAGTTTTTTTAAGTGTGGAAACACAGCTTCTGGCACCCATTAAGCTCCCATAAAAGAACTGACTGGAACATCTCTTTCAGGTCATAATTTGTTGTTGTTGATTTGTTGTTGATTTGAGGCACATCGGCACAATTTAGGCCATGTCGTGCCTGCAGTCCCTTAAGGACTACTCTCTCTCTAATCAACAAGGGCCAGATTCTATACAGTCATATAATTAAAATCAAGGTCTATTCACAGTTAAAATAGTAAAGGTAGTAAAAATTTAAATATTTGGTAAAAATCTAATGTAAATAGTGCATGTTCACAAATTCAGAAATCAGATCTTCGTAGATAGCCCCACTTCCCGAATAAAGCCCAGTACCTTCCCAGGGTCGACATTATTAAATAGTGTTTTTAGATTAGTGGCTCTAAAATATTTCGCCCTGACATCCTGGTATCTGGGGCAATCAACGAGGATATGTTCCACGGTGAGGCGAGAGTCACAGTACTCGCAAAGTGGGGGCTCCTCTTTCTTCAGTACAAAAGAGTGCGTGATGTAGGCAGGTCATAATTTGCATGTAGTTATATTCTTTGGTGCTGAATCAGTATCAGCGCTAAATGGTGAGCTGATGGTATTGAAAGCTGGTTCTTGGTGTCTTAAAATTTACTTTTATAAATTCCATGATTAAGGAATCTAAAATAAGTCTTGTACTTTTAACCATTTCATTAGAAATAGTTTCACCTTTCAGCAAAGGAAAAAGACAAAACCTGTTTTCACTTGCTTGCCTGGAGAAATTGTAAAGTCTTGTTTGAAAAGATTTAACATGCACTTACATTGCATATGCAAACAATGGCTGCCATGAAAAACAAGCAATTTGTCTTCCACTTTTCAATAGAAATATTAGTAACAAAGTCACACTTAATGTTCTTCAAGGACTATAAAAACCTCTTCCTTGAGATTTTATATTCTTCTCATTGCCTTGCCCATGCTAAGCAAACGGAAACAAAGGAATATTTTTTTTTAATCTTCAAGCACTTGTCGGAACTCCCTGTAGTTAAGACACCTAGCTCTGATTACTGTGATCTCAATTATATATGGGTCAATAATTTATAATTTTATGCAGCTTTGTGCAAACTTTCCTAATTAGAGTTTATGTTTGGTATATTCTTGAAAACAACAACAAACTAACAAACTGTTTTTCTCAGTCAAAAATCGAGCGCCATCACTTGTGACACTTGCCAACTTGTTCTAAGCATACACAACAGTCAACACAGTTCTTCATAGCATTGAATAAATGCTGGCCTGAGATTGTGTCTTAGAGTAGACTGATTGTATTGAAGCATAGTCATAGTCAATTAAGTTAATCTTCGTTTACTTGAAACTTTTTATAATCATAATTATTATATATAATGAGACAGTTTCAATAATATATATATAGATATTTAGAGTTATTTTAAAAATATATTTGCATATTTATATGCATATACTATGGGCATACCTTATTTCTGTAGGTGTCCGCGGGCCGCATAAAACACTTCGGAGGGCCGCATGTGGCCCGCGGGCCGTAATTTGCCCACCCCTGAACTAGTTGGTTAATTTTTTAAATTGATTCTTGTGTTGGCATGTAAAGAAATAATTGTGCAAAATTTTCAAGAATTTCTTATCAGAGTTTCATTGATACCAGGTAGGCATTATAATACTAATTATAACCCTTTATGTGTTATATTATTTGTAAGAATAGTATGTGATCAATAGTAACAAGATAACAAAGACAATCTGAGTGTTTATTTATTTGACATAAACCAATAAGAGGCCCCAATAGGCCAGCTGCGTGGTAGGCAATGCATGTAAAAAGGCATACTAAACAGTATGTTGATACGAGGAAGAGGGAGATCCTGCTGAAGTGATTAGCAAGAGATAGAAGTCTGAGCTGTCTGAAACTAAGAGCAGTCCTTCGTACTACTAGAGAACTGGAACAAGGAACGACACTGGTGAAAAAAAGACAAGACTTCTAGTGTATCAAAGGATAAAGTCACTGTCTGTGTGTTTAACTGTTTTGTAACACAATCGTCTTACATTTACAACAATTGGTGTCTGGAAGTGGGATTCGGGCAGCTCAACTGAGTGAAAGAATGACAACGCTGAAGAGGCTAGATAAGCTCAGCTACAAACAAATGAGGAGCTCATAGCCAGAGAGCTGAAGGTCGGCTGGGCCAAGTAAAAGTGGATACCATGACTTCGGCAGGCAGAGGAAGATCAGGAGATTGTTTGAGGTGGACCCAGATATCAGGGAGATATATTGCTTGATGAGCGAACGATACGAACAAATAAACACCATGCCTGCAAGTGAAAATGAAACAATTAAGTATCACGTAGAACGTGAACATGAAACTGCCCACGAGGGGAACGCAAGCTTGATAACTGCATTCAAGCTTTACACAAGAACTGTACGTGCTGCGCTTCATGAGGAAAATGCGGACTTCTGTTCTCACCAGGGAGAGTAACACGAATGACGGTGAATCATTTCCAGTGGAACCTGATGTAGTAGTTGATGAACCATTTGCACATAAAACATTGCAAAGATGCCTCATGGGGTATCTTCCTGACACGGCCAAGGATGATAATGTTATTGACAACATGTCTTCCTGTTGATGACCTACAACTCTTTCAAGAGTCGAGAAGGTCTCCTGAAGCAGATTGTTGGATCATCTTCCCTGACCACAGGGGCTGCTGTCACTACCTTTTATGTCAAGTGGTTGGCATCAACGACAACCGTCATTAAAATGACGAAGCAACGACCACTACATCATCTCAAGAAAAGACTGGCCAACTGGAGAAAAAGAAAGCGACACCTGCATAGAACAATGTAAATGGCTTCATTGGAGAAACGCTACCAGCCTTCTTTGTCTCCTTTTGATCGACATCCACCTCCACTGTCTTGTAGTTAGCCTGTATCTGTTCGGGATGCACATAACTAAGAAGGGGGCAATGTTAAAACTCTGCGCCGACAAATATGGTGCGCACTAGCACAATGTTCAACACGAGCAATAGACGGCATGTTGATACGAGGAAGAGAGTGATCCGGCTCAAGTAATCAGCTAGAGGCAGTAGTGAGCTGTCTAAACTAAGAGCCTTCCTTCGAGCTACCAGAGAAGGGAAGTGTGTCTGTGGTCCGTATTGAGGTTTGGGTATGAAAGGACAGGTGGAACTAAAGACAAGACTCCCTTGTATACTGAGGGCGGAAGTCACAGTCTGCGTGTTTTGTAAATGTTAATAAACACATCATCTATTATTACAAAGCTTTTATATCAACTTGGTCTGTCAGTCTGGTAAATTATTTATACACGTTATTTCTCCCACATTCAATCTCGGATCAAGCTAAAATTTTGCACAATTTCTACTACCTGACAAAACAACAATCAATAAATAAAAAAAAAATTAACCGATTGGTCAAGTAATTATTGGTGATTAATAATTTTGTTTGGTATCGAACAAGGGAAAAATATTTTACTTGACTGATGTAATGGTGTAAGTTGAATTAGTCCCTTTCAACTTCATAGAGAGAAATAGGCCGCTGTTGTAAAGTTTAAAACTAACAATAGATCGATATAAAACCTAAATTTTCATAAGCACTTTGCTATGTTGGCCTGAAGAGGCTTGAGCCCTCAAGCTCGAATTCCGGTCGTTCCAACATTTTTAAAAACTATTATTCTAAATGCAATTAAAAGGGATCAATGTAACATTCACACAGATACCCCCTACTTTCTAACCCCAGACCCCTTTTCCAACTGGTTCAGTAGCAACTGATGGAGCCAAAAAAAGTATGACAGGAAAACATAAAGGGGCAACAACGATTTTTTTGACGAAAAAAAAAACACTAAACGTTTCATTGCATAATACACCAAGAAGCGCTTTGAGTCCAAACATTTCCGGCTGAAATAGTTGAGGTCATGAATTTGGTTTGGTTTGGTTTTGGTTTGAGGCACATCGGCACAATTTAGGCCATGTCGTGCCTGCAGTCCCTTAAGGACTACTCTCTCTCTAAACAACAAGGGCCAGATTCTATACAGTCATATAATTAAAATCAAGGTCTATTCACAGTTAAAATAGTAAAGGTAGTAAAAATTTAAATATTTGGTAAAAATCTAATGTAAATAGTGCATGTTCACAAATTCAGAAATCAGATCTTCGTAGATAGCCCCACTTCCCGAATAAAGCCCAGTACCTTCCCAGGGTCGACATTATTAAATAGTGTTTTTAGATTAGTGGCTCTAAAATATTTCGCCCTGACATCCTGGTATCTGGGGCAATCAACGAGGATATGTTCCACGGTGAGGCGAGAGTCACAGTACTCGCAGAGTGGGGGCTCCTCTCTCTTCAGTACAAAAGAGTGCGTGATGTAGGTGTGGCCAATCCTAAGTCTGGACATGGTTGTGCTACCACGCCTTGTCAGACCCTTAGATGTGGGCCGCCACCTGACATCCGCCACAATCTGCCTGAGTTTACTGTGAGTCTCAGCCTCCCATCGGTTCTGCCACTCTCGATAGGTGGCAGAGGCAATACTTTGTCTCAGGTCCGAGTAGGGAATTTGGGTTCCTGACACCGCATGATTTAGGGCTCTCTTTGCTTCTCTGTCTGCGGCTTCGTTTCCCTCAATGCCAACATGGGAGGGGACCCAGATGAAGGTGACATCCCTACGGTCGGCTGTTATTAGGTCCAACAGCTTCAGGCTCTTATGTACCAATGGGATGTCAGTCTTCATCCGCCCCAAAGCTTGCAATGCAGATTTGGAGTCGGAGCAGATTATAAATTGACTCCTTTCTGATGCTTTTACGGCCATAAGTGCAAGCAATATTGCGTGCAATTCGGCCGTAAAGATGGAGCAGCCATCGGGGAGTCTACGGGAGATTGTTTTGTTCCGAAAGGAGCAGGCACACGCGACCTTTCCCTCCATTTTGGATCCGTCTGTGTAGATGGTGCCACAATCTCCGTAGCTCTCCTGCAGTTCCCTAAAGTGGACTTGTAGTATGCTTGGGTCTGTAATTTCTTTTTTGAAATTAAGGAGGGATAAATTTAATTTGGGTTTATTCATTAGCCAAGGAGGATTCTGAGGGGTTTCTATTTTAGAGATTTGGTCAATGGGTGGGGTTAAATTTTGGATGGGTTCTCTCATTCGAAGGCCCAACGGCTGTATGACGTTAGGCCTTCGATTGTATAATTCTACCTCTGATTCGCCTTACTGACTTCCAAACCGCTCTAGCAGAAGTTTTGGCATCCAGACTGCCGACAAAACTTCTCCAGGAATTCCTTTTGGCTGACCGTATGGTTTGTCTAGCCTTTGCTCTAGCTATCCTGAATAGCTTTAGGTTTTCCTGGGAAGGATTCTTTATAAATGCAGCCAGTCGTTTTTTCCTATCACCAATAGCACTTTTGCAAGCTGTATCAAACCATGGTTTGCTAGGCCGTTTTGGATTTGCAGAGGTTAGGGGTACAACTTTCCTGGCTATACTTAGTAGCTTGCTAGCAAAGGTATCAGCTGGGTTCTGTTCTTGGAGGATATTTTCTGTGATATCCTCAGAGCATCTTTTTTGGAATTGTTCCCAATCGGCCTTATTCAGTTTCCACCGCTGAGGTCGTCCCAATGAAGGAAGGTTGTTAGTAATGATGATTGGGAAGTGATCACTTCCCCGTAGATCATTGCTAACTGACCATTTAAAATCGTCCAGAAGTCCGGGGACGCATACGGTGAGGTCAATGCATGTGAATGATCCAGTTCCTGGGTGCAAGTAGGTCGGTGATGCATCATTAAGTATGCATAAATCATGTTGGAGGAAGATATCCTCCAGCATACGACCTCTTGTGTCGGTATTGTTGGATCCCCACATGGTGTTATGGGCATTGAAATCCCCAAGGATTAAATAAGGCCGGGGAAGTTGTTTCAATAGGTCCTCCATGTCTGTTCGGTTTAATGGAGCGCCTGGTGGTAGATACAGGCTGCAGCAAGTGATAACCTTGTGAAGGGTTATCCTAGCTGCTACGGCCTGTAGTGTGGTCTGTAGTTCTACCCTCTCATGGGGGATGCTATCCTTCACAAGGATACAGACTCCACCTGATGCTCTCTCTGCATCCTCAACATTCTTGGTGTAAGCACGGTAGCTTCGGAAGCTGATGCAATCTTTCAGAAATGTTTCCTGTAAGCAGACAGCTACAGGAGTCTCAGAGTCCATCAGTAGCTGCATTTCCTCGTAATTGGCCTTGAGGCCTCTACAATTCCACTGTACAATTCTGGAATCCATGGCTTATTCTAGATGACCTACTTGGAGCTATTTGGCCTTGGGAGGCCCCCGGAGGGGTTTCCCTTTATTCCAGTGACCTTGGTATTTTTATTCTTGGGTTTGGATGGAGAGGAGGACAACCCTCTTTTGGGGGAAGTCTTTCTCTCTGGAGAGGGGAGATCCCTCTGGTTAGAGCGGAGGTTATTTCCTCCTCTCTCACCTCGGGCATCCTCTCCGCTTTGATTTCTCCCCTTAGGGAGTTGGTCAACCTCTAACTCGGTAGAGGTTGGGGTGTCTGGCTGGGTTCTCTGAGGAGAACCTGTGTCAGACATGATGTCTCCGGGTTCTCCCGGGGTATTGGTTTTGACATGCTGCTCAGTCTCCATGCTCTCATCAGCGAGCACAGAGAACCTGTTCTTTAGCATGACAACAGGGCTTTCTTGTTTCTTCAGAGGTGTGTTCTTTGGCGGTGTTTTCTTCTGAGTTGGGGGAGGAGGAGGGGGTGGTGGGGTCAATGTGTCCGTCTGTGTGGCTATGGATCTTCCTTTCTTAGCAACAGCCTGGGCGTAGGTCTTTGTCAAGCCGAATTGGCCCTTGGGTAGGGCCAGTACAGCCGATTTCGCCTGGCTAAAGGTACATCCGTTTCTTGCCTTGTACTCCTGCACGGCAACCTCCTGTTTCCACACAGGGCAGTCCTTGGAGTAGGCTGAGTGGCCAGCTTGACAGTTTGGGCATTTGAACTGGGCTGTGCAGCCCTTGTCCTCATGACCCTCTCCAGCACATCTGGCACACACAGTGTTCCTCTTGCAGACTGCCGCGCCGTGTCCATAACCCTGGCACTTGAAGCACCTCATGGGGTTAGGTATGTAGGGCCTCACTGGAACTCGTAGGTATCCTGCCTTCACATACTCTGGCTTGTCCTAGTTCCGAATGTGAGGATAATAGTGGCGGTTTTGACCTCCTCACCCTCCCTGCGCCTGGTAATGCGCCGGGCATGGGTGACTCCTTCAATGCCCTCCACTATTTCCTTCTCGGAACATTCCAGTAGGTCCCTAGAGCTGATTACACCTCTGCTGGTGTTCAGACTCTTGTGTGGCATGACTTCCACTTGGAGATCAGAGTCTTCTGCATCTTAAAAGCCCATCAGAGTGTGTCTTGCTGTCTACTTCTACAAGGAGTTCCATTGTTTTGTGTAGCTTAGACACACTCTTGGGCTCTCCCACTACTGACTTGAGTCCCTTATAGATAATAAAAGGGCTCAACTTGGTCAAGCTTTTTCCCTCCTCTGTGCATCTAACCACCAGAAATGATGGCCAGGTGGCACAGCTTTTTGGGACCTCCTCTTTTTTATCGTCAATTCGTCGTTTCTTGCCCAGACATAGGTCTGGGGCAAGTAGTTTTGTGTGTGTTTTTTGTCCATATATATTTTGGTTAATTCGGCACCTGTGCTCCCCACCCGCCATCGAGTCCAAAAAGGGGACGGGCCATTCGGATGTCCAGAATGAGCCCGCCAGGGCTACACAGGTGCTATACTCAGTCAGCTGCTACATCGGACATGTGTCCGATACAGCAGCTCCCTGATTGACCCTCCAGCCACCGCCCGGCATGACCAGCCGGTTGACCCAGAGCGGGCCATCTGGGTCTCAGGTCTAGGGGAACTTGGAGCCAAAGTATTGTGTTGTTGTGGTTTATCCTCAGATAGCCACCACTCAAACACCAGGATCTCTTTATCCCCCCCTTACCCGTCGCAGTCCACGGCAAACGGACTGGTCTAGGACGTAGTGAGAATTTAAAGTTAAGGAGACAGTGTGATGATCAATGAAGGCAGACTTAGGAAAAGAGGAGGCAGACACAATGATAGAAAAGAAGTAGGGCACTTTTGAGCTCCAAAAGTGCTAAGGAAAGAGGAGCGCAGTTTAACGTCATGTCTCGGGACGAATGAATTTGGTAATCAAGATTGTTAACAGTATCTTGTCAAAAGCACTCTACCATCGTCATATTAAAGAATTATTAACGCAATGAGGACTCATTATTCCGACCTCCTTTACAATAAATTGTGATGGCTTCAAAAGGTAAGTTGTCGAAACGTTTTGCTTTGTGCTTGAATGAATTAAATACATTCGTAAATGAAAAAGTCGTATATCCCCATAAATTAGAGAACGACAAATGGTTGCAAGCATTTTACTTTATATAAGTGAAATTAAATGAGCTGAATCTAAAACTGCAAGGAAAGGGAAACCCAGCAGATGTTTTGGTAGAAGAATTGGTTTGTTTTAAAGAAAAATTAATTCTTTTTGCAGAAGATAGTCAGAGCGGTCAGTTACTTCATTTTCAATTTGTAAAGCAATTTTGCGATAAAACCAGTGCAACTGTTGACACAGCACAACTTCAGCACAGTTGATCAAAAAATTAAAGATGAATTTGCTGACAGATTTGAGCAATTCAAAACAAACAAAACGATTGTAGCATTTATAAAAAAAAAATCCTCCCAACACAAATAGTAACGAAATCCCCATTAAGCCTTTTGGATTTGATACTGGATCTGTAGACATGCAATTAATCGATTTAAAAAGTAAAGCTTTGTGGAGTGGAAAATTTACAGAATTGAAAAGCAAGTTGGAAGAGTTGGAGGTCCAGAAATGTATGTAACGCAACAAAGTGGACAGCTTTAAAAGAAATGCTGATAGTTGAGGCACTTTATTCGACGCATGGAATAGTCTTCCAGATTGCTATAGTCAGGTGAAAAAGTTGGCATTAGGAAACCTGACTATCTTTGGATCGGCATATTTGTGCATGCAAGCGTTCTCTTGCATGAATATAATTAAAAGTAAAGCAAAAAGCCAACAAGCAAATGAAAATTCAGAGTCCTTTTTTAAAACTAAAAACAAGTTATGAGCCAAATGTACCCAAACTTTCTAAAACAAAAGCTATTTCTCCCATTGAATTTGTTTGCTAAATTGTTTGTTATGGAAGTAGAAGTTGGTGTTGTATGTCAATGTTTTATTGTCTAAATTTTATACTTCAATAATAAGTAATTATCTAATAATACCATATATATATATATATATATATATATATACTAGACATATGTTACCCGCGACCCGCGGGTCTTTATTTGCGCATTAATGTCGATATAGTCACTGAGAGTGTTTTGTAAACAATTAAACGAAATAATAATGTAATAAGTAAAGCGAATGTGTCAATGTAAAAATAGTGTGAATGAAGCTATCAAATCAAAATAGCTAATAGGCTTAATTAAATCCATTTTTTTTTTCAAATTAAAACATTTGCTTGTAGGCCTACATATATTTGATTAAAATTCGAGATGAATAGACTAAATTTTGTATGTTCATGTGTATAAAGTATAAAGTAGATCTTGAGGTAGACGTAGATCTAAATCTACACTAATCTAGAGTTCTGTGCTGCGAATGCGTGAACTTTTTTTCATGAATGAATATAGGCCTATCTCAACACGGCTACGCAGCTTTAGCGAACAGCGAACGAATGTATTAAAAATGCTTTAGAAAAACAAATTTGAATGTTAATTTGATTAAAATATCAAATGAATGGACAATAATTAGTATGTTTATGCGAAAAGAAGTTTTATCATCTTAGAGTTCAGTAAGAGTTTTAGACCTAGGCCTAGGAATAGACTCAGACCTCAGAAGAGAGATGTGTTAATGTGTAACCATTTGGTAATGTCTAATGAAAGAATGTTCGCCAGGAAATCTGTAGATATCAGGAACTAATTTATGTAAAAAATGCTTTTGAATAATCTAGTGGATTGGATTTATATGTATGTTAAACTTAGCTAATGATCCTTTCACGTTATTTCTCTTTCGCTACGAAAATAAAATTAGGTTTGCGAAAATGGGTTTGCCCAAAGTCGATACATTCTTATCTATTAAAAACGAAAAGAGCGACAGCTTTGTTAAATGAATGGGATTATAAAGTGAACAATTAAACGAAATTATATTTAGTACGCGATTCATGAATGAATATAGATCTAGGCCTATCTCAACTCGGCTTCGCAGCTTTCGTAGTTGAATGTAGCTTTAGAAAACCAAATTTGAATGTTTATTTGATCAAAATATGAAATGAATGGACTTTAATTAATATGTTTATGTGTTAAAGTATAAAACTATCTGTGCGAAGAGAAGTTTTATCATCTTAGAGTTGAATTAGAGTTTTAGATCTAGGGATGGGATTATAAAGTAAACAATTAAACGAATTAATATTTAGTACGCGATTCATTACGGAATTGTCTAATGAAAGAATGTTCGTCAGGAAATCTGTAATCACAGATATAAGGAACTAATTAATGTAAAAAATGCTTTTGAAACACAAAATTGAAGGTTAATTTTATTATATAATGAAATCAATGGATCTTCTTTTGTCTTTTCATGTGTCAAAGTAAAAAACTATCTGCGCAAAGTGTATTTCTTAAAATTAGATCTAGGTCTAAATCCTTTCTATCTTTTCTCATGTCAACATTGTAGACATGGCCTAGATCCATAAAATACTATAGCTGTAATAGAGTCGGAAAACTTTATTTTTTTTGAGGGTCTTAAGTTTGTTTTAGGGCTACAATACATACACTACGGTCTAAGTTGGTACCCAAGGAACATTCCTGCCTAGTTTTATCAAGATTGGTCAAGCGGGTTTGATGTCTATAAGTAACATACATACATACATACATACATACATACTCCACACATTCTACTTTATAATATAGATATATATACTAGACATATGTTACCCGCGACCCGCGGGTCTTTATTTGCGCATTACTGTCGATATAGTTACTGAGAGTGTTTTGTAAACAGTTAAACGAAATAATAATGTAATAAGTAAAGCGAATGTGTCGATGTAAAAATAGTGTGAATGAAGCTATCAAATCAGAATAGCTAATAGGCTTAAATCCATTTTTCCAAATTAAAACATTTGCTTGTAGGCCTACATATATTTGATTAAAAATTGAGATGAATAGACTTAATTTTGTATGTTCATGTGTTAAAGTATAAAGTAGATCTTGAGGTAGACATAGATCTAAATCTACACTAATCTGGTTGCCTTTTATAGAGTTCATTCTGTGTTGCGCATGCGTGACCTTTTTTCATGAATGAATATAGGCCTATCTCAACACGGCTACTCAGCTTTATTTAGCAAACAGCGAACGAATGTATTAAAAATGCTTTAGAAAAACAAATTTGAATGTTAATTTGATTAAAATATGAAATGAATGGACAATAATTAGTATGTTTATGTGTTAAAGCATAAATCTATCTTTGCGAAAAGAAGTTTTATCATCTTAGAGTTCAATAAGAGTTTTAGACCTAGGCCTAGGAATAGACTGAGTAGAGAGATGTGTTAATCACTGTTAATGTGTAACCATTTGGTAATGTCTAATGAAAGGATGTTCGCCAGACATTACCCGTGGCCTGCGGGTCTAAGTTTGTGTTTACTAATCTAGTGGATTGGATTTAGATGTATGTTAATATGTTAAACTTAACTAATGATCCTTTCAAGTTTTTTCTCTTTCGCTACGAAAATAAAATTAGGTTTCTGAAAATGGGATTACCCGAAGCCGATACATTCATATCTATTAAAAACGAAAAGAGCGATAGCTTTGTTAAATGAATGGGATTATAAAGTGAACAATTAAACGAAATAATGTTTAGTACGCGATTCATGAATGAATATAGATCTAGGCCTATCTCAACTCGGCTTCGCAGCTTTCGTAAACGAATGTAGCTTTAGAAAACCAAATTTGAATGTTTATTTGATCAAAATATGAAATGAATGGACTTTAATTAATATGTTTATGTGTTAAAGTATAAAACTATCTGTTCGAAGAGAAGTTTTATCATCTTAGAGTTGAATTAGAGTTTTAGATCAAGGGATGGGATTATAAAGTAAACAATTAAACGAATTAATATTTAGTACGCGATTCATTACGGAATAGTCTAATGAAAGAATGTTCGTCAGGAAATCTGTAATCACAGATATAAGGAACTAATTAATGTAAAAAATGCTTTTGAAACACAAAATTGAAGGTTAATTTTATTATATAATGAAATCAATGGATCTTCTTTTGTATTTTCATGTGTCAAAGTAAAAAACTATCTGCGCAAAGTGTATTTCTTAAAATTAGATCTAGGTCTAAATCCTTTCTACCTTTTCTCATGTCAACATTGTAGACATGGCCTAGATCCATAAAATACTATAGCTTTAATAGAGTCGGAAAACTTTATTTTTTTTGAGGGTCTTAAGTTTGTTTTAGGGCTACAATACATACACTACGGTCTAAGTTGGTACCCAAGGAACATTCCTGCCTAGTTTTATCAAGATTGGTCAAGCGGTTTTGATGTCTATAAGTAACATACATACATACATACATACCCCTCACATTCTACTTTATAATATAGATATAGATATATATATATATATATATATATATATATATATATATATTATGGGCGTAGTCGGGGGGGGGGGGGAGTTTAGTGACTGATTATTTATTTTGTTTATTTTAGGTGAGATTTTAATACTAAGCCATCACTTCCCCAGCACAACCAAGGGGGTTTCTAGTTTAAAACCCCTAGCAAGGGGGGTTTGAGTTTAAAACCCCCTACCAGGGTTTTGCAGTTAAATTCCCCTCTTCTATAAAACAAATTTAAAAAATGCAAACGACAATCCCCAAATTCCAAGAGCACAGTAAAGGAAAATTTTGATTTTAAACACCCCCTCCTAAATTTACGATAAACCCCCTCTTCAATATAAAAAAGCAAATTACACACTCAAAATTCTATGAGCGTAGCCAAAGGGGTTTTGAGTCCCCCCCCCCTCTCCCTCTACATTAGGGTTTGAAGCTAAAAAATACCTCTTCAATATAAAAAAAGCAAATTACACACTAAAATTATTTGAGGGGGCCAATCCTATTGGGGTTTATAGGTTTAAACCCTTTTCCTACAAAGGTCTTTTTTTTAATTTTAAAACCCCTTCAGATGGTTTTGAGTTTATATTTCCCCTACAAAGTGTTTTGAGGTGGAAAACCTCTATCTTCAATATTATTATACTACAGTTACTAAATTCTATTACCGTAGCTAAATGGGGTTTTGAATTTAAAAAAAACAATAACTCCAGAGATTTTTTTAGTTTAAAACCCCCAACAGATGATTTTGACGATAAAACTTCCCCTTTCGATATAAGATCTATAGCAAACTACAGTCACGTAATTCCAAGAGCGTATTCAAGATAGGTTACACATTTCTACCAGTGGCGGGGCTCCATTAATAAAGTGCAGTGAAAAGTCATCTGCCGAAATTGAAAAACACTAAATGTGGCTCAACAAAGATGGCTAAGACAGATTTTAGGAGTCAGTTATAGAGATCGGGTCTAAATCAAGGAAATCCTATGCCGAAGTGGGAGTCGACCCCTTAGTAAGATTGTGATAGAGCGTCGCATGAGGTTTGCGGGACATATTCTCCGACAAAATGAATTACGCATAAGAAGAGTTGCGATGACATCCTAGTACAACTTGGCGCCACACATTCATGGAGGTCCTCAGAACAGGTGGGAAGAGGCTTCAGACATTACCAGTGACATATTTTTATGGAAACAGCTTGACGGCAAATGCGTCGAACGGCGCGGGAGGGTCTAAGTCAGTAAGAATAGCAAATAAGGTTTTTGAAATAAAACTTTTTGAATAGCATGAAAATGCACTGTAGATACCTCAAAATATGCATTTTGTTCGCTTTCAATACCAGAAATATTGCTTGGCGGCAGGGCGCAATGGGGGAGCTCCTAGCGCTCCCCCAGACTCCCTTGCTGCCAATGGCGGGGAATCTACAATTTTTCCACTTACTCCAGGAAGAACCTATTCTAGGGCACAATAAACGTTTTCCGAAAGAATGAAGGGTCAGAATGTTATAAAGATGATGTACACACACATAAATACATTTTTTTTTTGCTTGGGGGGGGGGGAGAAAAAAAAAATCCTTCCCAACCCCCAACCCCCCGAAAAAAATCCTGGCTACGCCCATGATATATATTTGTGGCCTTTTACGTCTCGAGAGACGATCTTTTCCCTTTGCAACTTCTTGTGTGACTAAAGAGGCCAATCCTTGATACACAGCTGCGATCGCAGGTTGGGCATATATAATCACCAGGCGACGTTGCATTTTCACCCTTCTTTCTATTTCTGTTGTGTATAACATCTGCAATCCGTGACCCTTCCTTTATGCTCTCTCTCCATGTGGATCTATCCAGTGCCACCTCTTCCCAGTTGCTAGTGTCGATTTCGAAGAGCTTCATGTCGCGTTTGCATACATCCGTATAACGTAAAAGTGGGCGACCAGCGGCTTTCCTGCCTTCTATTAGATCGCCATACAGGATGTCCTGTGGAAGTCGACCTACTGGCATTCTACGAACGTGGCCAAGCCAGCCAAGGCGTCTGCTGCTGATAACAGAGCGGATGTCCTGGCACCCTGCTCTTCGTAGCACTTCCTTATTGGTTATCTTATCTTGCCACCTTATTTTAAAGATCCGCCTTAGGCATCGGAGGTGGAAGACATTCAGCTTTTTTTCCTGCCATGAGTAGGTTGACCATGTTTCACTTCCGTACAGCAAGGTGCTCAACACACGGGTCAGGTAGACTAGGGCTTTAGTACTGTTAGTTAGCAATATGTTGTCCCAGACTCTTTTCTGCAACCGTGACATGGTGGCCATTGCCTTGGCTATCCTGTTGTTTATGTCTTTATCCAGTAGAGTGTTGTTGGATATGATGGAGCCAAGGTAACAAAAGTGACCAACAATTTCTAGTGGTTGGCCATTAATGTTTACTTGAGGTGTAGTGTTTGTGTTTTGGAAAAGTATCTTAGTCTTGCTTTGACTGATGTTTAAGCCGAACTTCTGGCAAGCAGCAGATAGTTTGTCAACCAGGGACTGTAGCTGAATATCAGAATCAGCCAAAATAGCTGCAACATCAGCATACAGGAGTTCCCTGATGAGTAGCTTCCTAACCTTGGTTTTTGCCCGCAGCCTTGATACATTAAATAGTTCTCCAGAGGATCTTGTATGGAGAAACACACCTTCGTTTATGTCTTTGTACGCATAATGCAGTAGACAGGAGAAGAATATGCCAAACAGAGTAGGTGCGAGCACACATCCCTGCTTGACACCACTGCAAACCTCAAAAGGTGCCGATTGGCTCCATTGAATTTGACAGTACATTTAGTTTCCTCATTAAAGCACTCAATGAGCTTCAGTAGTTTGGGAGGGTAACCTATTTTCCTTAGGAGTTTGAAAAGGCCACTTCTGCTGACCATGTCAAAGGCTTTAGTCAGATCAACAAAAACGATGTAAAGGGGTCTGTCTCTTTCTGAATTTCTCCTGCAGTAGTCGTAGAGAAGATATCATGTCTATAGCGGATCTACCACTCCTGAAATCACACTGAGACTCTGGAAGCTATCACTTGCAGCCTGGATAGTGCCACTCAAGCAAAGATTTTGCCCACTATACTGAGGAGAGAGATACCCCTATAATTGTAGCAGTCACTCCGATCCCCTTTGTTCTTATATATTGTGACTATAGTTGCGTCACGCATGTCCTGTGGGACATCATCCGAAGGATGGATCTGAAAAGTGTCATCCACACCCGCTCATACCATAGTGCGGACTGCAACTCAGACCATTCACTAGTGCTAAGCAAGATCAAACTACTTCTCAAGAAGGCTTATACTTCCACTCAACCTAGAACTAGGCGAATTAACGTCAACCATGTAGGTGACCCAGAGAAGTCTGCACTCTCTTGCGAGCTCCTTAACAGTTCAATCACCTCGATAAGTGATGAAGAAGACATCTCTATCAGATGGGAGAAATTAAGAGATGTTATCTACAGTTCGGCAATCACCGCCTTTGGGCCTCAAAAACACAAAAATGTAGACTGGTTTGAGGCGAATCTAGCATATATGGAACCTTACAACGATAAAAAGCGATCTACACACCTTGCCCACAAGACAAAGCCTAGTCCGAAATCTTTGGAGGCCTTCAAAAGTGCTAATAAAGAGGCGAAACAAATGGCTAGACAATGTACTAACAACTTTTGGAGGGATACTTGCAACAGAAAAGACAGTTTCTACTGAGGAAATAGCAAAGCTCTGTTTGATGTCACTAAAGCGGCCCTGGGTCCAACAGTGTGTAAGCCTGCCCCCCTTCTATCCAAATCTCGAGAAAAATTACAGATCAAACCAAGCAGCTAGAACGATGGACAGAACACTACCTCGATGTCTATGCAACACAGACGATGTCGCCATGGCGTCTCTACCAGATCTTCCAGTACTGGAATGCCTGGATGAGCTTCCGAGCCTTAGTGACCTCAAAAAAGCAATTAACTGCATGAAAAATAGAAAATCTCCAGAGAGTGATAGTATCCCAGTGGAAGTAGTTAAAGTCAACGAATCACTCCTGCTCCCTGAACTCTATATTCTCATCTGTTCCCATGATAAATATATATATATATATATTATATATATATATAATCTAATTTGCTGTGAAAAACACGATAAATTGATATTTTTTCTTACGAATAAATAGATTCGTTTTTTTTAAATAAAAAAACTTTATTTATGCGAGTACTAGTTATTGTTTAGAAGAAAACAAATTGTGGCTCTTTAAAAAACGTTGACATTTTGTAAATTGTACTTTTTGGCTCTTCCGACTCAAAAGGTTGCCGGCCTCTGGTCTAGCCGTAGAAGTACAATAGAAGTCAGTTTGCATAGTTGTGCATATGTAATAGTCAACATTTGATGCGTTGTCTACAACTAGTTATCCTGATTACTTTTATTAAAATTATATTCTGTCATTAATTCATCTCTGGCGTCTCTTTGAATTATTGATAGAAGTACGTTTATGTGTCAAATCAAAGCCAAGCCAGGAGTTCACAACACAAATATTTAAATTTAACTTAAGTGGCATTTTTTTTTGGTGGTTTAAAAAAAAAAAGCTATAATAGAGAAATTCAAGGTTTTATTTTTTCATGAAAAATACTATTTTTCTTTATTTTCTAAGATTATTTTTTGGCTAAAACAAAATTCAAAACATTGTGGCAACCCTTGTAAACTATAAGGATATAAGCAAAAGCAACATATTGTTTGTAATGTGAAACAACTAAGAATTAGCAATCATATGGCTTACCTTGGCTTATCGGTAGTCAAGGGACATGCCAATGGCTTATCTGAGGCAACGCTTAAAGTAACAAGTGATTCTAATAGTAAGTTCCAGATGGCAGACTTCCCCGCTAGCGATTGGAATTTTTCACTTGGACTCTCAATTCTAGGCTGCGGTGGTTCTCTACTATGGCTTAGACTGACAGATTGACGCGGATTCATCTGGGTACAGGCCTTGTCATAGTCCGATTTAGGTAGAGCTGACATATGGTATTGGGAGTACATAGGTATGTGCTCGGTTTCAGAATTATTAACGTTTACTTTGTTTCCTGGTTCTGTGATAACGGTATCATGCCGTGGAGATATCCTGCTGGTTACACTCTCTGGATACTTCTTTATAAAATTTGTATCAGGCGTAAGTTTGGTGGAGGAATCTTTCGCCCCGGATTTGGGTATCAAAGTGCTACATAACAAAAGACAATCAGCAGAAGGCGTAGCTACCGGCCATCTAGCCACGGCGATTTCATCCGAGCCTAGGTGATAGTTAGCTTTTAAACACATAAAGTCTTTTCCCAATTTGGTAGGTACATTTATAGTGCGCACACTGTAAGGAGTTGGTATTCTAAGGTGAACAGACGCACCCATATCCTTGGGCAAGATGACTAAATGTGAATCTCGTTTGTCTATCGTATTCATGTTGTTGTCAACTGCTATATGTAATTGTTGAGTACCATCTCTGGTTATGTCGGCATTCTTAATGTACACAGTATTTTCTTCGGGTTTAACTTGAAATTCTGAAATTTCGTTGTTAAAAATTCCATTCAGACTGTCGGCTAATGGTGCGTTTTTGTGAAGAGCATTCTTCAAGACTTTACGCCTCAAGTTAGGAGATCGGATATTAATTTGTCTAGGGAGAGAGAGCCCAACGGGCGATGGCGACCTAGAAGAAAGCGAATTAGATGCTTGTGAGAAGTGGGAACTATAGTCAGTGCTCTCTTCACTGTCATCTTCATCATCGTCTCCATCTTCATCGTCATCGTCTTGTCCTGAGCTCTCCTCGGCATAATTGTCAATGGGAGGGAATAGGAGATTGGCTGACGATTGCTTACTAGAAAGATTTTTTATAATTAAACATTTTCCGCGGGCATTCCAGGCCGGACTGGTCACAGGCACCAAATCGTCGGATGCATAACGTTGACTTGAACCAGGACGTTCTGTAGACAAAAATATCGGTACTCGTTTTCGGATGATATGCTTTCCGTTTACATATTGATGAATTTCAGCATCTTGGCTATAGTCTCTGTCCAAAGTCTCGAACTTGCCAGACAAGTTCGAAGTAAAGCATCCTTCAGAGGCTCTTCTAGACTTAAATGACTTGCTAACACGCTTCCACTCCACTTCTCTGTAAGTTCTTACAAAAGTAGGCATACGACGTAGGGCGATGTTGGAGTCTACACTCAACCTACGTGAAGGGTTTTCTATTCTGACCAAGTTAGAGCCTGCATCTTCAGATTCGACTTTCTGCAGGACCTCGTGTTCCACAATTGAGTCTAAGGTGGCAGATTTAGATTCCGACATACCTGTCCGAGATTTGTTTACAGACACAAAAGCCCTTGAATCCACAATACTACGAAACTTAGCATTATCACGAGAATTCATCACGGTTACACCTTTAAGTTAAATCAAAGCAATGCAATTAATCTCATTCGAAAATCTCCAACAAGTGAAAAGGATAGATCACTAAATCTAACTAACTCTAGTTATTATTAGATTAGTAGATAACCAAATATTGGAAGTCGTCTCGATGAATAGTGTGAACACACAAATAGAAGGATCAACAGCATGACACGCTGCACAAACCGGTTCAGTTAATTTTTTGTTTTTCAATAGGACGAAAAAAAAATCACAATCACAACAAAACCAACAATGGTATTGTTGACATCAGGCTGAAGTTGGAACGTTCCCAACAACCTCCATTGTGTGAAATATACACATAGTTGCATGCATTGGACTTGTTGGGAAAACACAGAAAAAGGAATATCTTAAAATAGTGAAAAATCTGTGAAAACCTATCAAAAACAAGATTACTTCCCGTCCAAACTCCAGCTCCGATGTTGATTAGTCCCAATGCCGAAATAGAGTAACGCACACACTCAACAAGCCCAGCGAGAGTCAAATGTTTGCTCCCTCGTAGATGTTGATGTATTTGATAGTCAACACATTCCACAATCATTAAAAGACTTATATACACATGTGTGCAGCAGAGGTCACGTTCTAAAGTCTATTTTCAGGAGAAGTGCATGAAAAAAAAATTCTCCCAAATGAAATAACAACATAGTAGTGACAGCACACTCCAGCAGCCATTTGAACAGTCACTTAACTATAGCACTGCGACCTGGCAGGATGTACATAGGCTCCCTGCACCTCGAGTTCTCCCCCGACCGTAGTATTTTTTTTTAAAATCCCATTATTTGAAATGTCATACAACGCATACAGTTTTTAGAATACTTTTGTTTACTTTGACATCTTTTGTACTCGAGATAACAGAGTTTTAAAAAATACTCTTTAGGTGCCAACATTTGATAAGGACAACATAAACCTTCTTCGAATTAACATAGTGTACAGACAAAAACAAGTTTAAAAAAAAAGTTACAAAGATAGTTTGTGTGGTAAAACATACGGTACTCAGAATCGGCCCCCGAAGTGGTCCACTCAGACACGCAAAAAAAAAAAAAGAAGGTTTAAATAATTTCATCATGAATACCAGAGGCTATGAACTATAAACTATCGACAACCACAACCCCTATCTTCGTCCATTCAAAAGAGACGTTAGCGTGTCGAAAGTGTTGCCGATATTATTGTATTGTTAATCCGACTGACGACAAGATACCAAAGAGTACGGAGATATACAGATGTTATAGTTATAACATGTTATTAACATGCTACAACATGTGAATTTTCCTATGTATTCTATTAACTGGTTTGTTATATGGTTTAGTGTGAGTCTGGCCTAACTGATGTTATTTAATAACCATCTAATTGATGGTTTTGTAAAGGGAAAATCTCTCATTGAAAGTCTTTCCATTTGGTTAAGTGTCCCTTTGGAGTTCTTTATGACGAACGTCGTACTTTATTTCAGTAGTATTAAACACTGCTTATCATATGATGTTTTAAAATATATTTGACTTACATACATACTAAATGCAATCTTTCTCTTTGAAAACAAAAGTTAAGAATTTCTTTGATGTTTTTTAAAAAGTTTTTATAACGGAAAACTTTGACATTTTAATATATATTTTTATAGCATTATTTTTTAAAAGAACAAAACCGTTAAATTGCATTAATGATTTGAAAATACGTGTACACAATAAAAATCAGCTCCCTTATCATAACATACTCTCTTATAGTGTTCACTTTCAATAGTAAATAGTTTTACAAATCATATTTAATTTTTACAAATTTAAAAAAAAAACAAGGTTACAAAAGACAGTTTGTGGAAACAAAAACTCAAAATCGGCCCCCGAAGTGGTCCATCCAGGCAGGCATCAATATTTTCATAAAGAACATCCAAATGAAATTATATCAAAGACAAATGAGAGATAAGAATGGAGAAAGAAGGTTAATAGATCTTGTGTAGTGCCCCGCAGATCAAAGGATAGGTGAAAGTGAATGTAAAGTTAGATGTGAACCTGGCGCCTAACTAGTTCCCCTTTTAGACCTTGTGGTCTATAGGGCAGATGATGTAAAGTTCATCTGTTTTTGTGGCCTACGGTTAACGAGGGTGTCATGTAGCCAGCACAACGACCAACCGCCTTTAATTTTCCCCAACTAATGTCAGGTACCCATTAGAGCTGAGTGGACTCAGAGGCGCCCAAAGATTCCAAAGTTGAAAATCCCGTCATCACCAGGATTCGAACCCGGGACCCCCGGTTCGGAAGCCAAGCGCTTTACCGCTCAGCCACTGCGCATCCCCTGGCCTAACTGATGTGTTATAATTGATCTAATTGTTTTGAAAAGGCTCAGGCTCTTATTCGAATCCTAAAAAAAAAAATTAACAAATTAAAAAAATGTCCGCAATAAATAAAAATTTAGGAAAATGAAGTTTATAAGATTACTATTCGTTTTAAATTAGGTCTAACTTATAAAGCATACTAATTAGCCTTTTCTCTTTAAAAAAAACTGCTTGCATAACTGATTTTAAAAATTAGATTTTTCGCTTTCAGAAAAAAAAAGTAGCCGTTGCATCAGAACTTTGAATGGTCTAAAATATTGTGATGTCGGATTTTCAATATCTTTTCTAGTTTACGACATCTAAACGGGACGGACGGACAGACCGACAGATATTTCGCACAAAACTAATAGCGTCTTTTCCCCTTTCGGGGGCCGCTAAAAAAGGCCGTTGCACCGAAATTTTTCAATATCTAAAATATCATAATATCGGATTTTCAATATCTTTTCAAATTTTTGGGATTATACAGGATGGATGGACAGATAAGACCACACAAAACTAATAGCAGCTATACCCCCTTAAGGGGAGCACTAATACATTATATACAGTATATACTAAACCAAAAAAAAATATTATGTGAACGTTTTCAAAAACGATAAGAGAAAGAATACCGATGAAGTACTTTTAGCGATAGAACTGAAATGTGTAATAAACATAGATTCATGTTATTGAATTATTATCTTTCAAAAGAATGATACCTGTTTCTTATGTGTATATGTGTTTAAATTAATTATTTTAATTCACAATAGTTTATTTATCTATAAGATTTTAGATTTAATTGTGTAATAATTGTTATGCACATGACATCATAATAAACATCGGCAGAAAATAGTATTTGTACTGGTCGTTGTATGTTGATTGGTTGAAGATATAAACAAGAATTGAAGTTTTACATTAAAGGGAAGTAACTTATATTAAATAATCTGAATGAAGTTCAGAATGGGTTATTTATTTTTATTTTCCTTAGTCTACTTCTAGTCTACATTCCTTAGTCAAATAGTCTAAATTAAATGATGTGCAGGCTTGTCACATTTGATCCAATAAGAAATATATTATTTGCAAAAACTTGAACTGGATGAAAAAAGAAAGGAAATTGTCAAAACATCACTTACCCAGATTTAAAAAGATTTTATAAAGAAATGAATTGTATTGTCTATTGGAGGACGTTACAAAAAAAAATACTAAAACGTATGCAAATAGATGACAATTCTTGTAATTGAAGTTAGAGGGGGAAAGTTTTAAAAAGTTTTAGTTATAGGTAAAAATAGAACAAATTTCATTCAATTATATTTCAAACGTAACTAGCTACTAATGGTAAATTAAAACATTTAAAAAAAAAAAAGTCAACTATTAATACAATTAGTTCAGAAACCATTTTAAAAATCTAAAACTATTATTATCATAAAAAAAAAAGGTTTTGGAAAGGAGCATTTTTGAAATACAATGACGGGAGTGGCGCATATAAATAAACTAATTAAGTGTTTTAAGTAATTCTTTTTTTTTTTTATATAGAATTATAATTTTCTAAGGATAGAGTGAAAAGAGTTTGCAAAGTTGAAGATATTTGGTGCCATAAGTGTAATCCATGACATTTTTTGTTCGTTTAAATCTTTAAATGGTACAAGTTACTAGCTTAGAGTTACAATTCTGTTGTATATATAATGTATGCTGTCGAGATCATTTACTCTTAAATCACAATAAAGCTATGTGTGTAACTGCAAAAAGATAAGTTATCTGGGATACAAAGCAATATGTTGGGATTACGGTATGCAATTAATGGAATTTTCATGCTAATGTATGCTTTTGATTACATAAGTCATTCGAAAGATAATGATAAAAACTGACAGCATTGAAACAACTTTTAAATATATCCGTATTATAATTTTAATTCTAATAAGTCCGATTACATTAGCTATCCAAAAAATACCAAATTTAAAAGTAAGTAATACTGTGGAGGCATGATTAATGTTATGGGAAAGAATCACGCATAAAATAAATGTGGACTTTTAAAACAAAAATGTATACACACTAGTAAACGTATTTATCCAAACATTAGCAATTTTCAAATGACAATGTAATATTAACTGCAACAAAACTCTTGCTTTAAGACTTATGATTCGTATGACATACATAACAAGTGGGTTGGCGAGGTCCTACTTTTGCCTTAAACCCCCGTTCTGATGTAGACATCTTCCTGACCCCCCTCACCACCTCCTCCACCGCTTAATGTAATTTTTGTTGTTTTGACAGTTTGTGAAGATTTCAATATTGCATCGTATATGACGCTGACACTTGTATTTGGGATATCCACACCTTTGTTAAGCAGAAGTAAAGGTCGCTGGTCAAGTACTGGCATTGTTAAATCATGAAAGGAAATTTCTTAATTTACTTCATTGTCTAGTGACTACGGGGATCTCGAATGGTACCGGTACTTGTTTAGTATGATAGGTTTAACGAAACAGCCAGCCTTCAAAATGTGTATGTATACATTTTTGCAAGGGGAAACTGTACTAATATATATGGCCTATACAGAAATATGAAGAGACACACACCTGTATGTTAAAGTAGAAGATATCGTGAATTTATTTTGTCAATGTTTTGTTAATAAATCCATGCTTTCTTTATGGGGGAACATTGGAAAATACATTAACGTGAAAAAAAAAAAGATAGCATGCGCATATTGGAACATCTCAAATACTCCGTTATGTTAGTTGCACTCTGCTAGAACTTCTGATTATATAACTAGACAGAATGAAGATAAGAAGTTTTCTGTAGAAAGCAAAAAAGTGCTGAAGTGAAAAGAATCACAACAGTCAGCACACAAAGAATAATGTTTTTTTAAATGTAAAAGCAATCAAGCCATGAAATGAGAAGGTTTGGGATAAAAACCAAGCAAAGTGGGACATACCCATCTTCTGCAGGGTGCTCTTTCAACGGGAGGACGGCAGAGACAAGGAGTTCGTTTATCTTGTCCTCTTTTTCCACAACAGCCCTGTTCCCATGACTCGCTCCAGCAGACTTGAAAGCTGTTCTGTCAGGGTTTAAGTTATTTTGGGGCGTTGGTGAGGACAAAGAGGGTTGCGGAGAGGATCGAGACTCAGGAGTATCTATCTTTACAGTAGGTAATTGGACAACAGGATGATCAAAGGACATCGGCTTAGGATCAGGTAATACCCCAGATGGCAAAGTTAAATTACTGATGCTAGAGGAACCATTATGATTTAAAGGTACAAAAGCCGAAGAATGGGAAAAACCTGTTTGAGAATTAGGATCTATGTAAGGAAAATAGGATGTTGAAGATGGTGGGAACATACCGGGTGTCATTGAATAATTGGGATCAAAGTGCTCAATAAATGAAGGTGGTACAGGGGATGAGCAAAGAGACCTTGCTCCTACAGGTGTAAAATAAAAATTACAGGGAGAATCTAAGTTGCGCCTGTTAAGGTAACTGGGAATGACATTGGGCCACATATGAGACGGAGAATCCAAGCTATGCGGCTCATGAGGGTGGGTCAAAGAGCCTTGCCAATTAAAGGTGGGAGAATCCAAGTTTCTGGAATCTAAATGGGATGGTATAGCACTTGGCCAGTTAAATGAAGGGGACTCCGAGTTGCGAGAACCGTGCTGTGAATTCTGCCTTCCAAAAGAAGGTGAGCCAATTTTTTTGGAAGACAAAATGTTTGGAAGTGCACTTGGTCTTATGTTAGAAGGACATGTCCTTGGCCTGTGTGTTCTCCTGAATAATTAAAATGTTTGTGCATTGTCTAAAATATATTTTTAATAGACGGAAAATGATTTTTAAAACTTATGGTGAATAGATAAATATTAATAAATAACGACTAAGTAACAATAAAACATGATGCAACAAAAAAACAGAATGGTTTTCAAAAGCATAATAAAAATAACTTAGCCAATTATTATTTTACATAACATTAAAATGATATATATTGAACACAAACATTCTTAATGCAAGGGCAATTTTAAAATTCTTTCCATGAAGATGTTTTAACATTTAGGGTTATGAAACATTTCTGGGAGTGAAGCATTGAATCATGCACTAGAATTAACCAGGGTATCTTTGAATTTCATTATTATTAGATTTTCTTACACTGTAATACATGAATGCACATTGCAAAGTAATGACAATATTTCATGCAAAAAAAAAATGTATATATATATATAAAAAAAAAAACTGATTTAAGATATGAAATGTTTAAAAACTTTAAAAGAAAAACATATGTATTATTTTATTCTTGTATGTAAAAGGATTTCTTATATATATGCAAGTGTTACATTCTTTCTAGGCTTGAACTGGGACGGACTAAAAAATTCAGTTAACAATTCTGACATTATTTGTAAATTCAAACCCATCCTTCAAAAAAAGCAAATCATATATACAAATTTCAATATTTATGCAATATTCTAATTTTTAATAAAACCTCTTAGGCTTGGTAAACATAGTAACTGCAAATTAACAATCTGTATAAAAATATTTAAAAAAAAAAAAGACATGTTGTAGCAGAATGGCTTATCAAGCACTGACTCTAGACTGATATTCTAATTTTGACCTAGAATTATGAACAGCATGTAGGAGAAAGTAAAAGCACTTGGTGCTGAAACACTCTAATAAAATACATTTGGGTGAGCTTATTCCATCTACTTGGGATACTTTATTAAATACCTTTACTGCCTCAAAGATGTGCAAAATCCACATTAGTAGTAATAATAAAAAATCATTTGAGAACAGGATAATGCAAATTCTGTGGTTGTAATAGTGTATCAACAATCACTCTTGGTCCCCACTTGGTACCATACTCTCACATGTGGCTCCCTGTAGCATGCACAGTGTCAACACCCCAGAAATGGCTTGGACTGGCCGGCTAAACCTGGTAGAGGGTATCTGACATGTCCATGACACTCAGTACACAAAGGTTTTGGTCAAATCTAGCTTGTGAAGTCTGAACTTAGTGGCCTGTGCGAAACATCACAATAACTAGACAATCGGACAGACCAGTACACCACTGTGGAGCACTCTAGAGCAGGACAAGACACACAGAAAGTCTCTGGTCATCCACTGCATCCAAACTTGTCTGCGGTCATCTTGAGTGAAGTCAATGTACTGCCCGATTCCTCCTCGCTTTAATAAAAAAATTCAGCGCAAGTCACTTAGTCACCCCCCTCATCCCACCCAATCAACATTTAAATATACGTCCTCTACAGTAATCCCAATAGATAAGAAGATCCTGAATATAAGGATTTCATAATTTTAATTTATTTTAGATTTGCAAAACCCAAATCAACATTGTTGATTCATTCAAGGTTCACTAAATTAGGCAAAGTCATTTTTTGATAAAGTAAATGTGTGGGATTTATTTATGAAATACATATTGAGACGAAAAGAAAATCCAATGCCAATGACAGATGTAGATGGCAAAAAGAGAACCTAAATTGAAACCTCCGGATATCGGCTATGTCTGACTGGATGTGGCAAAATGTAGGTCGCAGCTGGTACTGCATAGCCACATGAAACACTGTACTTCTTACTAATCTTCGGACTTGAGGAAAAGCCTTGTATATTATATTTAAAGAAAATCAGTTTAGAAAAGGAAATTATGTTGAGTATAAAAATGCAATTTCTTTCTATTGAATCATACTTTTATTAAATTTACTTTTCAAAATATACATCTTTACACTTTAGCTAGATAGTAAGCTAAGCATTACCCTGTCTTTTTTATAATCATTATAATTAATTTTTTTTTTATTTATAATATTTTTTGTAGTACTTTTACATCTTTTAATAGTTCTTGAACCTTCTGGATATGTGCCTTTAATAACAAGTTAAATTTAAAAAATATTTTTTTTTTAAATCATATTAGTAGTGGGAAATGGGATCATATTTATTAGTAATAAATAATATATATATGAGTGTTTCTCCAGTACTAATGACAAATAGGTATTGGTTCACTAAAAACTCAAAAAATTCAAATAAAAAAGTCATAATTTTCATTTCATTGCACTTAGAAATGGTTAATGTATAAATTGTGATATTTTGAGCTTGAAAGGTGCATAGTGGAATTTTTAAATTGTAGAAAATATGTGAAATAGTGCACAAAATGGCATCTTTTTATGTAACACTAAACACCTGGGTTAAGTCAAAGTAATATTCTACTAAAAGCAAGAATTATTAAACAGACATTTTTGCTGAAATGGGTTAACAATATACTCTTATTACATTACCTATATCTTTTTATTTTATATTTACTTAGGTAATACTTATTTAAAGATGTTGCTGTAAAAAATGCGTCACAGGTGCATCACATGGTGTCCCACTAGACTTGGAATTATAAACCTCTATCAATTTTAAATAAAGTAAAAGCATTCTGCTTCCTAGCATCTTTCTGTTACTAAAAGCATCAATAATTAATTTACACAGTGTAATTTTTCTTTAAAACTGTAAAAAGTTATATTTATATAATTTTAGTAAAATAGGTCTTGGTGTCCCAGATGAAGCACCTCAAACGCACTTGACAAAAAGGACTATTTTAAACAAACTTATTAATGTAATGGGAATTACTTAATATTGTATCTCTGATACTGCTTAGTACACAATTAGTGCCATTTTCTTGAGAAAAGGCTACATAGTGATTAATAAATAGACATGGTTTCCCACATTTTTTCACTGTAGCACCCAAAACAATGCAGTAGAAAAAATGTTGAATCATACCAGAAAATCTCAGAAATCTGGTATAAGTTGTTTTCTCACCAAAGTTTTGAATTTTAATATGAATTAAGCTTATTATTCTCAAGTTTGATCTAGAATACTTAGAATACTATTTTTTAATCTAAGTTAATGTAAGCCTCATTGTTTTATCATTGTTTGTGGTGCTTCACAGGACACTGAACAAGTCTTGATCTAGATATAGGTCTAGTGTAGATTTAAATCTACTCTATATTTAAATTTATATGTAAATCTACTTCTAAATCTTGTTCTTGGTACATTGAAAGTAAGAAAGCTGCACCTTTTAGTCTATGATTAAGTCCTGTTAAAGGCAGTTATGTCTACTATATTTTTAAAGGATTGTTGATGACACACACACAAAGGCCCAGTAATTCATTTGTGCTTATAGAAAACTATTTTGTGAATCACTAATAAAAGAATAATTGGTAAATTTTAAAAAGTTGTATTTCAGCATATTTTAACAAAAAAAAACTACCTTCTATATATTTCATATTGGTGTCCCTTTGTAACACCCGCAACATCTTGTGCTATAATAGTCATATTATAATAAATGCTTAAATTATTGTTGAAATATTGCAGCAAATAATAGCCTTAGATGCAAGTATAGCATAAATTCTATTTTCTTATAAAAAATTTTATTTAAAAAACTTTTACCAGTAGTGTTACAGGTGCTATGGTGTCCTTTTTTAAACTGAGTGCAAACATAACATTAGTGCTCAAAAACTTCCATTTCTCTATCTAGCTGCTTAATTCAATAGAAACATTCAAATTGTTCTAAAAAAGCAAACAAATTAACAGTTAGTTGTACTTTAATCATCAGCACTGCCAGCACTGCAGAGGAAATTATGTATCCAATTCATTTTCTATTGAGTACATTCTTAAATTACTTTGGCTGAAAAAGTGAATACTCTTAAAATGAAACCAAAAACTTCCACTTTAATTTTTGGCCTAATGTGACACTTTTTGATACCAGTACCGGAGAAACACTCATACAATATATTATATTGCATAAATATTGCTTTTATAAAAATCCATTTGATGAAAGTAACGCAGTCTTTTTTCAATCAAAGGGCCATATACATTTCCAACTTGCATATACATACATAAATATATTACATGACAATTCAATCAATTTTCTTCCATTTTTTTTTTATTTTGAAAATGCCACTTTCTCTGCTGTTAGCAAAAGTTTCATGGAGATGGACAGCACCGCGTCTTTGGTAGGATATGCTTAGGGCACATTAATCTAAGGTAAATCCTTCAATGCAAACAGTATTCTTAATATACCCCTAACTGATTCTCTTGCACTGTTTATTATAATATTTAAAACGAAGATAGTCTTAGCTAATGCTTTATTTTCATTAATATATATATACTATATATATGAAAGTCTTTTAACACTTTAAAAAGAAGTTTACAAATTATATTTTTCAAAAATATATTTAAAAAACTCACCTTTCATCAACCTCATCTTCAACACCTTCCAATCCTTTGTACATGGTCTCGACTGCTTCTTCTAATCCTTGAGGTGGATGATCTTCTGGATCTCCTTGGAGAGTCTTTATACTTCCTGTACTTTCATCCATTCCAGAACCCATTTGTTCTACTTCCAGAGTGCCACTGGTTGTCATTACATCTGTGGTACCTGATGGAGGGATACTTGCTGCATTAACCAGTCCAGAAGCCCCAGCCTGCAAACTTTCATTCACTGGTGGTAATATTTGAGAAACCAATGGTACACCAGAAATTTGTGTTTGACTCTGAGAATGAGGGACAGTTACACCTCCAACCACCACAAATCCCTGACTTTGTTCTGGGTTAACGACAGGAACATCAGCTACAGCTACTGGAGGCACTGATGTTATACCAGGTGGAATCACTGAAGGGATGGTACCACTTGAAACAATAAGAGAATCTGGCAAAGTTGCTGGCCCAGAAATTCCATTTTGATAAAGAGTAGGTAATGGGCCATTCTGAGCATTATATGGAAATACATTAGTAGTTGGCAAACTCTGAATAATAGCCATGTGACCAGGCTGTGCAAGGCTGTAGAAAGAAGTACTGGATGTTGGTACTCCCGCCATAGACATAAAAACCTGCTGAGCAATAAATGGGGCAACAGCTTCAGCTGATGAAATACCATCATACTGATTTAATACTTGACTAGCTGGAGCAGGCTGAATTGGAACAAAAACATCAGGAAAAACCTGTCCATCTGTTCCAGCAGGACTAATAGGTACAAAAGGTGAAACATATATATTACTGGAAGAATCATTTACATCATGTAGATAGTGGACAGAACTCGAAGAACTTAAGTTCCCAGAGAGTGCAGAAGTTATAATACTTTCATCTGTTATTCTGGAACCATTTTTCTCCACTGCAACTAAGGAAGCAGGAGCAGTATCAAAAAAATCATAACAAATCCATTTCCCACGTCGAAATGGCTCTTTAGTTTCAATCTTAACAACTTTGAAGCGAGACTGGGCATCGCGATCAGGTTTTGTTTTTACAACAATGGTTGTTGAGCTTGTTACTTCATCAGGTGTCAGAGGCATTAAATTATCTTGGAAATCCATATCAAGGTCTGTAGCTTTAGAACTATCATAAAACTCAGAACTAAGATCTTCAGTCTGACTCTCATCCAATCCATCAATGCTGTCTCCATCATTGTCACCTGCTAAGTCTCCACTGCCACTCCCACCTTTTTTTACACTTATTATTTTAAATGTTTTCTTTCGGGCTGGATCAGCAGATTTCGAAGGACTCAAATTAGAATTACGGTCATTCTCGTTAGTGACGTTAGTTATATTGACAGACTCCATTTTTGAAGAATTAATATTCGTAGAATGTGTCTTTAAAGCTTCTGTGTGAATACTACTATTAGATACTTGAATGTCGTTATGTTTTTTACTTGCCATGCTTGCGAATGCAATTGGAGAACCAAAAAAAAAAAAAAAAAAAAGCAGGCCAGAAACAAATCGCAGATTTAGTTCCAGGAAATAAGATTTAAAAACCGAATAAACTCACCTCCATATCAATCAACAATGAAAAAAATGAAAAGTATGTAAAAATTCTCTAAATTCCTTACATTTTGAATACGATATAATTAAAAATGTAGAAAATATTCATAAAACAAGATATCCAGACTACTATGAATGTTTAGCCCAGTGACTAATGGCGGACATCATAACAATGCATACTGGGACGGAAACTACGTCATGACCTTTCAAGCAACCTTGTCTGATGACCTTTGACCAGCTATTGGAATTTCTCTTAATTTTAGAATCTGATTTAAACTACTACACTAGTCACCAGGGGCGGACTTGCTATACGGGCGTTCGGGCAAATGCCCGGTGGGCCGGTACCCGAAACGGGCCTCAAGAATGTCATTATGACACGTATTAAATTGAGGTTCTATAATATTATCTTATAAAAGTGACTTTTGAGCGTTGTTACAAAATTTTTTACAATGTAATTTAATCGAACGTATTTTTCCGAAATAATGCATTAGTCTAAATCCGTAGACAAGACGCGCGGTGGCTGAGTGGTAACTCCGATTATCTGTATCTGGCCCATTATCGAAAATTAAAAACTGTTTTGGCTCAGGCCCCAAAGTCATAGTCCATGGGCCGTCTATAATTAGTTCAGTAAGATACTCTGGGGCCCGTGGACATTGACTAGTTCTCTGATACCTCTCTGATACCTCTCAGGTTTCGCTTGATGGTATGTTCACAAGGTAGAGAAGACCTTTCTTCGGGTCTCAGATGTTCCAAACAAATTCGATATATCTGGGCAGGTTTCTCCTCTGCTGTACTCGCTTTTTTTTTCATGGTGTCAAGGCATTTTGCTATAGAAATAGCAGCTGGGTCATGAGCGTGGCTGTGGCTATTCCCCAGTTCCGTCTGAGTCAGGTCAAGACTAGTAGTCATATAGTTCTTTTGCAATCATTATTTCGTTACACGCATCTCCATCGTACATGAGATACTTTGGAGATCTGTTTTGTATACATGTAGCCTTGGTAGCCAATTTTATACTTTCCTCTGGTAGTTGGTAAGATTTCCATCTTTGCAGAAATTTTTTTTGTTTAATTAACATATCAATATATAGAAATATAATAAGACTAATTAAATATACTTATTTTTTTTTTATAATCAGCATTTAGCTATAAAACATGTATCAGAAAAAAAAACAAGAAAACATACAAAATACATTTAGAAAAAATATCTCGTTTAAAAATTATTATACTTCTTAAAGCGCGACTATTTTGCCCTCAATAAATTAATGTTCGATATTATTTTTTACAAAGGAACTTTTTTATCCCCCCCCCCCAAATGAAATAATAATTTAATAAATAATACCTACATGCGGAAATGCATGTACATGTTGAACTTCGGTTTCCTCGTTCAATATCTATACTATAAAGTAGAAAGTAAGACATGTGTGTGTGTATGTATGTATGTATGTATGTATGTATGTATGTATGTATGTATGTATGTATGTATGTATGTATGTATATATGTATGTATGTATGTATGTACATGTATGTATGTATGTATGTATGTATGTATGTATGTATGTATGTAGCCTATGTATGTATGTTAGGAATAGAAATAAAAATCGCTTGACCAATCTTGATAAAACTTTGCAGAAATGTTCCTTGGGTACTAACTTAGACCGTATGTATTGTAGCCCTAAAACAAACTTAAGACCCTCAAAAAAAATAATAAAGTTGTCCGACACTATTAAAGTATTTATGGATCTAGGCTTTGTTTACAATGTTGACGTGAGAAAAGATCGAAAGGATTTAGATCTAGATATAATTTTTAAGAAATACACTTTGCGCAGATAGTTTTTTACTTTGACACATGAAAATACAAAAAAAAGGTCCATTGATTTCAATATATAATAAAATTAACCTTCAAATTTGTGTTTCAAAACCATTTTTTTTACATACATTAATTCCTTGTATCTGTGACTACAGATTTCCTGACGAACACCCTTACGTTAGACAATACCGTTATGTTACACATCTTTCCATTCCTAGGTCTAAAACTCTAATTCAACTCTAAGATGATATAACTTCTCTTCGCACAGATAGTTTTATACTTTAACACATGAACATACTAATTATAGTCCATTCATTTTTTTATTTGATCAAATTAACGGTATGATCATGTTTTCTAAAGAATTTTCAATACATTCGTCTACGAAAGCTGCGAAGCCGTGTTGAGATAGGCCTTTATTCATTAATATTTCGTTTATTTGTTTACTTTATAATCCCATTTAGTTAACAAATCGGGTAAACCCGTTTTAATTGTACTGTAATAACTTAATTTAAGTGAGGCATCTCCACTAGGCACATATATCTTTATTTACACGACATCACAAGTTCACAAACAACATCTATCTTAGGCACAGTTTTTTCACTTCGGCTCTCAACTTGGGTGGAAATCGTTCTCCTCTCTTCCTAATGTTGACATCCTTTTTAGTCTAGTTTATCATAGTGTGCACCTTCTAGCTTAGATGTCGGTGCGCATGGCGGAGTTATAACATTGCCCCCTTCTTAGAGCTTTTCCTCCCGAAAAGAAACAGTGCAGTGGAGCTTTGACAGTTCAGGTGGAGGTCGATCGGTGGGAACCACAGACGTTAGGGTGCCTGTTGCCCACAAAGCCATCTGCACAGTTTCCCGTGCTCGTCGCTTCCTCTTCTTCCTGTTGGCCAGTCTACGCTTGAGGCGATATCGTGGTCACTGCTTCGACCTCATTACGATAGTCGCTGATGCCAGCCAGCTGACACATGGAGAGTTAGTGGAGGTCAGGGTTGCCAGCCACGTAACACAAATGGATGTTGTGGCAATCACTGTAGATTCCAGGGTTGTTGTTCTAAGACGCTGAGTCAGCGGACCTTTTCCATGGACGTGTCGTGACACAGTTGTAGGCCCACAGCTAGCCATGGTTTCAAGCACATAGTCTTTCTCAGCTTCATCTGTAAGGTATGCCCATGAAGCATCCTTGTAATGTTCATCCACCACTACATCAGGTTTCGCTGGGATTAATTCACCACCGTTCAAGTCACTTTCACTGATGTGGGAAGAAGTACACATTTCTGTCAAGTTCAGGTCTTGTAGCTGGGTTTCTTGGCATGGGCACTGTCCCCGCAGGACGCCGCATATACAGTTCATGTCAATCGCCTGGATACAGTTGCCAAGTATGGAATTCTCTCTTATGCCGCTGCCAAAGTCAAATTCGTTGTCTCTGCCTCGGCCATTGTTGGGGCCCGTATTCGCAATTTCGCCCGACGACATCCAAGGCAAGGAATCAGAAACGGTCTTGAGGCTTTCATGGTTTGAGTTCTCATCAAAGGTACTGACAGATAAACAGAGGTCTTTAAGGTCCACAGCAGCCAGCTTGGACGCAGACCCAACGTTGTCTTGATCTGTCCGGCTCGTTGCAGGTATACCAGGAACAAAAGTTTCAGGCTCATAACAGACTTTTCTAGTTTCTTCATTTGTTTCTTTTCTTTCAATTCTGTATATCCCATTGAGATCGCCGTAGCAATCGTTGTCACGTTTCTCGTCATGAAGGTCACAGTCACAGACAGCGCTCCAATCCCCAGCGCCTCTATCACCACTGTTTGTGCAGCCACAGTCCTGACCAGGCAACTGCTCCTTCCCTAACGAGTTTAGTCCTCCTTTTGCTTGCGACACAATTTTATCACTTTGGTCTATTTGGCCTTCTACTTGCAATGCACTTTCATCAACTTTGTTCAACATTATGTTCCTGCTCATGTTCAGTTGTTCATCAAATGCATCCAAAAAGTCCTGGATCTTGCCAATGAACTCAACAATCCCAAGTTCAATTTCAAATGTGTAGGTCTCCGGATCTTCTTCTTCATTGATCAGAGCTTGTCTCAGACGAGCCGTGAGCGTTTCCCTGCTACCGAGGGATTTTAAACCTCGGTCCCGAAGCTCTTGTCTTATCTCTTTAATTGAGAGCTGATGTAATAGCTTCAAATATGTCATTGTAATCAAAGCCTACCTTCTCTCGTTGAGTTGCCTATGATCCCACTTCTGACACCAATTGTAATAACTTAAGTGAGGCATCTCAACGAGGCACATATATCTTTATTTACACGACATCAAAAGTTCACAAACAACATCTATCTTAGGCACAGTCTTTTCACTTCGGCTCTCAACTTGGGCGGAAATCGTTCTCCTCTCTTCCTAACGTTGACATCCTTTTTAGTCTAGTTTATCACAGTGTGCACCTTCTATCTTAGATGTCGGTGCGCATGTCTCTTCCTAATGTCAACATCCTTCCTGTCTAGTCACAGATAGTGCGCACCTTCTTTCTACACTATCTTGGATGGCGGTGCGCATTGCAAAGTCATAACAGTACTATTAATCTATCTCTCTTTTCGTTTTTAATAGATATGTATGTATCGGCTTCGGGTAGACCCATTTTCGTAAAACTAATTTTATTTTCGTAGCGAAAGAGAAAAAACTTGAAAGGGATCATTAGCTAAGTTTAACATCTAAATCCAATCCACTAGATTAGTAAACACAAACTAAGACCCGCAGACCGCGGGTAATGTCAGGCTAGTTTATTTATATTGTATTAAGACCACTGGCGGATCAAGGGGGGGGGGTGCGGTAGGGGCGATCGCTCCCCCCCCCCCATATAGGGGGGGGGGGCGGACGAATTTTTTAATAGAATTCACACAATTTGTATACGAATTTATTACTTATGTTAAAAATAAATACTAATTATTTATATTTCAACCTATTTTTAGATTATTTCGCCCCCCCCCCTCTAGTATGTTGGCCGATTGGTGGGGTCGGGAGGGGGCGATGGTATCAATCCCGCCCCCCCATACACTTTCGAGTTGGGGGGGCGGTCCAATTTTTTTGTAGAAATCACAGCTTGCTAATAGAATCAATTTAATATCTATATCGTGTAGACTTGTTATTGATTTTTTAACCGATCTTTATATTATGTCGTTCCCTGTTTGCCGATTGGTGGGAGGGGGGGGGCGAAGACCTCTATTGCCCTTCCCACCTAAACCCTTTGAGGGGGGGGGGCGGTCCGTTTTTATGGAGAAATCATAGTTTGTGAACAAAATTAGTTGAATTAATATATACATTTTATATTATGTCGCTCCCTTTCTGGTATTTTGTCCGATTCGGTGGGGTGAGGGGGGGGCGATTGCATTACTGCCCTCCCCACTATAGCCCCCTGAGTGCAGGGGGGCAGTCCTATTTTTGTGGAGAATCATAGTTTGTGAACAAAATTAGTTGAATATCTATATAATATAAATTACGTATTGATATGTGCCCATTGTATATTATGTCGTACCACAATCTAATCTCAAATAGTATCATTAGTAAATTTAAATGAAAAAGGGTTGTACGAGGTGGAAGGATCGATACATGCAATCGCATTTCCCCCATCATAATTTATATACACTATAAATTAAATTATTATATTGAGTCGCCCAACCCCTATTCTTTAATGCCAAATGCAATCTTTAGCAGAAATTATTAAAGGGGCGAGGATTAATCGTTTTCACTCTACCGCTCCTCCCATTTCCAGACAGAGTTTATTTAATTTCACATGAATTTATCATAATTATTTTTAGAAAGTCTTTGCATTGGAAAAGTTAGAATTCAAACGAAATTTTTCAGTATTAGAGCCATGATAGAGATGATTTATAAACTCAAATAGTATGTTCATAGTCGCCTTTTCCCAACCTTTACTCAATCTGATATTTTTCTAGTTAAATAAATTTGGGACTATAACTCACAATGTGGGACTATAGGTCAATCTTATTGAATACTATTTATTGAATAATTTTTTTTTCGGCGGCGATCCCCAAAGCCAAAATCTAAATATGTGGGGTATCTTTTCAAGGAACAAATCGGTTTTATTTGAAATGTATTACAGGCCTATAAATTCATATTAAAATAATTTTCCAAGTACAACATTATTCAAAAGGTCCTTTTTTAATAGTATGAATAATGAGCTTCGAACTCCATTGATGAATAATGAGCTGTAGAAGTCCGGAGAAGGCCCTTCTGCAATGAAGAATGCAAGAAAACGCTTTTGGCGTCGGGGCTTCGCCCCGAACTCCATTGATGAATAAAGAGCTGTACTTGTCAGTAGAATGCGTTTCTACAGTGAAGAATGCAAGAAAACGCTTTTGGCGTCGGGGCTTCGCCCCGAAATCCATTGATGAATAAAGAGATGTGATTGTCAAGAGAATGCTTTCTGCAGTGGAAAAAATTAAGAAAACGCTTTTGGTGTCGGGGCGAACCCCACAAGAGAACTTTATAGCGCTGCCCCAGTTGTTTTGTTTTTCGCCGAAGGTTGAGAAATGCTTTTTTAAAATTCTCATATATATATATATATATATATATATATATATATATATATATATATATATATATATATATATATGTGTGTGTGTGTGTGTGTGTGTGTGTACTGTACGCACGTTTATGCATAGGGTTAGGGTTTACTGGGCATTAGGGTTAGGGTTTGGAAAAAAATCGCCCCCCCCCCCCCCCCACTCCAAAGTTCTGGATCCGCTAGTGATTAAGACCTTTACTTTTGTGCTATTCAGGTTCAAAAATTATGTTTATAAATATGACCATCTAAGGGAACATTGCAAAATTAAAAACGGAACAAGGTTACAAAGACTGTGTGGTCCACCTAGAGACAGACGGACAGATCTACACATTGGTAGAGGATAGAACATAGATCTATTAGGCTGTAAAAAAAATATACTTAAAAAAAATAATCAAAAAATGCATATCTATTTTACAGGATGTGACTCACAAAAAAATGTAGAAAAATTTATTAATTAAAAAAAAAATTCAAATGAGTTTCGAACCCAGTACCTTCTGCGTGTTGGGCCGTGACCTCCAATGTCGAAGGCGCCGGTTTGGCAGATGTGATAATTACTACACTACGGGAACTTATATTTAAATGTACCATATATCTGAAATTTTTCCTTATACTTTCAGTTTGATACAAACTGGACTTAGATCTAGCTACATCTTGACCTGGTTTTAGATCTAAATCTAGATTTTAGTCTAAGCCTAGATCTAGAAATAGATCTAAGTCTCAAGCCTAGGTCTAGAAATAGAGTTAGATCTAAGACTAATCACTAAGTCATTCTAAGTCTAAAAAGTCTGTCTATATCTATTATCTAACTAAGTCTAACTAAGTCTAGACTCTCTAGACTCTAGAATCTAGTTAGTTAGATCTAAGACTCTAAAGACTAAGTCTATTCTGTATCTAAGTCTCAGATCTAGAATTTTGATACAGATTCTACTATATCTACACTAGAACTCGTATATAGATCTATGTAGGTCTGGCTTCTATTTATTGTAATTTAGATTCAGATTGTTGCAAAGTGTATAGCCTAATCATGGAACTATACTAATGGAACACCAGCTTCGAGTTTTTTACAAAGGCAAAGAGAGTCGAAGTGCCGTCGCGCATCTTTTTTCGCGCACCGTACCATTTGAAAAATCAATGATGATGCCAAAGAAGAAATTTACTCGGCGAGATACTTGGATCGACCTGCATTGAGAGTTTAAAACTTCCTTACACTCCTATATTTTATTAGATCTGTAAAAACTATCCATTTTCGGACTATCTGATAAAATAGATACAATTTCCCAGAATAAGAGATCGTCACAAAAGTTATTTTTTTCGATCACCCTATAAAATGCCAAGGTCTGAAAGGGGAACTTTACTTTACTTTTTTAGTTATGTTATGTTATGTTTTTTAAAATTTGTCTATCTATCGATTAACCGCCTTTACTTCACTAAACATAATATTTTTTTTTAAATGAAATTATACAAATAGTCAAAAAAGTTACATCATACTTTATATCAAAAGCAGATATAAAATCTTACTTTCAGCTGTATATAAGCTGCATGTATATAAACACTGCTTTGATTTTTAACAATGTTTTTATCCAATCTATTGAAATAGTAGCTAGCATCGTAATACCAGGATGCCAAACATTAGACACTGTTTAAAACAAATTACGACATTCTTCGGGCATAACATATTATTGAAATCTCAAATGTAATTAATGTAAATTTTGTAGAATCGGAAAGTAAATAAGTGGCTATTGAGATTTATGAATAAGGTGAAGTAATTTCAGATGTTGAATGTAAAAGAAACTCTAGCCAAGATGAAGGAAAAGTTACAATGAGCCAGTTAAAAGATATAGACTTTAATATTTTAGGGAAAAATTTCATTTTGTCATGTGCCAATTTTACAAAAGAAAAAAAAAAGCTAATTGTTAAAAGAAAGGTTCTGACGCTTCCTATTGGTGATGATTTAGTCAATTATAGCAAGAAATGTTGTTGTTTTTTCTGTTGTCAACTATTTTTAACTAATTATATGGAAATGAGATACAAATTAGTAATTTAATAAGTAGTGGAAATAAAGTCTGAAATTGGAATATCAAAAGACGTCTCAAGAATAGTCACCAGGATTGGAAAATCGGAAAACAAGGGCATCCGGCTACAAATACATTTAACAATTTAGCACCTATGCTGTTCCATACCATTGACCCCAGTGTGTAGCCTTAAGATTCACTACGTAACTTTTACGACCAAGTTTACGTCCACCTGCGAGAAATCCTCTCATTTAAGTGGGAGTGTGTGCCCCCCCCCGCTCATCCCATTTTAAAAGTACTACCCCTCCCTCTCCCACAAGCAGAGTGCGATTGCGATTATATTTATCGCCAACACTCCCCGACATAATAAAAATATTTTATAATACTTTTTAATCTAATGTATTTAGATTAGTAACTAAATATTTACAAAACTTGCATAATCATCAATTTAAAAAACTCACCAGTCAACCTTAGGGGTTGGTGATGGACGGAAGCAATGAGTGGAGAATCCTCTCTACCTCCCCTCCCCTGAATCCTGTGATGTCTATATTATATAATGACTCAGGAGTCATTTTTTCCACACATTTCATAATTGTCATTTTTTTCCCATTTCGTCGGTTTTTCTTTAGTTAGAATCGTTATAGTTGCTATTTATTATAACCTCACCGATAGCCCATAGCCTAAGGATAAAATATACGTAAACATTTTTTAATTATTTTCAAAATTAAGGTCGCTAATTAAAGAGTGCCTAATTTTCCGGTGCCTAATTTTCCGACTTGTCAAAAAGTGCCTAATTATCCAGTGCCAAACTTTCCGGGTGCCTAATTATCCGGGTGCCTAAATTTCCGGGTGCCTAAATATCCGGTGCCTAAATATATGGGTGCCTAAATATCCGCAAATATGCGGTGCCTAAATTTCCTAAATGCAATGGCCCTACATGTCGAGGACCAAAAGAAAGCTTTTTGATGAGCAGGCGAAATTAAATTACAGATGAACTTTATTACAGTCTTATTTGATCTTTGATATATAGGCCTATTATATATACTAATATACGATCTTAAAAAAAGAGCATCGATTACTATGAAGGTAACTCGTTATATAAAACTAATATAGCCAAATGAGGCTCTAATTTGAACCGTCGTGAAAGCGGAAAGAACAGAGAGATTCATCTGGTTTGAGCTGCACACAAAGGTTAAATATGAATACGAATCGATTAGTGGCTTAGAGCGTGTACTTCGACAGCAGCTGCTGAGCGTGTGGGTAGATAGCAACTGACTGGTGAAGAAATGTTTTGTTATTATTTTAATGTATAGAATAAGATCTACTATGTTTTAATGTCACAATTGGTAAATCAGCTATATTTATTTTTTAGAGTGATCTAAAGGTTACTGACGGTAAGCCTTTTTTTTTAATTCCCAAAACATTAAACCAAAATATTAAACCAAAACATTAAACCTAAAGTAAAGATTACAACAGTGTTTCTAAAATTTACAACAGTGTTTCTAAAATTTACAACAGTGTTTCTAAAATGTATAAGTAATGTCCCCTTTGAAAACAAATATTATTCGCTCCCACCTTAGCAGTCTGGTGGAGCGCTACTTGGGCAATGCTTCTCGGTCTCAACGTTGCCCCAGGCGGGCCAATTGGAAACGTTTGTTGCCCCCGGTATGAAACGTTTGTTGTTCCCTATTGAAAATGTTTGTTTTTTACCAAAAAATTATGTGATCGTAAGATACGCAGGATGCAATATATATATATATATATATATATATATATATATATATATATATAACGAGGAGATACCCGTGGGGCACTACGGTTGAAAACCCCTAATATAGAGTATGCACAAACACTTCTTAGGCCCAACAGTTGTAGCCTTCTTGTCTGCCTGCATTAAAACCCCCCACAAACACATACAGACACTACTTTTAAATGAAACAACAAAATTTGGTACTTTTATATTCAGTGGAACAGCCAGCATTACAATAACATCGCATACTTTTGACATCCTCCGATAGAAAGCCTTCATTCCCAACCACAAACTTTTAGGCCGCCTCACTTTCATTTTTTTGTACTTTCAACCACCAGCTGCACCCTATCCAATTTTATTTTTTTTTATAAATCACAGAATTAGTTACATATCTATATGATAAAAGTTACTTATTGATATTTTTTTCCAGATAACAACAAAACCTATGGTCATACATAAGTCTAAGAAAATGGAAACAACAGGCATAGCGCCATTAAAAGGAGAAGATAACATAATACATAATGATAATGAAACTAAAGCTAACATCCTAAACAAATACTTTGGATCAGCATCCCCTATTTAAAAAAGAAGAAAAATCTGACCCAGGAAACTACAGACCAGTATCACTTACCAGCATCACATGTAAAATCCTAGAACACATAATATGTAGCAACATCATAAACCACTTAGACAAGCATAATATCCTTACTCCATACCAAAATGGCTTTAGGAAATATAGATCATGTGAAACACAACTAATAGGACTAATACTAATTTAAAAATTTTCAAAAGGTTTAGATAATAGTGAGCAAATAGATGCCATCTTACTAGATTTTCACAAGGCTTTTGACAAAGTTCACCACCATAGTTTGCTTAAAAAACTAAAATATTTTGGCATTAATGGTCCATTGCATCAGTGGATTATAGATTTTCTGATAGGAAGAGAACAAGCTGTAATAATAAATGGCTCTAAATCAACACCAATAACAGTAAACTCGGGTGTACCTCAAGGAACAGTCTTAGGTCCACTACTATTTTTAATTTACATAAATGATTTACCAAATTGCATTAGTTCAGGAACAAAGGTCAGATTATTTACAAAGAAAATTAGATGAATTACGGGGTTTACAATCGAATTGGAGCATAGACTATTTATATATGCCAACACTAAGGGTAACTAAGCATAAGTTTCGTTCAATTCCAAAATGTGAGTCGAAGTACTTCCGTTATAAACTTATTTTACGACATTCACGATATTTGCATGATGATACCAGCTTGGATAATATATATTTTTCTCTTTTCATCACAATTGACCAGTGGCGTACCGAGGGTGCCAGGCGCCCGGGGCGGCATAGTCTGTTGGCGCCCCCCCCCCTATTAGTATGCGTAATCTATATTTGCATTAAAACAATCACCAATCAATAAATTAATTTTTTTTTATTGTAAACAAAGTTAATGAACAATCTGAAGCAACATTAGCCATTTCTTATAGAACTACTTTTCGTGATCTTGCACTAGCAAGGTTGTCAATGACATCATCAAAATTAATTGTTTCGACCAGCTCCTTTTCTATGCTTAGCAATGCCAAGTCTGACAGACGCTCCTGACCCATTGAAGCTCTCAAATAAGTTAAAATGATTTTTAGTTTACTAAAAGAACACTCACAGCTAGCAACTGACACAGAGATTGTCAGCATAATTTACAAAGCAATTCGCAAGTTTGGAAATATGTCATTGCCATTGTGACAAGTCAAAAACTCGCTGTCAGAGTCACTCAAATTTATCACAGCATTAATTATTATTTTTCATTATTTATTTATTTTATTTTAATTATTTCCCCATCCTACCCCTAAATTCTTCACCCGCCCCACCTTTTCCCCTCCAGGCTAGACTTAGTTGACCACCTTGGAGATAGCTAAGGCGCGTCCTTTCATTTATCTGCCCTTGATCGGGGAAAGGTAAACACACAATCTCTTTTGTCTTACCCGCCGGATGTCTGAAGGACGGTCGCGGTTGACACCACCTTGGTTGGAATGCAAACCAATCTCCCCCCCCTTTCTCCCACATCTCTCCTTGATCTAGGAGATCAATAGAGTCAACACACCGCGTGATACTCCAAGGTGCGACTCTTGTCGGACTTCACCCACGTGTAAGATAATTCTTAGCCTAGGACATTTCCTGTTTCCGCCCACATTTTCCAGGTCTATATAAAGTAGATCCAAATAAAGCCATACTCTCTTTCATTTCTCATTCTATCGCTGAGCAATCGAGTCTGGACTACTTCATTTATTCTCCCTCCTAGAGGAATACCTGGTGCCTCCCTCAGGTGTCTGCCTATTTATTGGATGAACTATTTATTTACCTGCATTTGTGCTTAGTGCTATTCAGCACTGCACTAGCCTATTTGCAGTTCAGTGTCTACTCGACACTACTCAAGTATACTACTTGGCGCTATCGGCATTGCCCGCCTATTCGACAGCCCACCTGTCAACCTATTAGGTGCGACGTCCCTATAGACCAGATCTGTGTGAGACGTCATAGCTACGCCAAACCCTCTGCAACTCACTGGACTTATCCTGTCACTACACTGCCCACGGCAGATCCGCTCTGCCAGCAGTAACCTTGTGCCCACGGTAGCCGGCCACCCGCCCTACTGTGCCCACTACAGATATCAGAACTTTGGATTGAGACTCCACAAGAACTGAATCACCGGCGTCCCTCTATCCGCTAGAGCGCCACCTCCATCTGCAGAACCTCAAGCCAGGACACAGCCAGCTGCGACATTAACAGGAAACCCAGCTAAGTCAGAGGACAAAGTGACATACTCTCTTATTAGGTGCAAGAGTGATGATTAAACCTAGTACTATTTAGAGATAGATGCAAACCCTCCCCCTTTTTATTCTTATATGTATATTTATGTAAATAAATATTCTTTTATTTTAACTTTTGTATCTATCATTCATTGCTTGTCTCGTTGCGTGTCTGCTCCCGATTCATATGCTGATAGGTTGGTGTGTGATAGCTTTAAAAATAATCATCCCCTAGACATTAAACGCGCCAGACACACATCACATTCCCCCACCTGTCACAGCCATATGAAATAATAAATGAATGTAATTCTAATGGGCTGCTTGGGGTAGCATCTGGCCGGGTTTTCAGCAACATACTGCAGTCACTGATTTCTACGAACAGTTCAGTTCCATCAATATCAGTTTTATAACAGTCAGCCAGCGTAGCACAGTGCTGTTGAATATCATTAGAGGTATCATTAGCAAACAATTTGCTGATGTTGAATAGAAATCCAAACTTTTCATCTAACGTCTTCAGACGACCAAATCGTGTTGTCATCAACTGGATTAGTCTATCAATAACTGATTTCATAATGCGAGTTATTTCTTCAACCGCAGCGAGTCCTGCATCACCAGCATTTTCACCAGGCATCTGTTTTCGACGTTTAATTCTTCCTTCTATCCTAATTCCCAATTTTTCACACAGAACTTTAGCTGCATTGACTGCAGTGATGCAAACATCTTCTCGAATGCTACTTAGCCGTTGCTGCAGTCCTTCTAAATCCAGTGATGCGTCATGGAAATTCATTGCTGGATCTTGCAGTCGTTTTTGAATCCGGTCAATTTTTGACAAAACTGCATGCCAGAAATCAAGTAGAGTGATGAAATTGAAATTCATCACATTTTGAAGCAAACTGTATGCATCATTCTGAGCAGGGGCGGACTGGCTATATGGGCAAACGGGCAAATGCCCGGTGGGCCGGTGCCAAATGGGCCGGTCTGGTCGCGACCAAAGAAAAAAAAACTCAATGCAGACAACTTAAAAACAAAAGTGACAGCAGCAAGACACAAAGGCCCGAACAAGTTTTCTTGTTGTTTTTTTTTTTGTAAATTATTGTTACAATTAATTTTGTTTGAAATTTTAAGAATTACACTATACACTGTACGTATTATCATTTGTAAAACGTTAGACCGTACTTTCTGCTATGCATGAGCGGCAAGGCCTTCAACACTACTTTGATGTCTTCGAGACTGTGTTTGGCCTGATCGTTTTGCTGGTCGGCATGGGCCTTTGATGGCACTGCCGTTTTTGTTTTGCTCCTTCCCTCACCCGTCTTTTAGTGGTTCCAATGAAAACGAAAAAGAGGGATGGTAAAGGTTAAGTAAGAAAACATTGAGATAATACGGCAAAAGGGAGACAATTAGCTCTTTAACAAAACGTTTATAGAAGTTAACTTTTAACACATACACACAGCCGCGAAATTGCATACCACCCAACTTATTCACAGCTCAATATGGGTATAAAGCTCTACTTTCTGCGATTTGAAAAGAAAAAGTAAGTTTCTTGTTGTTTATTTGTAATAACATATATCTAAAAATACTACACTTAAGCCACTTAAGGCTTACAAAAAAATTATTTAATTAAAACATAAATCTAAATTTACGGTGGACCGTATACATACGTTATTATGATTAATGGCAAACTTATGCTTATGCTTAGTATGACGTCATTAATAATGAAAATTATTACAATAATTAAAATAATTTATATTTAGGCTATATAGCGCTGTCACATACGATATTTAATGAAAGGAGATTTAGAATCATTTATATTTTAAATAATATATTCATATACAATTGAGAATGTACTAGGAGGAAGCAAGAGCTTTTCACATTTAGAAGTGCCTCTCTAACCGTTCTGCTTTCTCTTATCTTGTAAAAGAATATCTATCTATCTATCTATCTATCTATCTATCTAATATATATATATATATAGTTTCTTCCATCGTAGTTTGATTATGACCACTTTGTCATCCAGGGGGCTGAGAGCTTTACACTGGGGTTTTATGTCTCCTCGTGTGGCTGGTGAGACCTATGTGAGCCCGGAATGTTCGGCTGCACACTAGGCAGGTTATTCCAGCTGGAGCTAGTGTCATTGGCCTTACTTTTCTTCTCTGGCGTTTTGCGTTTAACTTCTGCCAGCATTGTTCTCTTTTCCTCAGCAACATGTGCGCCGGTTTTCACAGCGCGACGTCATGATGCTCTGTCATGTGCCTCTGTCTCCCAGGGTGTCCCTGAAGCGATTTCTTTGACCACCTTGCGAGCGCTTTCCTTCGTTAAGTTGGCCATACAATAGTCGTTTAGGGATGCTGTGGTCTTTCATTCTGCATACGTGTCCTGCCCATCGCAGCTGGGACTGCATCAGGATTGTGTGGATGCTTTGCAGACCCGCTCTTTGAAGGACTTGAGTATCTGGTATTTTGTCTTGCCATTTGACATTCAGTATTTTTCACAGACATGTCATGTGGAAGTGATTCAGTTTCTTTGCATGTTAACTGTACACTATCCATGTTTCTGGGGCGTAGAGCAATGTAGGGAGGATGACGGCTCGATAGACTCCTAGTTTTGTATTTGTGGTGATACCACTTTAAAGGAATGGGTTGCCTGAGTCAGCCTTGAAAACCAATGATTTAGCATATTTTAAGTCACAGATCAACATGCATGACTAGATTGACACGTGAAATGCGTAGGACCTAATTATTTTATTTTTTTGAAGAAACGTCTGTAATCTATAAGTAATACCAAAAAGTTTGAAACTCATTAAGGCTGCTAATGTAGTGTTTATAGTTTTCAGACTACATACATGTATAAATAGAATACATTATATAAGCCTACGAAAGCATACATTCAGTTTTCGATGCGTTATCAAACTTTATATGTTTTGAATAGAATTAGGCTTACACCTATGATAAAACACATGGGCGTAGACGAGAGGGGAGGAGTTCAAACCATCACTGGCCTCAGATCTCATTGTCTGAAAGGGAAACTTTACTTACTTCCTGAGTGCAGCCAACTTAAGCAAACTACAGTCACCAAATTTCATGAACGTAGCCAAAAGGGGGTTTGTGGTTTCCCTCCCCCCCCTTCCAATACAAAACTAAAAGCATTTTACCATTTTCTACCAGTCGCTGAACTCCAGTGAATAGAAGATTTAGTTTTTAATCTTTTTAGCGGAAGAGTAGCAGGCTAATTGCACTGTAGATACCTTAAAATAAGCATTTTTTAAAGCTTAAAATAACGGAAATAATGCTTGGATCCGGGGCGAAACCACTGGGGTAACTTACAGCGCTCCCCCAGACTCCCTAGCTGTCCCTTGGCGGTGTGTACTGCCTTTCACTAATTATAGGAAGAGAGTATTCTAGGGTAGAAAAAACGTTTAAAATAATGAAAGATAAGAATGTAATGAAGATTAATTACATATACACACACTAATATATATATATATATATATATATATATATATTGCGTAGGGGGTTTAAAATCCTCCCCCTACACCGAAAATATATGACATGCCATTTGTGGGCCGGTTTATAAGGTAATGCCCGGGCCGATTTTGATACCCAGTCCGCCCCTGATTCTGAGTCTCACTAGTTTGAGTACCATCTTCATACAGGTTATCTAACAGCTGTAAAAATCCATCAAACTGTTCGTGGATTGCATTCACCGCATCTTGTCTTGCACTCCAGCGTGTTGGACATTCTCTCTTCAATTTAATTCCAAGCAATTCTTTCATTTTCTCCAATCGAACAGTTGAAGCACTGAAAAAAACGTAAATTTTCTCAACTGTTCCAAAAAATGTAACAACAACTGGATCCTGTTTTGCAGCATGTAATCCAGCTAAATTCAAGCTATGGTTGTTACAATTAACAAACGATGCTTGAGGATTTCGAATGGCAATTCTTTGTTGGAGTCCGGACAGTTCTCCTGCCATTACAGCTGCGTTATCATAACACTGAGATCGACAGTCAGCTATAGGAAGGTTGTCTGCTTGCAACTGTTCAACAATAACATTTTCTAGTGTTGTTGCATCTTTTGCATGAAGCTGAATAAAACCAAGAAAAGATTCTTTGATGGTCACTTTTTTGGTTTTGAAATTAACATCAACAAACCTAATAACTTCTGATAACTGTTCCCGGTGTGCTAGATCAGGTGTTGAATCTAGCATTAGTCCATAATATTTGTTTCGTCGAATATCACAGAGTATCTGCTTTCTGAAAGTAGATGCAAGAAGACTGATAAATTCATTTTGAATTCTTGGTGACAGATATGAAACTGAACCCGGAACATTTTTAGAATGCTGTAGATGACTTGATAATAATGGATCAAACTGAGCAATTAGCTTCATTGTGGCCAGGAAATTTCCTATATTGTAACATTCGGTATCATCTTCAGCAAGACTTTCACAGTGACCACGTAAAGCCAAATTTTGGCTGCGTGTAGCGTTCCATGGTGAATTAATCTACATCACCGGTAGGAAGGGCATTGGTGTCACTGATAGACCAAAGAGAATGTCGAACTCAGTTGTAACCGCTAGCCGAAACAATCTTTTTGGCAACCCTTTCTTCACTACTGCTAAATGTGAAAGTAACATTAGCCCCACAAGATCAATTGCTGCTGCTGCAGGAGATTCAGACTACAGTTGTGAATTTGGCTCAGCGAAATATTATGCTTTCTGTGGACTTGGTGGTCTTCTCAGCTGTGGTATCACACATACAGCTGTGGTCCCACTTGACATGGTGAAATGTAGAATTCAAGTCAATCCTGGCAAGTATGGAGGCATCGTCAAAGGGTTCAAGGTCACCATTGCAGAAGAAGGAACTAGAGCTCTTGCCAAAGGATGGGCCCCAACATTTTTTGGTTATTCCATGCAAGGAGTTTGCAAGTTTGGATTTTATGAAGCTTTCAAAATATTGTACACTGGCATGCTAGGAGAGGAAAATGCTTATTTGTGGCGTACCAGTTTATATTTAGCAGTAAGTGCATCAGCTGAGTTTTTTGCTGACATTGCTCTTTGTCCCATGGAAGCAGTGAAAGTTCGTATTCAGACACATCCTGGCTGGAGCACAACTTTAAGAGAAGGTTTACCTAGGATATTGAAGGATGAAGGAACTCTTGGCCTTTACAAAGAATTGGTTCCACTGTGGGCCCGTCAGATCCCATACACCATGATGAAGTTTGCTTGTTTTGAGCGCACTGTTGAAGCACTGTACAAGTTTGTGGTGCCCAAGCCACGTTCTGAGTGCAGCAAGTCTGAGCAGTTGGTTGTCACATTTGCAGCTGGTTACATTGCTGTTGTCTTCTGTGCCATTGTCTCTCACCCCGCTGATACTATTGTGTCCAAACTGAACCAGAACAAGGGAAGCAACTTTTTGGATGTAGCCAAATCTCTAGGTCTCCTTGGCATGTGGAAGGGACTGTTCCCCAGGATCATCATGATTGGTACGCTCACAGCCTTGCAGTGGTTCATCTATGACTCTGTGAAAGTGGCTTTCCGCCTTCCTCGTCCACCACCCCCAGAGATGCCAGAGTCACTGAAACGTAAACTTGGTGTAAATTAAGGACAGTAACTGAGTAGATTTTATTTTTTGGTAGCCACCAAATGATTATACAACTTAAACTAGAGATTGTCTCCCTTAAGTTTGGGAACAGTTAAAAATAATGTTGAAATTCTACTGACAGTACAATGAGAAAGGTTAGTTTTTTTTGTGTGTGTGTTTTACAAGTTTTGTGTTTGACACCTTGACAGTATTGCAGAAGACAATTTGGATAATTGAAAAAAGATATTTTTTTAGATTTGTGTGTGGAGTTATTATTGTAGTATATTCTATATATTTGAATTTTTTTAAAACCATTTATGTGGACTAGACTGGTTCTGTTAGTCTTGTTAATTGTATGATTGATATTGTTTTCACGATGGGGATGGGTGTATAGTTGGTCTGCAAAAGCTGCCTGGTCATAGCACTGACATCAAATTTGTCCATGCAGCAAATTTTTAACTGTACATTGTTACATTTTTTTTCATAGGTGCAAAACAAATTTGTATAAAATTGAAAGAATTAATAAACAAATGTTAAATCTTGTAAAAAAAAAAAAAAAAGAAAAAAAAAAAAAAAAGAATAAGAGCCTGAGCTTTTTCAAAACAATTACATCAATTATAAGACTTCAGTTAGGCCAGGAGAGGCGCGGTAGTTGAGCGGTAAAGCGCTTGGCTTCCGAACCGGGGTCCCCGGGTTCGAATCCTGGTGAAGACTGGGATTTTCAACTTTGGAATCCTTAGGCGCCTCTGAGTCCACCCAGCTCCATTGGGTACCTGATATTAGTTGGGGAAAAGTAAGGGCGGTTGGTCGTTGTGCTCGCTACATGACACCCTCGTTAACCGTAGGCCACAAAAACAGATGAACTTTACATCATCTGCCCTATAGACCACAAGGTCTGAAAGGGGAACTAGTTAGGCCAGGTTCACATCTAACTTTGCATTCACTTGCACCTATCCTTTGATCTGCGGGACCTTTGGGGCACTACACAAGATCTGTCAACCTTCTTTCTCCATTCTTATCTCTCATTTGTCTTTGATATAATTTCATTTGGATGTTCTTTATGAAAATATTGATGCCTACCTGGATGGACCACTTCGGGGGCCGATTTTGAGTTTGTGTTTCCACACAAACTGTCTTTGTAATCTTGTTATTATTATATTAGTACATTAGGTCTTGGCGTTGAAAAGTAGATCTGTAAGTAGAAGTATATTCAATATTGTATAGATAGTAGATCTACTGAGTCTGATCTAGACTAGCTATAGAATTTTTCTAGATTTAGATATAGGCTATATGTAGTCTAGAATAATCTAGATTGTTATAATTAATAAACTTTAGTCAGGTAGAGCTAGATCTAGACTAGTTACAATTTAGTCTCAAGATAGAATCTACAAATGTAGATCTTATCTTATATAATACAGAAATAGATCTAGATATAGAGTCTATTTAATGACAATGTCATTGATTTTGAAGTCTAATAACGAGTGCAGTGCTTACTATTTATTTGAATGTTTCACGAATCACATGTGGTGATATGACTACGCCTACGGAATACGCAGAAACGTGAATGGCGTGAACGGTATACGCAGAACCTATTGCAACTTGATGGCTTTTGTAAGTTAGTCTGTTGAGATGAAAAAAATATGTAGATTTTAAAATTCTAGAACAATAGATCTATTCCACTTAATTTATTAACATAAATCTACTAATCTCATTTATAATATGTAGTTCTAGATCTACTCTGTTTCCAACGCTTTCATTCAGATTTTAATAAAGGCCTATAGATTTAATTAAACTAATAAAGAGATGTAATTTAGATCTATACGGTGTTAGCGAATAGGGTTACACAAAAACCTGGGTTTTTCTAAATTCTGATACTTGGTGTGCAATAGTAAAACAACACCTGTCTAAATAAATCGTAAATAGAGAACACATACCTATATTTATTGTAGTATATATAGGTATGTGGTTTTATATTATATAACTTTCGTCACTTCTTCTATAGAGAAATGACTTTTGTAATTTCTTTTACTGAATTTGCGTCTGACACACATAATTTTTCTGTGCAGCAACAAAGCCCATTGGTATACTCCATTTTTCATCCATCTGCCAAAATGTTTTGTTCAGAACTTTGAAGTGTAGTTCTTTAACAAAATGAAGTTACAAACAGGCGTATTGAACAATATTAATAATTTAATAATAAAAATAATGTAATTTATAGAGCACTGTTAAGAGACATATAATACTAGTCGACCGGCGGCGTAGCATACGCCGCTATTTTGCAGGGCCGGCCATAGGCCACAGCAACCTATCCGACCGCAGTGGGCCCCACACTTTCATAAGACACGCGAATTCTATTTGTAAATTATTAAATTAGACCATTTTATAACAGATTTCTCGCGGCAGCCTGATTTACCAGGAGCTCATGGAAATCTCCTGAAAAAGTCATGGAAATCTCCGGAAATTATAAAAAATGTTTTGAAAACTCATACAAATCTCATGAAATATATACACAAAAATTGTCATTTTGGGGTGTCATTCAATATGAAAAACGCCTATCGCATGGGCGATAAAAAAACGGCATTATGCACTAGCCGTAATTGTTTAATCTGGTGAAAGAATCTTCTCGCGCCTCAAACTAATGAAGAATAACTTTAGTTCAACAGATCTCGTAGATAGATTGAAACATTGATTAATTGTTACTATTGAGCGTTATTTATTTAGGAAATAAAATTTTCATGATACACTGTAAGACTTCGCTACACCCAAGGCTCGTAAAGTTCGTGGGATAACTCTATCCTCAGAAATAAAAGAGTGATCTTTCCTTTACTTCTTCTTCTCGTCCAAACTATTGAGCGAAGAAGAGAATTATATATATAGATTCATAGGACCCGTACTTTCATAGGAACCGCGCTAATTTAAGGTGTATACATTATTAAATTAAACCATTGTATAACTTAAAAGAGATTTCTAGCGCCCTCCTGTCGATTTACCAGGAGCTCCTGAAAATCTCCCGAAATCGCAAAATATACAAAAAAGTCCTTAAAATATACGGAAATATATAGACAAAAATTGTCATTTTGGGGTGTCATTCCATATGGAAAACGCCAATCTTACGCGCGCATTATGCATCAGCCGTAATTGTGTCACCTGGTAAAAAAAGCTTTACGCGCCTCAAACTAATGAAGAATTAGTTGAGGTCAACAATTCTCAAAGATAGATTGAAATATTTGGTAATTCATGCTATTGAGCGTCACCTATGTAGGAAACAGAATTATTATGATATACTCTATGACTTTGCTACACGCAAGGTTCGTAAAGTAATTCTGTACGTAGTTAAGATGGATAAAATGCATTGACGAATTTACTTTCTAATACAAATTCTTTTAAATTTCACTTATTGTCCACTTCCCTACCCAAACTTGGACCCGCGAAATCCGTTTCGCAAAGGGCCACACACACTAGTGGATCCAGAACTTTGGAGTGGAGGGGGGCGATTTTTTTCCAAACCCTAACCCTAACGCCCAGTAAACCCTAACCCTATGCATAAACGTGCGTACAGTACACACACACACACAAACACACACACACACACACACACATATATATATATATATATATATATATATATATATATATATATATATATATATATATCATGGGCGTAGCCAGGATTTTTTTTCGGGGGGGGGGGTTTGGGGGGGGATCCCCCCCCCCCAGACCACCCACCCCCCCCCGCGGAAAAAAATTATATATGTGTGTGTGTACATAATTAATCTTTATTACACCCTGACCCTTTCGGAAGACGTTTATTATTTATTGTAGACTCCCCGCCCTTGCTAGCTAGGGGGTCTGAGGGAGCTCGCAGCGCTCCCCCAGTGCGGGGCGAAGCCCCGCCGCCGAGCACTATTTCTGGTATTGAAAACCAACAAAATGCATATTCTGAGGATCTACAGTGCATTATCTTGCTATTAAAAAGTTTTATTTCAAAAACCTAATGTGCTATTCTTACTGACTTAGACCCTCTCGCACCGTTCGGCGCATTTTCCGGCAAGCTGTTTCCGCAACTCTTATTTTGCGTAATTCATTTTGTCGGAGAACATGTCCCGCAAAACCTCATTCGACGCTCTGTCACAACCTTACTAAGGATTTAACTCCCAGTTCGGCATATGATTTCTTTGATTTAGACCCGATCTCCATGACTGACTCCTAAAATCTGTCTTAGCCATCTTTGTTGAGCCACATTTAATGTTTTTCAATTTCGGCAGAAGACTATTCACACTTTATTAATGGAGCCCAAGCCAATGGTAGAAATTTGTAACCCTTTCTTGACTACGCTCTTGGAATTACATGCCTGTATTTCGCTTTAGATTTTATATCGAAAAGGAAAGTTTTTTCGTCAAATCATCTGTTGAGGGGTTTTAAACTAAAAAATCTCTGGAGTTTTTTTGTTTTTTTTTAAATTCAAAACCCCATTTAGCTACGATCATAGAATTTGGTGACTGTAGTTTGCTTTAAAATAATATTGAAGAGAGAGGTTTTCAACTCTAAACGCTCTGTAGGGGAATTTTAAACTCGAAACCATCTGAAGGGGTTTTAAACTTTAAAGAAAAAGTCATCTGGAGGAGGGGATTTAAACTCAAAACCCCCTGGTAGAGGGATTTGTATCTCAAAACCACCTGATAGAGGGTGTTTAACTCAAAACCCCCCTCGGCTGTGCCTTGGTAAGTGATGATTTAGTATTAAAATCTCACCTAAAATAAACAAAATGAAAGCAAAAATCAGTCACTTATTCCGTCCCCCCCCCCCCCCCCCCAAAAGCGTTTTCTTGCATTCTTCACTGCAGAAACGCATTCTCCTGACAAGTACAGCTCTTCATTCATCAATGGAGTTCGGGGCGAAGCCCCGACGCCAAAAGCGTTTTCTTGCATTCTTCATTGCAGAAGGGCCTTCTCCGGACTTCTACAGCTCATTATTCATCAATGGAGTTCGAAGCTCATTATTAATACTATTAAAAAAGGACCTTTTGAATAATGTTGTACTTGAAAACTTATTTTAATATGAATTTATAGGCCCTTAATACATTGCAAATAAAACCGATTTGTTCCTTGAAAAGATAAGATACCCCACATATATAGATTTTGGCTTTGGGGATCGCCGCCGAAAAAAAAAAATCAATAAATAGTATTCAATAAAATTAAATTATAAATTGTGAGTTATAATCCCAAATTTATTTAACTAGAAAAATATCAGATTGAGTAAAGGTTGGGAGAAGGCGACTATGAACATACTATTTGAGTTTATAAATCATCTCTATCATGGCTCTAATACTGAAAAATTTCGTTTGAATTCTAACTTTTCCAATGCAAAGACTTTCTAAAAATAATTATGATAAATTCATGTGAAATTAAATAAACTCTGTCTGGAAATGGGAGGAGCGGTAGAGTGAAAACGATTAATCCTCGCTCCTTTAATAATTTCTGCTAAAGATTGATTTGGCATTTAAAGAATAGAGGTTGGGCGACTCAATATAATAATTTAATTTATAGTGTATATAAATTATGATGGGGGAAATGCGATTGCATGTATCGCCCCTTCCACCTGGTACAACCCTTTTTAATTTAAATTTACTAATGATACTATTTGAGATTAGATTGTGGTACGACATAATATACAATGGGTTACATATCAATACGTAGTTTATATAACATAGATATTCAACTAATTTTGTTCACAAACCATGATTCTCCACAAAAATAGGACCGCCCCCCAGCACTCAGAGGGCTAGAGTGGGGAGGGCAGTACATGCAATCACCCCCCCCCCTCCCACCAATCGGCAAACAGGGAACGACATAATATAAAGATCGGTTAAAAAATCAATAATAAGACCACACAATATAGATATTAAATTGATTCTATTAGCAAGCTGTGATTTCTACAAAAAAATTGGACCGTCCCCCCCCCACTCGAAAGTTTATGGGGGGAGGGGCGGGATTGATACCATCGCCCCCTCCCGACCCCACTAATCGGCCAACATACTAGAGGGGGGGGGGGGCGAAATAATCTAAAAATAGGTTGAAATATAAATAATTAGTATTTATTTTTAACATAAGTAATAAATTCGTATACAAATTGTGTGAATTCTATAATAAAATTCGGCCGAGTGGGGGGGGGGGGGGGCGATCGCAGAGCCGGACTTACCCATTGTGGGGCCCTATGCGAAACGGATTTGGCGGGGCCAAGTTTGAGTAGGGAAGTGGATAATAAGTGAAATTTAAGAGTTTGTATTAGAAAATAAATTCGTCTATGCATTTTATTCATTCTTTACTACTTACAGAACTACTTTACGAGCCTTGCGTGTAGCGAAGTCATACAGTATATCATAATTCCTTTTCCTACATAGCAAGAATTACCAATCGTAAACAAAAAACATTTAGTCATGTGATCTTATTGATAAAAAAATGAAAAAAAACCTGTCACGTGACAACCATCATGAATTAAACATGAGATCGTAAATTATATAGAAGAGATAAAGCACCACGTGGCTAAATGTTGTTTGTTTACGATTGGTGAATGAGGTCCATTGTTGACCTCAAGTAATTCTTCATTAGTTTGAGGCGCGAGAAGCTTCTTTCACCAGATTACACAATTACGGCTGATGCATAATGTCGCGCTTAAGATTGGCGTTTTCCATATTGAATGACACCCAAAATGACAATTTTCGTGTATATATTTTCGTATATTTTAAGAACTTTTTCGTATATTTTGCGATTTCGGGAGATTTTCAGGAGCTCCTGGTAAATCGCCAGGAGGGCCCGGGAATCTGTTTCAAGTCATAAAATGGTTTAATTAATTAATTTATGCACCTTGAATTAGCGCGGGTCCTATGAAAGTGCGAGTCTTATGAAAGTGCTCCTGGTAAATCGACAGGAGGGCGCGAGAAATCTCTTTTAAGTTATAAAATGGTTTAATTTAATAATTTCTACACCTTGAATTAGAGCGGGCCCTATGAAAGTGCGTGTCCTATGAAAGTGCGGGGCCCACTGCGGTCGCATAGGTTGAAAGGCGCCTAACGCCGGCCCTGCAAAATAGCGGCGTATGCTACGCCGCCGGTCGACTAGTTATATATAGATTGTTCACTTTAAAATAAACGTCTTTTTCAAATATTATTTTATGACAATTTTTTTTTTTTTTGCGGCGATTTTCAAACTATTTCTACTTTTTGAATCTGTGGGGTATCCTTTCTTTTCAAGGAACAAATCGGTTGTATTTGCCTTATAGTTAAGGGTTATTAATTCATATTAGATTTTAAAAAAATAATACATTATTCAAAAGGCTTATAAATTAGAAATTTTGCGCACGTTACTACTCACACTACTTGTGCATTGATTGTCACTCACACTTCAGTATCACCCTTGCCACCTAAATTACTTTATTTTACTTAATTCGACATGCCGTTTTTAATAGGATGAATTATGACTTAAGATGTCTAGAGAATGTGTTACTGCAGTTAAAAATGCAAAAATATATACTTGCTGTGTATGCGTTTATGCATACTGTTAAGGTTTACTGGGCAGGGTTTGGAAAAAAATCGCCCCCCCCCCCCTGGATCCGCTAGTATCTTTAGGTTCCTATATTCACTGTGACCATTTTTAGGATTTATAATTTAGAATTTGTAATAATAATAATAATAATAATAATAATGATCTTTATTGTCCGTATGGAAATTTGTCTTACAATTTGTGCATTACACCAAACAAAACCTTGTAACTAGGAAAAAAAACAAAATGTACATTCACACCAGATTCACTCATAATTTACATGTGAAAAGTTTATATCAAATTGTTTCCATTTAATGATTTGATTGCCAGGGGAACAAAAGAGTGTTTGTGTCTGTTTTTGCTATCGATGTCTTGTATCTCTTTTGTGATGGTAAAATCACAAAATCCTGACCCAAAGGGTGATTTTTTATTTTTTAAATCTGTTTATCTTTTTTATGGATGTTTGTCTCAAACAGCTTTCCAAATGGGGTTTGTTTTTTGCCAATAACTTTACCAGCAGTATTTAGGATTCTATGGAGTTTATTTTTTATTTTTAATGCTCAGATTGCTTTACAAAACAGTCATATTAAAACTTAAAATATTGCAGATGCGAGCTTGATAAAACATAGCCAAGGCCTTTTCACTAACATTAAACGAGGACAGTTTTCTCAGTAATCGTAATCTTTGCTGCCCTTTTTTTGCTGATATAATCAGTATTTGCAGTAAAATTTAGTTTATTGTCTAGGATAGTACCAAGGTATTTAAAAGTTTGCACTAGTTTGCACTATTTCAATAGTCTCTCCAGCTACAGAAACAATATCATTTTCCTTCTTTTCCCTACGAAAATCGATTATCATTTCATTGGTCTTTTTTACATTTAATAATAAAAATTATGTTTACAGTATTTTTTATGTGTTCTATTTCTTTGAAATACTCATTTACGTCTGAGCTCTCTGAGCGCAGGGCAAGAAGAGCCGCACCATCAGCGAATATTTTGAAGGAGCAAAAAGGACTATCGGATTGAAAATCATTGGTGTACAAAATGAACCACAATGGCGATGTCACAGCCCCCTGGGGCGCCCATGTGTTAACTATGCGTGCATTGGATATAACATTGTTTACCCTTACCCTCTGAGGTCTTTGGGTCAAAAATTCATTAGCCTATAGTATTATACATGGACTAATCTTCAACGCTTTCATTTTATCAATAAGTAAATGAAGTTGCATGGTATTAAAAGCAGATGAGAAATTAATAAAGAACAATCTTACATAAGTGTAAGGTAAGTCCAGATGTTTGTAGACACAATTTAAAATATTTAGGATGGCATCGTCTACACCTTTACCCTTTTGGTAAGCAAATTGTAAAGGTTCCAATTTACTACAAAGATCATTCAGAAGAAACATTTTAACAAGTTTTTCTAAACATTTAGACACAATGGAAATACGTGAAACAGGTCTAAAGTCATCCATTTCCTTTGGTATGGAAACCTTTGACACAGGTACAATTATAGAAGACTTCCACATAGATGGTATCTCGTGGTTTAGTAATGAAGTGGAAAAAATCTCTAGGAAAGGTTCAGCTAGTTGTTCAGCACATTCTTTTAAGATTCGCCCTTGTATACCATCAGGCCAGCAGCTTTCATTGGGTTGACTTTTTTGAAAATGTTGCAGACTTGCTCTTTAGTAATCGCTAATTCTAAACAGTTGTTAACATTCACATCCTCCAGTGCTTTGAGTTTTAGATAATTAAAATCATTAGTGTCGAAACGACAATAGAAATCATTTAACTCGTTGGATAATGTTTTGTCGTCTCTTGTAGCAAGATTACTTTTACTTTTGACTTGTGCTCCTGCCATTTTGTTCATGATGCCCCACGCCTGTCTCATGTCACTTGTCTGAATCGAGTCCTCCAGCTTGGTGCGGTAGTTTCTCCTCCCTTCCTCAAGAGCGACGCTGAGATTACGTTGAGCTATTTTCCTTTCCTGTCTATCGCCACTCATATATGCTCTTTTCTTTTTGATGATTCCCAGTTTTATTTTTGCAATGACCCATGGTTTATTGTTAGTGTATATCTTGATACTCTTAGTACTGATATATATGTTTTCACAGAATTTGATGTAATTCGTCACTGCTTTGATCCATTCTTCCAGATTTGAAGTGGTCTCTTTAAACAAATTCCAGTCGGTGCAGTCTAGACAACCCTGTAGTTTGAGAATGTTGTCTTGAGTCCATTCTTGTACAGTTTTCTGAATGACTCTGCCCTCTTTAAGTTTCGTGCGGTAATTAAGCAGCAGTTGTACTGTTTTGTGGTTCGATGATCCTAGTGGTGGCTTTTCACGAGATGTGAATGCTCCTTTGATGTTACAGTAACATACGTCCAGAGTCCAGTTCTCTCTTGTTGGACATGAGATGTGTTGGTAGAAGGTTGGTAGGTCAACCTTTAAGGTGCATTTATTAAAATCACCCAATATAACTACTGGTGCGTCTGGTGAGTTTGTCTGAAACTCATGCACTACGTCAGCGATGATTCCAGCTGCAACCTCCGTCTTGGCTGTAGGTGGAACATAAACAAGGACAATGTAAATAACACCAAAGGCTAATAAAAAGGTCTCAATGAGAGCGCCAGTAGTTCTAGATCAGGACAGCTTATTCTCTTTTTAACCGTGTAGTTGGTACAGTATTTGAGGTTGATGTACACACACAACCCCCCACCTTTCTTCTTCTTGGACTCAGCCGTTCTGTAAGATCTCACGCAAGAGAAACCATCAATAGCAATCAGATCGTCGTTGTCAGCCTCCTCTAACCATGTCTCAGTAAAAGCCAATAGACAACTTTCCCTAAAAACGTGGTCATAACATACATGGACACATATCTCATCCACTTTGTTTCTAATTGAGTGGACGTTAGCTAGAACAATCGTAGGAAGTGGTGGGCGAAAGCCTCTTCTTCTCAGTCTTTGCCGTAGTCCTCCTTTTCCCCTCTTTTCCTTGTACTAATAGAGGAAGGGTACAGGCAATTTATATGTGCATAACATGGTGGAAGAGGCTTCCTCTTTGAACGAAGTTTGAGGAGTTGGTCTCTACCATAATGGATAGTTCTAGGACTAGATCGGCCGCCATCTTGGGTCGCCTTTTTCTTCTTTTACTTATATTGGAATAAGTAAAGTTGAACAAATCTAGATCTAGTAACGCATGTAATGTAAATACTCATTGTGGAGCCCACCTTGAAAGACAGAAGTCATCATCTACATAACTAACAAGAAATGAACATCCAAAATACACCCATCAAAGCAATAATAAAATTCAATTTGAAAGCACAAATTGCATGCCGCAGCGCCAGATGTAGATCTGATCGTTCTAAATCGTTCTACACATTATGATTGACTACTTTCTTTAAATTATTTCAAACTGTAGTCATTTTCCTCACACACACGCTTGATCCTTCAAACAAAAATTAGGTCTTCTTTGTAAAAATACATTTTTTAACATTCACTCTGACACCAGGTGGGAAGAAGCTTCAGACAGTTCTTTGTGGAGACAGCTTGACGTCCAATGCGTCGAACGGCGCTGGATAATCCAAGTCAAAAGTCCTAAGTAAGTAAGAAAAGTAGATGACATATATCTATCTATATATAAATAACATTTCTTGTTCCGTATGCTTCGACAGATTCTCATAAGTGTGCTCCTTCTTCCACAGTGCCGTTAGAGTGGAACGGTAGACTGGAATTAAAATGTACGACCAGATTAACCAATGGATATGCGTATGACGTAATTATCTTTCTTCTACTTTGAAGGAAGGTCTGTAATTTATAACATAAGATCTTCACAGCAGTAGACTTCTATTTATAGATTTATCTTTTAGGAAAGTTCCAATGAAGGAAAATTGATAGATATTAACATTATGCTTGAATCGCTTAACGTTGGACGCTCAAGGAAAAAGAAACGGTAAGCCTAAATGTATTAGTGTAGCCATTGTAAAAACTGATTTTAAGTTTCGTTGACATATTTTGATACTCTTGACGTTGGGTGCACAATTTAACCATTCTATGCCGTGAACGTATTTTGATTCCGAACGAATACGGCAGTGTTTGAAATAGATTTAATAACTAGAACATAAATCATTGCCATTTCCCCATATCAGTGACATCTACTGTTTCGCCGGACCAAATAAATGAACCAACGTTAAGAGCTGGAGTTGGACTGTTTCCGTGTTTGCCTGGAGGCTATTCCCATCTAAAGCTTTACATAGGTAGTGGCATGGGCGTAGCCAGGATTTTTTTTCGAGGAGGGGGTTTAAGGGGGATTTTATCTCCCCCCCCCGCACCCCCCCCCCCAAGAAAAAAAATGTGTATGTATGTGTGTGTGTGTACATAATCTTTATTACATTCTGACCCTTCATTCTTTCGGAACACGTTTATTGTGCCTTAGAATTGGTTCTTCCTGTAGTTAGTGGAAAAATTGTTGACTCACAGCTATTGCTAGCAAGGGGGTCTGGGGGAGCAAAAGGAGCTCCCCCCAGCGCGGGGCGGAGCCCCGCCTCCAAGAGCACTATTTCTGGTATTGAATGCTAACAAAATGCATATTCTGAGGTATCTACAGTACATTTTCCAACTATTGAAAAGTCTTATTTCAAAAACCTAGTGTGCTATTCTTACTGACTTAGACCCTCCCGCACCGTTCGGCGCATTTGTGGAACTGTTTCCACAAAAATCTGTCACTGGTAATGTCTGAAGCCTCTTCCCACCTGCTCTGAGGACCTCCATGAATGTGTGGCGCCATGTTCTACTAGGATGTCATCCGATTTCTTATTATGCAATATGCATAATTCAATTTGTCGGAGAACATGTCCCGCAAACCTCATGCGACGCTCTGTCACAATCTTACTAAGGGGTCGGCTTCCAGTTCGGCATAGGATTTCCTTGATTTAAACCCGATCTCTATAACTGACTCCTAAAATCTGTCTTAGCCATGTTTGTTGAGCCACATTTAGTCTTTTTCAATTTCGGCAGATGAATATTCACTACACTTTATTAATAGAGCCCGCCACTGGTAGAAATGTGTAACCTCTCTTGAATACGCTTTTGGAATTAGGTGACTGTAGTTTGCTTTAGATTTTATATCGAAAATGGAAGTTTTATCGTCAAAATCATCTGTTGGGGGTTTTAAACTAAAAAATCTCAGTTGGGTGTTTTTTTTTAAATTCATAACCCCATTTAGCAACGATCATAGAATTTGGTAACTGTAGTTGCTTTAGAATAATAATAATAATAATCTTTATTATCCATAAGGAAATTTGTCTTACAATTTGTGCATTACACCAAACAAAAAACATTATAACTATAAGAAACCAAAGTGTACATTCACACCAGACTCACTCATAATTTACATGTGACAAAGTCTATACCAGATTGTTCTTATTTAATGATTTGATTGCCAGGGGAACAAATGAGTGTTTGTGTCTGTTTGTCTTTGCTATCGGTGTCTTGTATATCTTTTGTGATGGTAAAATCACAAAATCCTGACACAAAGGGTGATTCTTTATTTCGAGGATCTTGTTAGCTTTTTTTATAGATGTTTGTCTCAAACAACTGCCCAAATGGGGTTTGTTTTTTTGCCAATGATTTTGCCAGCAGCATTGAGGATTCTATTAAGTTTATTCCTATTGAATAATATTGAAGATAGAGGTTTTCCACCTCAAAACGCTCTATAGGGGGATTTTAAACTCAAAACCATCTGGAGGAGAGGGGTTTAAACTCAAAACCTTTAATTGGCATGGCTTTGCTAAAATAATTTTAGTGTGTAATTTGCTTATATTATATTGAAGAGGTATTTTTTAGCATCAAACCTTTCTGAAGGGGGATTTAAACTCAAAACCCCTTTTGGCAACGCTCATAGCATTTTGAGTGCGTAATTTGCTTTTTTTTCACATTGAAGAGGGGTTTATCGTAAATTTGGAGGAGTTTTAAAATCAAAATCTTCCTTAACTGTGCTCTTGGAATTTGGGGATTATCGTTTGCATTTTTTTGCTTTGTTTATAGAAGAGGGGGATTCAACTGCAAAAACCCTGGTAGGGATTTAAAATTAAAACCCCCTTGGCTGCGCTGGGGCAAGTGATGGTTTTTGAACCCCAACCCCACCCCCCTGGCTACGCCCATGGGTAGTGGAGTGTTTTTCATTACCATTTCCGGCAATAGCAACCTTACTGGTACCTAAACCAGTAAGCTTCTGGCAGGAGGGTCTCGTTAGCCTTGACTCATGACTGACTACCCACGTAGGAACTCTGAATTCAAATCTCTGCTGCTTTGCAGCTGTACCTAAACATGGGGAAGGCTTCAAGAGTCAATCAAAAGCCACTGACCCTTATGCAGCTTGAAGCACATAGTGCTCTGCCCTGGCAGATCCTGCTACGCCGCTGATCCCAAACTATATCGACCCCTGCCTTTCATTTCGATATATCAGCTGCGTGGATAAAAGAGGGGGGGGGCGTAAACTGATATATGGGCAACATCGTTCCGACCATAGTAATTACAATGAAATTATCCATAGTCACTTCGCGACTCAAGGAGCCATAGACAATGATAGATCATAAATTAGTGTTAGATGTAAATTTTTCTGGACCAGGTGTATCTAGATCTAAAAAAAATTGACTCTGTGTTAGCTATTATATGTGCGATGGAGGTCAAGTTGAAGATGCCCTTGCAGCGCTTGACCAGGAGGTAGGTCATGACGTCGGAGCTGTAACATGCCAACACGCCCACAGGTTGAGACGTTCAGGCCTTCTCTAACGCTTAGACTCGCCAAGGCTCGGCCAAGGGAAACTTCTTTGGGGAAAGAACAAACTTTTAGTTTTTTTTAAGCTAATAAACTATTAGATATTACCATGAATACACATTGCTCTAGGTGGTGTATGCATGACAATACATCATTTATGAGTGGCTTTGTGGATTGAAACAGAGTGAAAGTCGGACGTTTACACACTTGAGGGCCAATGCCTCTCGGACTTAGCGGTCACGGACTTAGGACGCCACCTTAAAGGGAAGACATGACCTATATTTGTCAGGTCATATTCATATTACTAGTTTGGTTTAACGAATATAATAATATATTTATTGAATGTTTGCGTTTCTAAGATATTTATACTGACTGAATGTATTGAATCAAAGTGTTTATATGTTAACTTGTAGAGTACTGTGGTATATTCTTCTGTGATTTATCATTGTATTCATTAGGAAAGAATATTGTGTAGAAGTGAGCGCAAGCATCCCATCTTCAGATCTATACAAAATCAGCATAATACACAACGACAATAAAACACGAACTATTTCTGAACCCACAACACATTGAATGTTTTGTCAAGCAATTTAATAGGATCCTATTTACTATTATTTGTTGATAATATTATACAATGGATCTCTGTATGCTATGCTGTTTTTCTTAGATTGAAAAACTGACGATGTAGAGTTGTTGGATGGTTCACCTATCCTTGGAGTGAAGAGAGCGTACATGGTTCATTAATTTATTTATTAATCCAAATTGTATTGAGTTACTCGTATATTTCAGATACAATGCTGTTCTTCAGCATAGTGTACTTCACTATTTGGATGGTAGTGAATGTAGCACAGAGCAAGGTCAACGATACACGACTTGAAGCCGAACTACAATGTCTAGAGAAGAGGCCCAATGATGTTTGTGACCTAACCGTGATCTATCCTGTTCCTGTGGGATCACTGGATTGTGACATGTTGACCGATAATAGAGTAGCATACGCATTGGAGACTCTTCCCCAATTTTCAGTTTCTTCCGAATTGGTGAGTACAAAAGTAAATCAAAATAATACTAACTTTACACCAGCTACGCCCGTTAATATATTTCCAGACTAGATATTGTTTAATTTGACTGGAAACCCGCATCCTTTTTTGCACTTCTTAATAAAGATATTTTCATTTTAATGATCCCCCTAATTTACTTTTTTTTTTTAATTCCGTTAATTTTAGTATCTGTTATCTTTTTCTTTATTCCCCCCCCCCCCTCTCTCTCTCTCTCTCTCTCTCTCTCTCTCTCTCTCTCTCTCTGGAACACTCTTTATTTTACAGCCTTGAATTGGTGCGACCGCTTTTATAACTCCCTCAAACACACACATACAAGTGAACACAACTTTTTGCCCGTGAATGCTAGTATCTCTTTACTCCCTTATGCCCCTCGATAATCTTCTCTCTCTCTCTTACACACACACACACACACACACACACACACACACAAACAAACAAAAACTAATACTACATACAATCTCTGACTTTTCTGCTTTGGCTTCTCAAATCAACAACGAAATATTTCATATAGTTCTTTTGCTTTTCGGCCACCATCGAAATGTTCTTCCATATAAACCTTTGAGCTTTAAACCTTACCCCGAAGTCCTACATAGCCTCCTTATCCACCTTATATAAAACAAAATAGTCTCTTCAACACACACACACACACACTTTTAATATGCCCTCACTTTCACTATGATAATGCTTTGGATTTTTTATCATAGATTTGTACCCTGCAGATCTTGTTCTGCTCTTTCTCTCTTCTCTCTCTTTCTCTCTTTCTCTTCTCTCTCTTTACTTCTCTTTCTCCCAACAACACTTTTTTTTACAACGCCTATATTAACTCGATCTGTATCATTCTTGATGTTACTTAGATTTTTGCAATCGATTTTTCGACTCATTCAATCGATATCAAATTTTGTATACAAGCTTATGTTCAATGAGAACACATGAATCAATCAGAACATCAACTCATAGGCTAATCAATTAGTCGTTATTAATTAATTTTGTTTTTATATGGAATATATAGACAAAAAAATGTACAAAGCTAAACGGAGATAAGTCTTGTGTAGAGAATAAAATATACTGTTATAACTCTGCCATGCGCACCGCCATCCAGGCTAGTGCAGAAGGTGCGCACTACTAGAAACCAGACTAGGAAGGATGTTTACATTAAAAGAAGAACGATTTCCGCCCAAGTCTAGAGCCGAGATGAAGATGCTGTGCTCAAGGCAGATATCCTTTGTGTTTGTCATGTCCTCTTGTAAATAAACACATATATCTCGTTGAGTTGCCTCCCTTAAGTTATTACAATACTAAGGGGAGATGATCCTTGTGTAAGAATTAGGTAATAAGAATAGAAAGAAAGCTAGATAAAAATAAAATAATTAAATGTTATTGTAAATATTATAACAGATTGCCCATGTAAAATTATATCAAAGACTGTTGTATGTATATTAATCAATTATAAACTTAGTACTGGCTTTAGTAATGAACATTGTCTTGATCACCAGTTTTACAGATAATGTTTATTCTACAAAAAAGGTATCAGTGTTTTAGTAGGATCGCTCGGCGTAATATCCGGTAGATACATTGAGTGGGTGGGGGGAAATCATATCCACTGCCCTCACCTAAATCATTTGAACTTGGGTGGTGCGGGCCTATGCTTATAAAGAAATCATAGTTTGTGAACAAAATTAGTTGAACATCCATATAATCCTTATATTATGTAGCGCCCTTCTGCTATGTTGGCCAATTCCCAACTCTAGTCTGCTTGGGGGGCGGTGAAATTTTTAAGCACAAGTCATAGAGTGTGATCACAATTAGCTAAATATCTAGGATAATATAAGACGCGATCATATTTTGATAAACATTCTGATAGATCAATGCGGAGTGACACTAGCAACATTAATTGCTGCACCCTCTAAAACAGTGCCTAGATCCAAACTTGATATGGGCCTAGTTATGATTATTTCATGCTTTTAGCTTTCTAATGCGCTGTGATCATATCACTTTACTGAACCAGTTGGGAAATGGGGGGGGGGAGAGAAAGGGATATCTGGATGAAGTTTTACAATATTCACTTTTTAAAAGCCTTTAATAAAAAAAGAGGGGGGAACAACCTGAATTAGAACTCATGGCTCAAGCAAACATACTGACCACCCTGCTAGTGAGGTGCCTATGAATATGGATAGTTATCTATTGTTTGTTGCAAACTTACTTTAAAGCGGCGACCTACAAAGGAGACTAATTAAGTTGATACCACCACGTCAGTCAAATACAATTACTTTCCCTTGTTTTAGAAACCAAACATCATAACTAATTACAAATAGTAAATTAACAAATCGGTAAATTAAAAAAAAAGATTAATGTCTTGTCATGTAAAAGAAATAATTGTGCAAAATTTCAGCTTCGGTGTCGGAAAAATAACATTTACAAACTTTTTCCCTGACAGACAGACAGAGTGACGTAAGCTTTGTAACAATTGCCTCACCATACATGCTACATGCCTACTTTTACTGACTGAATCATGTTTTTCTAGATCTACACGCATCTCCTTGTTGAAAAAAACTTTTATTTCTATATCAACCAACACCATCGTCACATCATGATACTAATGTTCGCCACAATCCCTTGGACTTAGTGACTAGCGAGCTCTCAGCTACGGAAACAGCCTAAGTCTTGCAGTTAACCATAGCCCTTTTTAAAACTAGAATATCCAATGTTGACTTCTTTTAACTGACGCAATCGGGATTGACATGCCTAAAGCACTCACTCTTGAAAAAGGGTGAAAAAATTAAAATACCCTTTTCAGATCTGTAGGGCAGTTGACATAAAGGTCATCTGTTTCTGTGGCCCATGGTTAAGGAGGGTGTCCATGTGGTCAGCACAACGACCAACCGCCTTTTCCCCAACTAATGTTAGATACCTAGTAGAGCTTGGTGGGCTCTGAGGTACCCATAGGATCCCACTCTCTGCCAGGATTCGAACTCGGGACCTCTTGCTTAGGAAGCCAAACTTTCTACCACTTAGCCACCGCGCCTCACTCACTCGTGAAGGCAAAAGAAATTATTAAGAAGAGAGCGTCAACTGGACACTGGAAGGAATTCAATTAAGTTTAACAAAAACAAAGGGTGCGTTCAATAGTAACATCAGTTACAGTCAAGTGATGAGTTTAATTAAGTTAATTTCACTTGTTGTTTTTTTAGCTATTGTTATCTTTTTTTTTTATTTTCATTCATTAATCATTTGTTATATTTTAACTTTAAAGTAACTCTTTCTCAAAATATTGCAATTTTTGTGGCTGTCTCAAAAACAACAAAAAATGTACTCTGGTCTATGGTAAACTATTATGTCTCCTAGATCTACAGGACCAAATCTAATTATAACTAATTCTTATTTTACGTAAACCAATCCCATCCCTCTTACGGAAGTGTAATTCTTAAAACAAATATTTCTAGGTAAAGTGTAGTAAACAATCAACGAAAAAAACAACAAGGCCGTTTGGTCGTTAATTTAGTGATTGGGGCTTACTATATCAACATGCTCAGCTTCAGAAATTTTTTAAACCAATTTTTTCTTCCAAACCTAGACTGGGACCAAAGGTCTTCTCCTAATGTTTGACCCAGATGCTCCAGTTAGCAAAGATCCACAAGATGGTTTCATTCACTTCATTGCTCTTGTCTCGGTGAGTACCTGGGTAGATAGACACAGACAAAAAGACAAATCAATAAAAAATATTACCAAGTAGTCAGTTATTTACTGGTAATTGTTATTTTGTTTGAGACCAACAATCCTTTAGGATTCACAGAGACGAGTACCGTTTGAACCCTTTGATCGTCTTAAGAGCTGAGCCGTGGGGGACTCGCCATTTATGTAATGATCCTTTTGCGAGTACTAATGTCTTAGATACTTGAATACGTTATTTCTCCCTCACCCATTGTCAGATCCAGTAGAAATTTTAAACAATTATTAATCTTAACTAAAAAAATAGGAATCAATTAAAAAAAAACTATTAGTCAATTAATTATTGGTAATCTTTTTATACCAAAGAAGGGAAATAATATCTACATTATTGAGATATATATTTGAAAGTGAGAAGTTCTTTCTCTTATATAAGCTTTGTTGTTTTTAAAGTTTTTTTTAAATTTTGCTTGGTTGCAACATCTAATCATAAAGCAAGAGATGTACGGTTTCGACACTATATTTCGAGCGTATCTTAAAGGAAGCGGAAATAAAAATACATGACTTTAGGCAAATTATAAATGAGTTGACTTTGGGGGAAAAAAAGGAAAATATGCCTTAGAAATACAGAAACCCTCGATGTTGGTGTTTTTTATTTACACTTTATCTATAGATTTCGGCCTTTGAGGAAATACTAAAAATCAAATACAAACGTTGAATAGAAAGCTTGCGGTTTTTGGCGAATGACGGCGTTTAGGTTGCGATGCTGTCCAAACCGTGTCTTCATGAGCACGGAATAGGTGAAAGGAACTTGTGTTCGAAATTTCATGCTAGTTGAAGAGATCTCTTGACATGTATGAGTATTTTTTGCACGTATAATATAGATTTATTCGTCGCTGGATTTTTTGTTTATTAAATTGCGCTTAATTCCATTCAAGTTGAATATATTTAGCGCTGTGTGTTTATGGTTAAGTGGAGTCATTAAGACACTTAGGAAATAGCCATGTAATTCGGGGAGACTACTCTCCAAATCAATACGTGACTAAGTACATGGATAGCAAAACAGTCTAGGTGAGTATAGGATGTCGGTATGCGCGCTGGACTATCGTTCAGTTGTCTCGATGGTCGTACCCTGCCCGCTGCCATCCTCTATCGTCCCGCGGCAGGTTTGGACTAAGAAGTAGATTATTTTCAACTCTGACTGAACATCTGTAACATGTCAAACAACACAAAATACCATCGATCTTGTCTAAGTGAGAGATGTGGTAGATAAACATCCTTTATCTATACTATAAAGTTGAAAGTAAGGCGTATGCATGTATGCATGTATCATGATGTGTGTATGTATGTATGTCCCCGTATAGAAATCAAAACCGTTTGACCGATGTTGATAAAACATGGCAGAAATTTTCCTTGGGTACTAACTTAGACCGTAGTGTATGTATTGTACCCCTCAAACAAACTTAAGACCCTCAAAAAAAAAAAGTTGACCAGCTCTATGAAAGCATTATAATTCATCGATCTAGGCCATGTTTACACGAGAAAAAATCGAAAGGATCTAGATCTAGATTTAATTTTAAGAACTACACTTTGCGCAGATAGTTTTTTACTTTGACACATGAAAATACAAAATATAGTCCATTGATTTCATTATTTAATAAAATTAACCTTCAAATTTGTGTTTCAAAAGCATTTTTACATAAATTCGTTTCTTATATCTGCGAATGTAGAATTCCTAATGAGCATTCTTTCATTAGACAATACCGTAATGTTACATACCTTTCTTTTGCTAGGTCTAAAACTCTAAATCAACTCTAAGATGTTATAACTTCTCTTCGCAAAGATAGTTTTATACTTTAACACATGAACACACTAATTATAGTCCATTCATTTCATATTTTAATTTTTATTTTTCTAAAGCATTTTTCATGCATTCGTTCGCCCTAAAGCTGCGAAGCCATGTTAAGATATTGTTGTAAACCTGGTGGTGGCACAAATGGGGGTAGTGGTGTGTGTGTAGTCAGCCGACGCAAATCGCCCCAGGCCAGCGCTAGACGAGCGGTCAACCGTGACGAGGTACGACTGTCAGCCGAGTCGTGTCAACAGGACAGTTCGGGAAGGATCGCAGCGTCACGAGAGTTGTAGTCACCTGACCACCTAGAAACGTCGAGCGGCGTTCTGTCCGGTTCGAGAAGGTCAGTAGGGACCCTATATAAAGAGCGGAGGTGTCGCAGTCAAGACGGTTCAGAAAGGAGGTTCACGGCAGGGGTTCAGAGCCCGGTTCACTACAGTCCGGTCGGCTACAGCACAGTTCAGCGGTGTGGTTCTGTACGGAGCATTACGACGGTTCAGTGCGGAGTACTATCAAGTACAGTTGAGACGAACGGCGTCTTGATCTTGGTCTGCGATCGAGTCCGACACAACGAGCCTAGTGTGTGAAGTCAGTCCTGAACTGTTGAACCCAGTGCAAGCCCGGAACGAGACGGAGAGGCCAGTGCAAGAGTCGATACGGCGGAACGGCTATTAACAAGAGAGATATTTGTACAGTGTACGTGTTGCCAATTGTACAGTATTGGCTGTTACTTATTCAACTATTAAAGTGTTACGTTACTTTGGAGTCCTGAGTTGTCAAGTTCTTTAAGTTGGTGGTGTATGGTGCAGTTTGCATAGAGCCTGGATAGTGAGATTCGTAACAATATATTCTAATAGTTACATTCATTCGCCTACATCTAATTAAAAAAAGGTCACGCAGATAGATTTATTCATACTATTTTACATTTACGCATTCGCTTTACTTATAACATTATTATTTCGATTAGTTGTTTACAAAACACTCTCAGTGACTAAATCGACAGTGATACGCAAATAAAGACCCGCTGGCCGCGGGTAAAATATGTCTAGTATTCTCTATAGTTTAAAATGGGTATTGAATAAATATATCATTACTTGTTGGTTCTAGTTGGGCAAAAATTCGCATAAAGAATAATATATATTTAAAATAAGTACATCTTGGGTAGGACATATTGTCCTTCACCGCCCTCAGACGTCGTGAAGACATACATTGCAGAAATACTTGTTTATTCGCAAAACGTTTTTACCGTCTTCTAAGACGGATTGTTGAATGACTAATTCTCAACACGCCTTTTCTCATCCCAAATGTCGTGACGTAGTTCATAAAGTGCACTCACTTGAAGGGATTACAAATCACAGAACGCTTATAAAAAAAAGCCTTTAATATGAGCTGAATGCTACCAGTTCTCAATAATTCATATCAGAAATGAACTAAAGCTATGAAATATTAAGACTGTCATGTGTTTTTATTTGTAACAAGCCTTATGTTACCCGCGGCCCGCGAGTCTAAATTTGCGTGACACTGATATAGTGTATTACAAATAATTAAACAAAATAATAATGTTATAAGTTAAGTGAATGCGTGAATGTAAAAATAGTTTGAATGGAGATATTAAAATAGATAAAATGAAAACATTTGTCTGTAGGCCTCTATATATATTTAAAACTAGATCGAGATTCTAATATAGTAATAGACCAAGATTTAAATTAGATTCATTTGTTTAAATTAGGTAAAATACATCTACTTTCACTAAACATTCTTGATTTATCAGTTTAAGAGTGAATTCAAGGCTCAATAAGCCTATTTATTTTTTTATGTTAGTGTAGTTAATATCCCCCATATAGAGCCTCATCTACTTTTTGCCTTCGCGAGATATTCTATCCTGCGCATGCGTGACCTAAAGGTGGTGTCTAACGTAAGAATGGCTATTAAATGTACGTTAAAATGGGTAAAGTCACAGTATTAGGGAATGAATTTTATGTAAAATGTGTTTGAAACACAAATTTGAAGGTTAATTTGATTAAATAATTAAATGAATGAACTATATTTTGTATGTTCGTGCGTTAAAGTAAAAATTTATCTTTGCGCATGCGTGATAATTCGGTCTTGTCTCATGTAAACATGGCAATAGGACCTACTTCCATGAAATAGTTGTATTTTCATAGAGTTAGGATTTTATTTTTCTTTGGTGGGGGGGGGGGGCTTAAGTTTGTTTTGGAGCTACTTTATATATGTTACTTTTCCAGTTAGTATCCAAGGAACATTTATGCCATGTTTTATCAAGACTAGTCTAAGGGCTTTGATTTCTATTCGGAAAATACATGCATAAATACATACATACATACGCCTTACTTTCTGCTTTATATTGTAAGATACTTATAAGATACTTACAATATTCAGGCACATCGACAAGGCGCAACATCGTGTTTTTAGATTAACGTTTAACAGTTTTGTTTAAAGCATTTCCCAGCTTCGTAAAATGTAAAAAAACCTGCCCTTTTCTGTTACTCTAGGTTGATGGAAATGGAAATGTAATAGTGCAAAGAATTATTACAGGTAAATTGTCAAAACAAACTGTATTTTGTTAGTTTACGTAATGCAAATTATTATTAAATACTCGAAAATAATTTGTAGTTAATAGTTATAGTCTCGATATCGTTCAAAAGAAATTTGTGATGTTGTTCTTTCTTTTCACGTTATTGCCTAGTGCTTCATTGAATCAAATACTATGGAAGGACCTCACAACTCACAACATGGAAGAACTAACACAATAGAAGACAAAAACAATAGATGATTAACTGAGGAAAAAGATATGATAATAAGATGGATGGAATACTTTCAGAGTTGAATAACTTAGAAATCTTAGAAGATACATAGATACTAAATGTCCAGGCAGTATCCAATATAGACAATTATCCAATTCTTCGCTCGGAAGAAGCATAAGCAGTAAAAGGCACGAAAAAGGGAAAATCAGTCAGAGTTGACAACATTCCTGGTGAACTTCTACAAGCTGGAGGAGAAACCATGATAAACGCACTTTTGTTTTTGTTTTGCAACGAGATCTAGCAGTTAGCAGAATGGCCCAAGCCCTGGACCCAATCATTCATCATCACTCTTCCAAAGAAAGGCAATTTACAACTCTGCCAAAACTACCGCACCACCAGACTCATAAAAAAAAATATTAAACCGGCTAAAACCGATAGCAGACAAAATTATATCAGAAGAACAAGCGGGTTTTAGACAAGGTCGCAGCACAACATAACAAATCCTAAACCTCAGAATACTCTGGGAAAAATACTTCCAACACCAAGATAATCTTTTCCATGTCTTTATTGATTTAAAGAAAACTTTCGATCGAGTATGGTATGGCGACAATGAAAAAGTATAACATAAATAAAAACATAATACAAGTTATCCAGAACCTCTACAAGGAGACCACTAGTGCGGTGTACTTCAACAATAACATTGGGCACTGGTTTAAAACCACAGTTGGAGTAAGACAAGGCTGCCTACTCGAACCAACGCTTTTCAATATCTTCCTTAAAAGGATAATAGAAGATTCTCTCAAGGGCTATGAAGGTACTATAAGCATTGGAGGAAGAAGAATTACTAACTTGTGCTTCGCGAATGATGTAGACGGTCTAGCAGGGACAGAAGAACTAGCTGACTTGGTGATGCGCATAGACAAAAGACTTCCGCAGCATATGGTGTGCAAATAAATGCCGAAAAAAAAAATTATAACCTATAGCCAAAAGGGGCATCAGTATTGGAGGTAAAAAGCTGACAAGTGTCAGTAGTTTCAAATACCTCAGAGCTATTGTCTCAGATGAGGGAACGAAACCTGAACTACTGTCGCCAATAGCGCAGTCCATAGCAGCACTTTCAAAACTTAAAATAATATGGAAAGACAAAGACATAGCTCTCGGCACCAAAATCAGACTTATGCGCTCGCTGGTCATGGCCACATTTATATATGCTTGCGAGTCTTGGGCGCTGACTGCAGAGCTAGAGAAGAGGATCCTAGCAATGGAATTGGAGATTACAGAAGTATTCAAGGTATCACATTTGATGACCGCATTGCAAATGAAGAGATTAGATACCCCAAGATGACCTGCTAACTATTGTAAAAAAAAAACAACTAAAACTAAAACTCTATGGCCATATTACAAGGTCTTCGGGGCTTGCAAAGTCCTTCATTGAGGGAACAGTACAGGGAAAAAGAAGAAGAAGCAGACAGAAAACGATTGGAAGACAAACTAAAAGAATGCACGGCCTCCCATTGAAAGAGATTCTATCTAAGGCAAAAGACAGAGAGAAATGGAGAAAGACAGTCGACAAATCTTTCATTGTGTCCCAATGGTCCAACAGACTTAGGGATAGGTAAAGGTAAAAATGAAATAAACATTTGGTTGAATATCACACATTGGGATGCGAATGAATATAATAGTGCTATATATGGATCTATAACATCTAAGTTTGAAAGTGTCACAAATCTGCAAAGTATTCCTAGGCCGCACTTGCCTCTTACTCTTAATTAGAATCTTCTAATTAGAAAGTGTAATTAACTATTTTCAAACAAGATCTATTCTTACAACCGTAAAGTTACTACTAGAACACATAGTTAATAAAACACTTTTATTGGAATATAGTCAATGGTAGACAATGGTTGGAATATAGTCAATGGTAGATTATGGCTGGGACATAGTCAATGGTAGACAATGGTTGGAACATAGTCAATGGTAGACAATGGTTGGAACATAGTCAATGGTAGACAATGGTTGGAACATAGTAGTTGTAGACAATGGTTGGGACATAGTCAATGGTAGACAATTGTTGGGACATAGTCAATGGTAGACTATGGTTGGGACATAGTTAGTGGTAGACAATGGTTGGGACATAGTCAGTGGTAGACTATGGTTGGGACATATGTCTATATAATGAATTCACGTTTTTTTTCATGTGAATCATAAAAATATTAATGATTAAAAATGTTGTTATAAATCTTCAACCTAAACAATATTACACATGTTTCTAATGGGTCTCCTGGGGCACTTGTACGCTACAAAGTGTTTCACAAATAGCAGTCCAAGTTTATTCTACTTCGCATGCTGCTGATATAGGCTTATAAAGCTCTAGTAACAGAGAAACAAAATAAAAATCATCAAAGAAGTTCACAAAATATTTAAGAAATGTGAAGGGGCAATATTATAGTTCAAAGTTAAATGGAAAGGAGTTTAAATAGCAGTTATAAAATATGCACAATTCAACCATTAAATGATTTGATATGTCTGACATATGAAATTGTACATAGAAACATATTAAACTGATTGTTATATTTCTATCAACTGACAATTAGATTATTACCCCCCTTCTCCACCAAGAGGTCACGGTGAACATCGCTACCAGTACTTCCTGTATGACGACACTAATGGTGGACAAATCTCCCCTCCTAGTGGTCGGAAGTTTCAGCTCTGTCCATTCCTGGCAAAGCACAAGATTGGTCGTCAACCCGTGGCATCCTTTCAGTTTAGGCACATACGACTGTAGACCTGACTCAACTTTTGAATGAGCCAAGGGTTTTGTTTGTTTCAATTTCATCAGAGCTAATAAAAAATACAATGAAATCTTCCATGTTGTCGTGTTGCATTATTCTATACTGCTGAAGCATTTCAACAAAACTTTACCCACACATTAAAATGGAAAAATCAGCAACAGAAAATCTTGTCTAAAAATTGGATTAGCAAAAACAAATATTTAATTAACAATTTTATTTTAAAAAGTTTTCTCTATAAATGATATTCACTTAAAATGAGGATTAGGACAAATATGGAAACGTCCATTATTCTTATTTTGATTTGAGCAATTACTGCAATAGCTCAGAAGTGTTGCTCTTTCAGAACTCCTAAATAACAATCGCCCAAGCCAACTGGCCTAGAAAGTTGAGCATTAACTCGAACAGTTTCGGACAACTTGTTTTAAAAATGTTTTATATGTATGCGCATCCACTAAATAGTTTTTATTCTTCAAAAATGAACGCTTTGAAAAGACTATAAGAAACATTGGTAGACACGACAGATTGTTTTGTTGTGATTCGGTGACACTACTACTGAATCTATACAGTAGTAAAGAAGCCACTCTAAATAACCTCGTTCTCATGTTTTAAAATGTGAATGTTAAACCGTTGAAAAAATTCATTGGAAACACAGAAAATTTGCTAGGGCGTTCTCTATACAATTTTAAACTATAGACTTTTTAAAAACTGTAACACCTTCAATTTTGTTATTTCTTGAATGGCTTAATCGCAACAACATCGGCCTTCTATCGTGTAGACTCGAGACTTCGAGTTAGATTTTAGACTCGAGCAACTTTTTATAAAAATAAAAATAGCTTTTGAAAAAGCCGCATAAAAACCTCCCAGATACACCCTACCCCCACCTGATCCACACAAATGATTGGACCTTAGCTCACTGAGCATTCTATAACCATGAAAGTTATGCTAAACAAAAAAAAAACAAGGTTACAAAAGACAGTTTGTGTGGAAACACAAACTCAAAATCGGCCCCCGAAGTGGTCCACCTAGGCAGGCTTCAATATTTTCAGAAAGAAAATCCAAATGAAATTATTTCAAAGACAAATAAGAGATAAGAATGGAGAATGAAGGTTAACAGATCTTGTGTAGTGCCCCAACGGTCCCGCGGATCAAAGAATAGGTGAAAGTGAATGTAAATTTAGATGTGAACCTGGCCTAACTAGTTCCCCTTTTAGACCTTGTGGCAGATGATGTTAGGTTCATCTGTTTTTGTGGCCTTCGGTTAACGAGGGTGTCATGTAGCCAGCACAACGACTAACCGCCTTTACTTTTCCCCAACTAATGTCAGGTACCCATTAGAGCTGAGTGGACTCAGAGGCTCCCAAAGATTCCAAAGTTGAAAATCCCAGTCTTCACCAGGATTCAAACCCAGGACCCCGGTTCGGAAGCCAAGCGCTTTACCGCTCAGCCACCGCGACTCCCCTGGCCTAACTGATGTCTTATAATTGATCCAATTGTTTTGAAAAGGCTCAATCTCCTATTCAAATCCTTTTTTAAAAAAAAAAAAAAAAAAAAAAAAAAAAAAAAAAAAAAAAAAAAAAAAAAAAAATCCATGACGTAAAATTTTATTTTTTTTAGGAAAATTAAATTTATCAGATTACTATTCGTTTTAAATTAGGTCTAACTTATAATGCCTACTAATTAGCTTTTTCTCTTTAAAAAACTGCTTGCATAACTGATTTTAAAAATTAGATTTTTTGCTTTCAGACGGACGGACAGACGGACAGACATTTCGCACAAAACTTAAAGCGTCTTTTCCCCTTTCGGGGGCCGCTAAACAGACTAAAATATTTCAAATTACACACATTTATTGTTTACTGTTTAGATCTATCAAAAATTAATTACATGATTTTGATTCAAAATAATTGATGCAATTTCACTCAAATTAAGTATTGTTTTTTTTTAAGTATTTTTTTTTTTGCAAAGAGCAGATAAGCGTGTTGCTATAACGTTATTTTAAATATTACTTCATTTTGTCTCTGTTTTTTTTTTTTTTTAATTCCTTTCAAAAAGCACTCATTCTTTATATCGGCGATTATTACCAAAATATGGACCAAAAAGAAATGCTGCGGGATGATAAGGGAGGTAAGATGGAATTGAATTACATAGTCATTTAAATAATTATTTATGTCCCTTGGTTCATATCGCTGAAGCGTGACCTCCGTGACGAAGGTGCCGGCTGGAGTAGTCCAATTTTTCGGATCAGATTTAAAAAACAAACAAACAAACATGAAATACTATATAAAACCCTTTCAAAAAGAAAATACTACCTTTATACAACTTATGAGAGCAATTAGTTTTCTCTTTATAACTAATGAATGTTAGATTAAAAAAAAAAAAAAAAAAATATTATATCCCATTACCCCGAAAAAAAAAATGTGTTTAAGTGAATGTATAGCTCTACTAGTTCTTTAAATATTCCAATGATAGTATTTTAGATCTAGATTTAGAAGGCAATGTGAAAAATAAAAGCTCCTGAACATTAATTTGTTAAACTCTTCAATGTAAACGGTCTGATTGTTGTAAATGTTGTAAATTCCCAAAGACGTATATATATATTCGACATAAATATCTCCTATTTCTCTAGCCAATTTTTTTTTCTTTTTATACATTGAAAAAAAACATATAACGGTCAAACTAGAGTTTTCCTAGTGTGGTCAACAAGTTAGTAATTCTTTTACCAAAGTTATACACCAACTGTCAAATTTCTAAGAAAATTGTTATAGCCGTTATATCCGTGTCCAGGTTCCAGTAAAAATAAATATATTTGGTCTGAGAACTAGACTTAGATCTAGATCCAACTTCAGTTTTGAAAGGAGACTATCGCGTTCTTGAAAGGACTATCGCGGAATTTTCGAATGTAAGACATTATCATTGATTCGAGTTTAACTTCTCTATTAAAATATGTCTGCCCGGCTCCCCCCCCCCCCCCCCAAAAAAAAAAAGTAAAGGACCTTTCGGGCTTCCCACTGTCCAACCTGGTACTAAAACCTCTTTCATTCTACAATATCTTGAATAGAGTGATAGAAAAGATAGGGCTGATAATCATTGAGTTCCTTTAGCAATAAAAAAACACTCTTATAGCAGAAGAAATTACCTTACCTAACTCAAAAAATATAGAATCAACATTTTGTAAAATTAATACCACATCAACATCCCTAATAATAGGCAGTATTTACAGACCACCAAATTCTAATTTAGAATACATGCAAAAACTATGTAATCAGTTTACTACACTTAAAGAGTCAATCAAAATTCAGTTTTTTGGATTATGGGTGATTTCAACCTACCTGATATAAATTGGAAAACACAAACTAACCATAGCTAAACACCAAAACCTTAAGGACATACATGAGCTTTTCATAGAAACTTTACACAACCTAAGTTTAGATCAAATCATTAAAAAGCCAACTAGATTAAACAACACATTAGATCTCTTCTTAACCAACAGACCAGGATTAGTAGTAGATTATGATATTATCCCTGGTCTATCAGACCATGAGATCATAAAAATATACAGACAGATAAAAGCAGTAGCCAATATAAAACCCAAAAGAAGAATCCACTCTTGAACAAATGCAACTTAACACAACTACACCAAGCTGCATTAAACTTCCAACAAACATTCTTATCAGAAAAAGACATTAACCAACCAGTCGATGACCTCTGGAATTTCATAAAAAAATATCTTAAAAACATTATAGAAAATCATATACCAACTAAATGCACACTAAACAAAATAAATAAATGCTGGTTTAATAACAGATTAAAGAAGCTTTGTAAAAAGAAGGAAAACATATATAGAAAATTTAGAGAAACTAAGGCAGAAAGAGTTTATAAAAAGTACATAAAAATTAAACACCTAACCCTAAAAGTAAGCAGACAGATGCAGAGTGAATACATAAACAATGTAATCTAGCTGGAATATCATCAGGTCCAGATGATTTATTCGGTCTGATGTTGGCTAATAGCTTTTGAATTCCCTTTTCTTGTAGTTCTATATCTCCTATGTTGTCTACTTGGTTCAAATTAAGTAATATGTCTTTGTCTCCTGGGGCTGAGAATGCTGATGCAAAGTATTTATTTAGGATGTTAGCTTTAGTGCTAGTATTATATTAATGTTTGACTAATTTTGTTTACAAATTCGAGATTAGAGTGCGGTGGGTTAAAATATCAATAAGTAGCATTTATTATAAAGATATCTGATTTTGTTCACAAAAAAATGTATTTCTAAACAAAAATTAAACCACTGATTTAGGGTAAAAAAAGGGTGGGGGTGGAGGGAAGTAGATTCAATAGGTGGTATGTGTTCAATTGAAATCAGTAGCGTCAAAAATATAAGTATACGTGTTAGCACTAAAAGAGTAAGACCGGCTTTGAAGACCTCACATTTTTCTTTGGCATTTTAATCACAAGGCGCTACATATGGAAAAAAATGCATATCAACCTACTAATTGATGAAAAAGATATGACATCTCGACAATCTATTTGCTCTGGTCTACATTCTACTAGTGGAAGTGTTCACAATATGATTAGTATTCAAACTAGTCAATGAAAAGCTAATAATCCTGACACATGAGCCGGAACAGAGAAATTGACATAAAATCAATGACGATATCGAGTCAATAGAAACCATTGTTGGCCTCTTCATTTACAGTAAAGTTTATTGACATTGAAACGTCAAGTAGATAGAATAGATTCTCTGATGCATTATGACTGGTAGCCTATTTTAAAAAAATAGAGTTGCCCCATTATTCTAAGTTTGATTTTCAGTCAACTGACTTGAGTTCTCCCTACAATGAACATTCAACACAACAACAAAATAAAGTTGGATGTAAGACATGCATTTAAAGTTGACATCTAGTCGTTCAGTTGATTGCTAAGTGATGAATAGACATGTTCTACATACCAGCTCTACAAAACACTAAACACACCTTCTCTTCCCCACCACAAAACGTATAATCCCTTGCATGTAGACCAACTTATCAAGAAGTCATTATTGGGACATTTATCAATAACCAATTGAATCGATCTTACAGCTACCATAATTGGTAAAAAATGAGATTGTATGAATGAGACAGATGGGGAGGGTAAAGCACACTGTATGGTCTAACTTGGCTTTTCAGTTGACTTTGAAGACTAAAGCCCGTTAATCTTAGAGCAACAATTTGTGACTAAGCACGTCGTGGAGGCTTCAGAATGAGAGGAGAGAGAACATAACCGTGGTTTCACAGCCTCCATTCCCCCCCCCACCTCACTTTTAACCTTGAGTACTACTGGACTGTACAAATAAAAATCTGCGCTCACTTTTAGTTTGTGATTCCTTGGATTAACTAAGACTGTCTCGTGAGTAAACTTTTTTTTCTATCAACCATTCAGGCATCTGATCATTTGGACTATTTTTGCTGTACTTTAAAAATTAATAGAGGGAGATAGCTATTGTTCTTATCAATACAATACACAGCAGATCATTATATGTTTATATGTTAAAATGTGTGTACATTTATACATGTGTATGTGTCAATAGTATTGCTTGAAGCTTCAGTGAAAGTATTTATAAGGAAACTAGCATTACACACCGGATACACCCGTTGATTTTATCCCAAGCTTTTGATTATGGTCGGAACATCCTTTTTTGAACTAACATTACAGATCCACAGTTTAACGTTCTGTCTAACATACTTTTTAGCCCGTGAGTTATTGTATCTGTTACAATGAAATGAAACGGCCGGCTATATCTTTCCTTCTCTATGTCTCTCTCCCTAAACCTAACCCCATTTTTTCTTTTTTTTTTTTCACCCTGCGTATCGTAATATTCTCTGACATAGAGTTTGACTTGAATTGGAACCACTAAATTTATAACGCCTTTTTTGACGGCACACACACACACACACACACACACGTGCTTCTAGCCCATGAATTCTAGCATCACTTTTATTTATCCGCTCTCCTCCAGTAAATAACTTAGTCCTACGTGCAATCTCTTAGTTTTCTTCGGCTTCTCAGTGTAGTAGACCACTGAAACCGATGAATGAATCCTTTTACTTTTAATGGTACTGGGAGTAAGTACATAAAAATGTATACATTAGAGCAGGGGTGGGCAAATTACGGCCCGCGGGCCACATGCGGCCCGCCGGAGTGTTTTATGCGGCCCGCCGACACCTCCAGAAATCAGGTGTGCCCACAGTATATTCATGTAAAATGCAAATATTAAAAAAAAAAATTATATAAATTATTGAAACTATCTCATTATAAAAAGTTTCAAGTAAACAAAGATTATGCTCATTAGGCTTTACATCAATACACTCGATTGAAGACATAATATCTGAGTGTTGGGTAGGCTTGAAACGAGTTTACAATTGTTTTTTTTAATAATAAATATCCCAACCATAAACTCTAAACAGGAAAGTTTGCATAAAGCTGCATAAAATTACACTCTATTATTGTATGAAATTGGTATGTATCAAATTTCAAGAGTAAGGGGTGTGACACTGGAAGTTCCGATTCTTGATCAAAATAATCCAATGTATCCTCTAGCGTGGGCAACGCAAATGAGAAGAATATTATATCTCAAGGAAGAATTTGTTATATAACTTGAAGGACATTGACTGTGACTTTGTTACTAATATTTCTAAGGAAGAGTGGAAGACAGATTTCATGTTTTTAATCATTTCTATTGCAATTGGCTGCTTGCAGATAAACGCAAATGAATGTTAAATCTTTTTTTATAAAAAAGGCTTTCCCATTTCTACAAGCAAGAAACATATTTTTTTTTTTGTCATTTTCATTGGCTGAAAGGTGAAACTATTTCTAGTGAAATGATTAAAACAACAACACTTATTAAGATTCCTTACATGTGCAATTTATAAAAGCAAATTTTAGGACGTCAAGAACCAGTTTTCAATACCATCAGCTCACCATTTAGCGCTGATGCAAATTCAGCTCCAGAAGACATAACTCCAAGCAAAGAGAAGTTCCAGTCAGCACTACCACGGGAGTCCCATGGGTGTCAGAAGCTGTATTTCCACACTTAAAAAACTTTGCTGCTGTTCACACTATTTGGTTAAACTTACATCTGTTCTTCTTCTTCTTCGTTCTCACTTTACATGGTGTAGGGTTCAGATCAGTAATCCTATATCTGAGTTGAACCGCGCAGTGGTCTTTGTGTGGTTTTGGGGCCATAGTCTTGTTCGGGTCTCTTGATTTAGTATGCACCATTGAAGGACATGGTCAGCATTCTCTGGGGATGCTCCACAAGGGCAAGTTTCGCTCGTCCCGACATTTAACTTCCGAACATATATTGTCTTTTTCTGTGAGCAAGTATTCTTTTTTTTTTTTGTGGAAACTAAATAAGTATAATCACTGGTCAATGTTGACTGACTGTAATTTGACAGAAGTCACACACAGAGGTAACAACTAGTAAGATAGTTTTACAGTTATGAAACATTATGCACGAGTGTAAAAAGTAAAATACTGCGCATTAAGTACAACTGTATATTTATGGGGGATATTGTGATATAAAATTAAAACAGCAATTTATAAAAATGGTTAAATTAGTTTCAAAAATTACTTACTCTTGTTGTAATTTTTCAACGTGGAGTGTGGTAAAAATAGAAAGAATTGTGAATATAATACAGTTTAAATATTAAATAGAAGACATTTTACACAGTTAGATAACTTTCTAAGTTATATATATATATATATATATATACACAATATATACATATACATGTATATATATACATGTGCGGCCCGCCATTCCCAATTTTTTTTAATGCGGCCCTCGATTAAAAAAGGTTGCCCACCCCTGCATTAGAGGAAAGGCTTTGGAAAATCAGAAGCCAGCAATCTTTAGGCAGCTTGCAGCACACGGTGCTACACCCAGACAGAGCCTGCGATGACGCTTTTCCCTAATTCTATCGGCTCATGCCGTTCATTTGGATAGATTAGAGTTTCAGAAAGAGGGCGACATCGTTCCAACTATAGTTAATGCCCAGACATTCATTTATCTCATTACTATGAGATGATCCGAAGTCGTTTCTCTACTGAAAGAGGCCTATACTTTGTTATAATGAGACATGTCTTCGAGTCTGAAGATTAAGTGCAGCATTTTACATGGCTCCAGCTGTCATCTACAACTTTTGTTACATCCACCGAAGACCTAACCGTTGTTTGCCAGTGGTTGGCTTCAGTTCTCTTTTCACCAACTAGACCTTTTCTAGGCATTAGATTCCATTTTGGTTTCAAATGTGTAATGTCTTAGTAAGCGATCTCTCTATGTGAAGCACCTGCTGCCAGTTGTTCTCTTCAATCTGGCTGGTCTTTAGAAAGCGTTCTCAGGTGTCAATTCTGTTTGTATACATTATGTATGTTATTGTATGTAATAATGATTTTTGATGTTCTGAAAGTGTTCCTTGCAACCACCATTCTATCAATGAAATTTTACTTCTGAATGAGATTTCAAAACCTCTATTATGCACATAATCAACAACAATGTAGTAGCGTAGCAAGGGTATATGATGCTTGGTGCGGAAGCATAACAAAGTATAAAAACATCAAAGTATAACACCAAACAGATGTTAAAAAAAACTGTTGCTAATGAAAAACATCGTTACTAGAAATCATTGTTACAAAAAGTTACTTGTCATCAATCCTAATTGCTATCTGATTTATAAAATAAGCAATGATTTTATTGACACAATTTTTGTTCATACTTAATGAAATGCCCAGTAAGACAGTCGTAGGAAAACACAATAAACATACAAATTGGAACAAGTACAAACAAAGGAAGTTTGGGTCATGAGGCCCTCATCAGCTACAAAACAAACAAAAGACAAACAATTAAAACTAACATGGTAGATGCCTACCATGTAAAGCAAATCTTTTTTAGCCTTCTTTAAGTCGTTGCCAATTGATGAATCTTCCGTTATTGTTTTTTTTTCAAAAGAATTCCACAATTTTATTAAAGAACTTAACAAAACGAGCAATACAACTCTTTTTCGAAATTCAGAGAACCTCAGTTTACAATAAGAATATAACATGTTTCTCATCATTTATTTCACAAAATTGTTGAAAGATGTGTTCAGTCTCGGCATGGGCTTGTATTTTATTTACAATATTTATAATTAGATTCAAATAGGAATGAATATTCATATTGGCTCTATCTATTTTGAAGCACACTATTATGTTTTAAATAGAAAGGTTGATACATTCTACAACAGTCGTCCACACATTGCGAACCACTTTATGCATATTAAATAGGTACAAGGTGTACTTTTTACTATTCGGCTAACTATCCGGCATGGATATTCGACCGGAGCCGAATATGGCCGAATAGTGGAAAATGCCGAATATTCGGCAAAAGCAGGAGCCGGATCTACTATCGGGTGCACCCTAGTGAATTAGATGTCGTAGATCGAGAGATTTTATGTTCTGCGCATGCGTAGCCTTTCCGTCTTGAATGGGATATAAGTACGTTAGGACGTCTAAATTCGCAGATATAAGGAACGAATTTATGTAAAAATGCTTTTGAAACACAAATTTGAAGGTTAATTTTATTAAATAATGAAATCGAAAGGACTATATGTTGTATTTTCATTTGTCAAAGTAAAAAAATATCTTTGAAAAGTGTAGTTCTTAAAATTAGAGCTAGATCCTTTCTGTCTTGTCTCACGTAAACATGGTTTTATGAGCTGGATCATGGATGGGCAAATTATGGCCCGGGGGCCACATGCGGCCCGCCGAAGTGTTTTATGCGGCCCGCCGACATCTATAGAAATCAGGTGTGCCCACAGTATATACATAAAATAATGCAAATATTTAAAAAATACCTTAATAAATTATTGAAACTGTTTCATTATACAAGTTTTAAGTAAACGAAGATTATGCTTATTGGCTATACATCAATACACTCGATTCAAGACACAATCTCTGAGTGTTGGGTAGCCTTGGAACAAGACGGCAAGTGTAACAACTGATGGAGCTCGATCTTTGCTGAAAGGTGAAACTATTTTAGTAAAATAATTAAAAGTACAACACTTATTAAGATTCTTTTATTATGCAATTTATAAAAGCAAATTTTAAGACGTCTAGAACCAGTTTACAATACCATCAGCTCACCATTTATCTCAGAAGCTGATTCAGCTTCAGAGGACATAACTCCAAGCAAAGAGAAGTTAGAGTCAGTACTACCACGGGAGTCTTATGGGTGCCAGAAGCTGAATTTCAACACTTAATAAAACTTTGCTGCTGTTCACACTATTTGGGTACACATTCAACCGTTCTTCTTCTTCCCCTTCGTTCTCATTTTACTTGTTGGAGGGTCAAGGTCTTAAGCTTGTTTTAGGGCTACTTTACAAAAGTAACTGTTCCAGTTAATACCCAAGGAACATTCATGCCAAGATTTATGAAGATTGGTTAAACGGTTTTGATTTTTATTCGGGACATACATACATACATAATAAGGCTTGTCTTCGAGTCCGAAGATTAATTAGGAATGCAGTATTTCCCGTGGCTACGCAGCCCCAGCTGTGACCTATATATTTTGCCACAACAGGGCAAGCATAACGATTGTCCGCCGGTGGTCAATTAAGATTTTCTTTTCGCCGTCAGCGTGTGTCCTCGGCAGCTGCTCTCGTCTATGTCAGCTAAGACAAATTAGCCCCAAAGTTGGTCTTTAAATCATTGACGTGGTGCACCTCTGTTACGTCGACCACCTTTTAGCTCACAAAAAAAGACTTCATTTGGCATACGTTTGTCTCCCATGCGGGATACGTGCCCTGCCCAGCGTAACTGTCGGACCATGATCTTATCACTTGTCTGGACCATTTGGAAAGGGGTAGGGAAAGAAAGAACGGGGTAGATGAGTGATCGCTTTTTAAATGTATTTAAAAGAAAAAAAGAGAACGACATTAATTCGAACTTGTGGGCTAAAGCCATCTCAGGTTTTACAAGCCAACGTGAAAACGACTCTACTGGCGAAGAGTCTATGAACATGGAAGATTGTATAGTTATCTATTTTTTCTATTTCATATTTGTGTTCATTAAGCCTTAGACGACAATCTATAAAGGGTATTAATTCAGCTTATGCCACCACTTCTGTCAAGTACAAATTCTTTCCCTTGTTTCAGATACCAAACAAAATAATTTATTACCGATAGTTAATTAACTAATTGGTTGATTTTTATAATTGATTCTTGTGCTGTCAGGTAAAACAACTAATTGGGCAAAAAAATTAAGCTTGATCCGAGATTGGGTGTCAGAGAAATAACGTGTTCAAACTTTCGGCCAAACAGACAGTGATTCCTGAACTCAATTTTTAACGTTGTTTCTGTTCTTAAATTAGAAGCAAGTTAACTATAATTTGTCTTAATTAGTTTGTCAGCCTTAATTTTGAAGACATTATTTATGTTTCTTCTTTCATCTCTAGTTCCCACTATAATGTCCAGCACCCTCTACATCCCCCCCATTGTACTTAGCGCCCCTACCACCCCTTGGCTCCTAGCGCCCCTAATTTTAACGAAAGCGCCCTCGTTGAAGACCACTGCATTACACCAAATAGATATAAAAAAAAAGGTCTTCCTGATGTGAGGCAATTGCAAGCATGCACTTGTCACCCAGAGCTCATCGGGCCCGCCAGCACACCTTCACACCTGTCTTCAACAATTTGAACAGCTGTTAGGCCTGTATCAGAGAAACGTTGGATCTATTTGAACTGTATATCTCTCCACAGAACAACTGGACAACATAAACACTCTACATATAGAAAAAAATAGAGAAATCACTAAATCAAAATCAAAACAAAATGTATTCTCCATTCCTAATGAAGATGGTGATCTCATGGAAACTAACTTGTAATCTTGTATTTATTGTTTAAATGGTCTACATTGTTCCTAATTTTAAAATAAAAATGTATGCAAACTACGCCCTGACCAGAGTCATGAACAAGTTGACTACAACTATCTCTCAATACATTGTCGACTTTTCCAGGTGCAACACCATGTCAAGCAACAAGGTTTGATCTCACAAACCTTTTGGATACGAAGTCAGTGACACTTTTCTCAAAGAATAGCATGGATCAGAAAGAAGTGAGTGTTGTTTTAAAATTAGAATTTCGGAGTTTCAATCTAATCATGTTTATTCTCTTTCTCTGTCATTATTCATTCAGTCTCAGTTTGATGGAGTTTAATCAGAGTCCTACAGAATAAGATATTTACTTGTCGGTCTATTTACAATTAAATTATAGTCAAATCATGATTGGTACGAAACAAATGTTAACAGACATCGCGAAACTGATGGGTTTATTTCCCGAAGCGCCAGCGACTTGAAAAGTGTTTTTTTTATGAAGTCAATTATTTATTAAGGTCTCAATTGAAATAGACAGTTCTATACAGTATTTCCAATTTGAATTATTGTATTTAAAAGCAAATATTACTTAGATTCTATATTGTGTTAATTAATGTTTAAAAATTGTTTAGTTTCTAACCTGTTGCATTGAAATGAAAGATTCGAACTACGCCATATCTCATTGAGAACAATGTAAATGAAAATTTTATGTTCAACTTCGGGAGTTTGGTTTATCAGATTAGTTGGCGTACCATCAAGCTCCCTTGTTAGGTAAGCAAAGCAAGTGAATAACTCATCGTACTTGGAGGTTAAGTAAAAATCACATGAAACATCTATTTGCTAACAACTTAAACTATAAAGTACAAACTATCAACAACAATAATATCTTCCCCCATACAAAATGCACAATTAAAACTTTTAAACTTTCAATCAATGTAGGACCAGTGAGACTGTTTGTTATTAAGGAGTCTCTTAAGAGGATGTACCGGTGTCCATCCACCTTAACAGTCCTGAACTCACAGTCTTAGGCCATGTTTCTCAGCCTTAGCATGACTGAGTCGACAATTCACCCGTTTTCTTGTCGACAGAGCGTGATCATGTATCATGAGAAAATTCATTCTTAAGTTTAACGTAGATATTCTGAAGAACTTTGAGTCTTCAAACGTTGGGCATTCACTTATATAGACCTAGTTTCCCAACAGTTTCCTTTTATCAATCTCACAGTGAGAAACTGTAAGATAAAATGTTCCAATGTTCTAAGCCAGTGAAGTCACTTCTCAGCAGCCAATGGGGAGCTAGGCTCTTATGTTTAGTTCTTTGGGTTTAAATAGACGTTCGAATTTGTTTAACTATTTTTTTTTCTTACAGAGAATAGTGTTGCACCAAAATCCAAGTCAATCGAAACGTATTCAAACTAAGACACATAAATCCATTAACATAACATTTCTAGCTTAATAAATTGTGTTAAGAATTAAAGCAACACTGTAAAGAAATCTATTATAAGGTTTTATTTATCTAGAAAGACACATGAACGGACGAAAGATACTTAGGCACTACCACACCAAATCAATATTGTGAACACATTTTCATAAAGTTACCCAAACACAAACAAGTATCAACCCTATCAACAAATTCACCACATGCATGTTTGATGTTACTAGTTGAAAAAAACAACTTTTGAAAATATGTCGCAAGACATTCTTTTGACTACTAAGTAACTTTTACATGCACATTTAAATAAAAGTATTATTAATTTTTTAATACCACTTTCTCAGCTTATAATTTATAAAGCTTTAATAAATGTGTACAAACCTAACAAGGGGATATCTTTATCAAATAACGTATTGTTACGTCTCCCCTACTAACCAGGCTCCCTTCAAACTGCACCACACGACACAACGACCTTAAAGAACCTCACAACTCATAAGGGCTCCAAAGTAACAGTAACAGTTTAATTTCAAATACATTACAAATACTGTACAGTTGGCAACAACATTACACTAACTGTCCAAAACCTAGCCTTGCTCCGCCTGACTTCACACACCGTCTGTCTCTAAACTTCGTCTGTCTGGTCACATTGCGAGGTAACGTGAAGTGAAGTCTTTTTGACACACTCGCTCTTATATAGTGTCTCTATTGGCCTCGAACCTTCTTGACCATTCCAGTTGATCACTTACGCCGTGACTTGCGTGCGTAATATGTACACAGGTCGTTGTCGAACTGGCGTGTACTGTCACTGGTCACGGTTGACCGCTCGTCTAGTGCCGGACTGGTGCGATTTGCGTAGGCTAAAAACACACACAGCCTACGACCATCTGTGTCACCACCGAGTTTGTAACAGTATGCATAATGAATATTTTAAACAAAAGGGTTTGCGTTCAAAACCCCAAAGTAACTCTTCAGTTTATTTTGAACACCATTAGGCCAGTTTAAATGTAGATTTTCAAGAGCATTAAAAAAAAACTCTAAACTAAAATTTCCACCTAACCAAATTCAATTTTTCTTTATGGTGGCGATAAAATAAAAGAAATTGAAAAATGAAATGATCATGATGGAGATTATAAACATTTTCAGTTCAGTTCTTGGTCCTATTACACGATTCAAAGATTGCATTGACTCTAGTGCTAGGTCATAGTTGTGTTCTAGACATCGTTGTTTATTTTGTTTTCTTTCTTGCATGACTTTAATCTCCCTTTCCAGTTATTTTTCTAGTTTGGACTTCTTTTCTTTTCCTAGTGGTTCTATATCTATGCTCAAGGTTTCTAGTTTGGACTTCTTTTCTGTTCCTAGTGGTTCTATATCTATGCTCAAGGTTTCTAGTTTGGACTTCTTTTCTGTTCCTAGTGGTTCTATATCTATGCTCAAGGTTTCTAGTTTGGACTTCTTTTCTGTTCCTAGTGGTTCTATATCTATGCTCAAGGTTTCTAGTTTGGACTTCTTTTCTGTTCCTAGTGGTTCTATATCTATGCTCAAGGTTTCTAGTTTGGACTTCTTTTCTGTTCCTAGTGGTTCTATATCTATGCTCAAGGTTTCTAGTTTGGACTTCTTTTCTGTTCCTAGTGGTTCTATATCTATGCTCAAGGTTTCTAGTTTGGAATTCTTTTCTTTTCCTAGTGGTTCTATATCTATGCTCAAGGTTTCTAGTTTGGACTTCTTTTCTGTTCCTAGTGGTTCTATATCTTTGCTCAAGGTTTCTAGAATAAGGCTCCACTGATTTCTTTCTTTAGAATAGTTTTAAAGTTATGGAATGCTATCAATCATAAATGTTAAAATACTATGAAAGAATTTGACTTAACATTAAATCTATAACTGCCAAAAAGAAAAGATAGATCAAAAATAGAATTTAATATGAATTTCTTTACTGTTTTTACATGGCAAAATACAAATGAAAACATTCAATGTTCATTTCCTTGTGTTAATGGTTTTCATTGCTACACAATGTGCTGGTGAGTTTTAAGACCAAAGTTGGTTTGTTTTGACATGTTATCAGCAACCAGGTCCAGCTGTTGTGCTGGCTATTTTAGGAGACGGACAAGTAGAAGTTAACAGTTGTGCTTGCAAACAACTTGGAATTGAAAGTGCCTATAAATTATCACCAACTTCTTTGCGACGCCCTTTTTAAGCTGCTCTAACAATCAATTACTTTTTAGAGATAAACAACTGGAGAGAAAGTAATGCAAGAAAACAAATGGTTCCCACCAATCAACAATTGAGATCAGTTTGTTCAATTTGATACACACTTGTATGAAATCTAAATGGAAACTGTAGTTACGAGACATGTTTAATGTGATTTCAACAGTATGGAAAAACTAAACAATCCTAAACCAAATCACTGCCTTCTATTCGAGATTAAGGATGAGTGTAGTATTTCCTGTAACCACTCAGTTAAGTCCTTTGCGACCAACATGTTTGAGTACATATGATGCAGACAAAGTAACTAGGAGGTAGATGTAAGTCCTGTAAGATTTCCTTTGGGCATGACATGTTTATCCCGTCGTGAGATTTCTACGTCCTTTTTGTTTCTATCTAATAAGAAAAATATATACAAACAAAGTTTATATTTAGTGTAATAGTAATTTCAGCTAGAGTTTGAAAAGAAAACTTAGGGTAACCATAGAAACAACTAGGGACAGTTAAAAACTCTATTCGTACTAACAATAACAAATCTGTGTGACAAGAAATATTTTTATCAATGGGCTTTGTTGCGCTTATGCGTTTCGTTTCACGGGTTTAAAAATAGAATTATAAATTGGGCCGGAAGTACCTTTTTCCTTATATATCTTTTGCATTTTAAAGTTCTCTTTTTAAATTAAACTGACATTATTATGCTATAATTTTAAGTGTGCCTGATAGAGAAAATTCAGCACAAAAATACGGGTATATGGGATAAAACACGATACAGGTTATAGAAAGAAAAGACCTGAAACAAGCGTGTTAAACTACACATTTACAGTACTTTATTTGACGAGTCTTTTACCCAAGATCTGTGTATTTTTTAATGATTAGTTTACTTCAACTACCCGGCATTTCCGATACACAATTTCACACACAGAAAAATAATTGTAGAAATATATTTTTTTTAAATTTTAAAACGTTTAATGATTTTTTAAAAGGTGTTTATAAAAAGTTGTTATTGAAATAAATTGTGAATATTCGTTTGTTATGAATCTCACTGTCTATTTAGTGTCTGTTCTAGTTTCTTAATGTTTTCTTGAGTTAAGGGGTCGTGTTTTCTCCTGATGTTTATACCTGATTTCTCTTATCAGCCGTTGTGAGACACTGGTCCAAAATAATGCTAAGCTTATACATATAAAAAAAATCGCATGTGAATATAAGAATGAACTTGTTTTAGATGAAGTCCATTTATTATAGTTGCTTTGAAAAATTGATCTCACTCATGCCATGGACCTTGTCCTAATAGTCATAGATCTATACAATCTAGTTATCTGTAATCTATATAATCATAAATATTCAAGTTGAATTTTTTGGCGTAATGCTGGGTCAAATGAGGCTGCAATTGCACGAAGGCATCGACATCAGGTTTCGTTCGGACGGCAATATGTTCAATCTTCAACGTCTACTAACCCATACAAGAACAAAAGAAATGTCTCTAAGCCGATAATTGCGTCCTGCTAGCTAACAATGAACATGATCTCCAGATTCGGTCAATGAATTCGCATACGCTGCCGCCTTTTTCTGTTTATCTATAAACCTCGGGAAAACATGTTTTAGAAGTGACCCAATAATACCTACTCAGCCCAAATGATCACCGTAAATGGACGTCCCTTTAACGTGGTAGACTACTTCACATATCTAGGAAGCATAGTATCGAATGACACAACACTTTCAAGAAAGTTGATAACCATCTGGCCATGGCCAGTAGTGCTTTTCGGCGCCTCCAAGGGTGAGTTGGCGGAATAGATCGCTCCGCCGGCCTATAAAAAAAAAGTGTCTACCAAGCAGTGGTTCTCCCAACCCTTCTATATGCATCTGAGACATGGACATTATACAGAAAGCAATTAAGACTTCTTGAGCGCTTTCACCAAAGATGCTTGTGCTCCATCATGGACATACGGTGGCAAGACCGCATTACAAACAGCGATGTCCTTGCGAACGCCGGTATGGACAGTATAGACTAGTATAGAGGGACTTCTTATGGTCCGACAGTTACGCTAGGTAGGGCACGTATCCCGTACGGGGAACAAACGTATGCCAAAAGCAGTCTTTTTTGGTGAGCTAAAAGGTGGTCGACGTAACAGCTTAGGCGCTTACTTGCCACAGCAGACATAAAAGAGAGCACCTGATTGCATGCGGTCTCAGAACGAGACAGACATCTGGAGGTCACTCACGAAGGCCGCGGGATGCACATTTGAGACCTAAAGAAAATCCGCTGCCGAGGACAGACTCAGACGGCGAAAAGAAAATCTTAATCGACCATAGGCCGACAAAGGTTATGCTTGCAATGGTTCTGGGAAAACATGTAGGTCACAGCTGGGGCTGCGTATCCACGGGAAATATTGCATTACTAATTAATCTTCAGACTCGATGACAAGCCTTATTATTATTATAATGGTACATTAGGTCTAGGCGTTGAAGAGTAGATCTATAAGTAGAAGTATGTTCAATATTGTATAGATAGTAAATCTACTGAGTCTGATCTAGACTAGCTATAGAATTTTTCTAGATCTAGATATAGACTCTAATAGGCATATCCTAATTAATAAACTTTAGTCAGGTAAATCTAAATCTAAACTAGTGACAATCTAGTTTCAAGATAGAATCAAGATTTCTAAACTAGATTCGATCTGAAAAGTAGATCTAGATATTGAGTTTATAAACTGTCATTAAATCCGAAGATTAATGATGAGTGCATGGTAATTATTTACTAATTATTTAAATGTTTCACGAATCACATGTGCCCATGTGGTGATATATCTACGCCTACGGTATACGCAGAACCGTCAATGGCGTGAACTGTATACGCAGAACCGTCAGTGGCGTGAACTGTAGACGCAGAACCGTCACTGGCGTGAACTGTATACGCAGAACCGTCAGTGGCGTGAACTGTATACGCAGAACCGTCAATGGCGTGAACTGTATACGCAGAACCGTCTATGGCGTGAACTGTATACGCAGAACCGTCAGTGGCGTGAACTGTACACGCAGAACCGTCAATGGCGTGAACTGTATACGCAGAACCGTCAGTGGCGTGAACTGTATACGCAGAACCGTCAGTGGCGTGAACTGTATACGCAGAACCGTCAATGGCGTGAACTGTATACGCAGAACCGTCAGTGGCGTGAACTGTAGACGCAGAACCGTCAATGGCGTGAACTGTATACGCAGAACCTATTGCGACTTGACGGTTTTGTAAGTTTGTCTGCTGCGCTGCACGAGATGCCAAAAAATATGTAGATTCTAATATTCTAGATCTATTCCACATAATTTATTGACATAAATCTACTAATCTCATTCATGATATGTAGCTCTAGATCTTCTATATTACCAACGCATTCATACAGATTTTAATATAAAGATTTAATTATACTAATAAAGAGATGTTATTTAGATCTACACGGTGTTAGCGAATAGTGTTACACAAAAACCTGTTTTTTTCTAAAATCTGATGCTTGGTGTGTAATAGTAAAACAGCAACTACCTAAATAAATCGTAAATAGAGAGCAAATACCTATATTTATTATAGTATATATAGGTCTGTGGTTTTATATTATATAACTTTCGTAACTTCTTCTGTAGAGAAATGACTTTTGTAATTTCTTTTACTGAAAATTTGGGCTATTCGCGTCTGACACATATATAATTTTTATGTGCAGCATCAAAGCCCATTGTTTTTGTTTAGCGCAGTTTCATGCTTTTAGATTTCTCGCTGCGCTATGATTTATCACCTGTCTTGAACAGTTGGGAAGGAGGAGGGAGAAAGAAGGGGGTATCTGAGTGAAGGTTACCGTGATAGCTTTTAAATGTATCTATAAAAAAAAGTTGTACTAGAATTCGAACTCGAGGGCTCTAGCCTCCTCAAGCCAATACACTAACCACTGAGCCAGCGAAGTGCTTATAAAAATAGAACATTTTATTGCTATATTTAGTTAGCTTCAAACCTTATTTTCAACACAAAGTATAAAGTATAATTCAACTTATACACCACTGTCAAGTACTATTACTTGTTATTTTAATCCCTAACCCTAATTGTCTCACTTTAAACGTTTAATCCAGATCAATATGATCAAGATTAGTAGATCTAGGATATCTAGTGCCAAGCGGTAATAGTGTATAATATGCTTTTCAAATCTGATCCACTTCTTAATGTGATTCTAGTCTAGATCTCGATCTAGTCTAGATATATAAAGTAGATCTAAAGCTAGGATTCTAGATCTATTGTAAGTCTAAAAGATCTAAATCTAGCAGTAGAATATGGATTGATGATTACAGATGGTTAATAACATAAGAAAACGTTATTCTAAATGAATAATATTGCTGCCTCTAAGTCTAGATCTAAGCCTAAACTTAATTGTAGTCACTGAGCATAGACTATATAATCTAGATGTAGATCTGAATCTGGATCTATATTCTATATTTAGGCTACATTTAGATTTAGATCTAGATATAATGTAGATTAGATTTAAATAAATCTATATGTAGAAAAAATAGGGCTAGATGATGGCTAGATCTATAAGTTATAATAAAAAAACGACATTAAATAATCTACATAATCTTCTAGGTCAGGGGTGGGCAACATTTTTGTATCGAGGGCCGCATTAAAAAAGTTTGGTAATGGCGGGCCGCATATATATATATATATATATATATATATATATATATATATATATATATATATATATATATATATTAGAAAGATAAGCTTGCTGTGTAGAATGTCTTTTAATTGATATATACACTGTATTACGATTTTTTTAGATTGCTATTGTCTTTTCATATCACAATATCCACACAAATATACAGTTGTACTTAATATGCAGTATTTATATATTACACTCGTGCATAATGTTTATTAACTGTGAACCCAGCTTTCTAGTTGTTACCCATGTGTGTGACTGCTGTCAAATTACAGTCAGTCAACATTGACCAGTGATTATACTTGTTTAGTTTCCACAAAAAATGCTTCCTCACTGAATGAGACAATTTAATGTTCCGGAAGTTAAATGTCGGGAGGAGCGAAGCCTTCCCTTGTGGAGCATCACCAGAGAATGCTGACCATGATGTCCTTCAATGGTGCGTACTAAATCAAGGGACCCGAACAAGACTCTCCAAAGATTATTCGGAGAACTGCCTGATCTGGAAACCACTACGCGGTTCATCTCAGATATGGGATTACTGATTTGAACCCTTCAACATGTAAAATGAGAAAGAAGAAGAAGAACTGATGTATGTGTACCCAAATAGTGTGAACAGTTTTTTATAATGTGGAACTACAGCTTCTGGCACCCATAAAACTCCCGTGGTAGTGATGACTGGAACTTCTCTTTGCTTTGAGTTATGCCCTCTGGAGCTGAATCGGCTTCTCTTAATAAGTGTTGTACTGTTAATCATTTTTCACTAAAAATTGTTTCACCTTTCAGCAAAGGAAAATGACAAAAACTTTTTTTTTGCTTGCCTGTAGAAATGGGAAAGTATCGTTGAAAGAGATTTAACATGCATCTACATTTCATATGTAAAAAATCAATTGCAAAAGAAAAATATAGATTAAATGAAATTTTGTCTTCCACTCTTCATTAGAAATATTGGTAACAAAGTCACAGTCAATGTCCTTCAAGTAACATAACTATTTCATCCTTGAGATTTTATATTCTTCTCCTTTGCCTTACCCCATGCTTAGCTATCGGATACATTGAATTACTTATTCGAAAATAAGAATTAGTAGTGGTTAACTCCCCTAGATCTAATAATTAATATATGATCCCGAATGCGCCATTATTGTTTAAATTATACGCAGCTTTGTGCAAACTTTCCTGTTTCAAGTTTATGGTTTCAGTCTAAAATCGACCTCCATCAGTTGTTACACTTGCCATCTTGTTCCAAGCCTACCCAACACTCAGAGATTGTGTTTACTTAAAACTTTTTATAATGAGACAGTTTCAATAATTTATATATATATATATATATATATATATATATATATATATATATATATATATATTTGAAATATTTGCATTTTTATATCTATATACTGTGGGCACACCTGATTTCTGTAGGTGTCGGCGGGCCGCATAAAACTACTCGGTGGGCCGCATGTGGCCCGCGGACCGTAATTTGCCCACCCCTGTTCTAGGTATAGAAATATAGCTTGGCTCAGTGGCGTCACTAGGGGGGTGCGGTCCGCACAGGGTATCACCCGTTAGGGGGTGAGACCCAAATTTAAAAAATGCAGTTTGTGAATAACGGACAATTAAAAAATAAATAAATGCGTGTCTAAATATTGAGACATGTTATTCACAATTAATAAATAGATCTATATTTTTTTTTATTTCGACTAAACACATCTTAATTTTTTAATGAAATTATTTGAAAAGGTTTCAAATGTTATATCCTAATTAATATATAAAAAAAAACGTGAAACCTTACTTTCAGATGTATCCCAGGTGCATGTATGCATAAGAACACTGCTTTGATTCAAAAAAAGATGTTTTAATCGAATCTATTGGATTTGTAGCAAGCACCGTAATATCAGGAGGCCAACCAATAGACACTGTTTAACATATGACGACATTCTTCAGGCATAAAATCTGATTGAAATCTCACATGTAATGAATGTAAACTTTGTAGAATTGTAAAGTAACTAAGTGGCCATTGAGATTTCTGAAGGTGTTCATGTTATTTCATTTTTCTGTAAAAGAAGCTCTAGCCAAGATAAAGGAAATGTTACAATGTGTCAGTCGAATGAAATACTTGAATATCTTAGAAGATTTTTCTTCTTCACTAGTGCCAAGAATGGTTCTTCTTCCTGACGGGGTCCATTTAGTCACTTAATAGCAAAAAAAAACTGTAATGGCGCCAAATCACTTTCTTGTTAACTGTTGTCGACTATTTCCAACTAATTGTAATGAAATTAAATCCGATATTGGAATATTCAAAGATGTATGAAGAATTAATTCATCTGGTTTGGAAAATTTGAAAACAAGGGCATCCCGCTGCAAATTCGTTTGACAAGGAAGTCGTTGCTATGATTGATGCAAAGAAGAAAAATAACGGAAGGATAAAGTGCACGGACTGTTTCTATAAAAGCAGAATATTTAAAATTTTGTGACACATTAACAACGAGTCTTTATTAAAAAAGAATTTCCTTAAGATGATTGAAATGGTATATAAACTCAACCCATAGCCGAAAGTAGATCTGTAAAGTTAAAACGTTTATAAATGTTTTAGCAAACGACATAAATAATATGAGAGTCAGTATGACTGTAAGCACCTTTGTATTTTGTTTGACAACACACCTAACATAGCACACACTGACCAGATTCAGAAGTTATACGATTTTAATGGAGACAAAAAAGCTGATAATATAAACTTAATATTTTAAAATGTCTAGAAAAGGTTGAGCTTAGATTTTATATATGGAGCTCAAAGATATGAAAATGCAGCTTCTTTTTCAGAAATGACCCTTTTTAATACGATTAAAATACTTTTTTTTGTTCTGAAATTATTATCATTAGAGGCGCAGCTTAAAATCTATTTTTACTTTACTTTTTTTTTTTGAGGGGGGGGGGAGATGTACTAGAAGGCCAAATATACACTAGAGTAGGCCTATCTTAGACTATTGACAAAGTTTTGACTTATTTAACCTTTTCTTTAACAAACGCCTAACTCATTAGCGCAAAGTGTTATTTTAAAAAAAAAGACTTCTAAAAAAAAAAAAAAGAAGTGTGATTCCGAAGAAAAAAAGATTAAAAACAAGAAGAAAATGTCAGGCGAGCAATCCCAAGATACCGGACTCACTACTGAAGAGGAGAAACAAAAGGTTCACTTTTATGTGCATTGATCGTTTTCTAACTCTGAGCTTCAACTCCTACTGGAAGCAATCATTGATGTAGCAGATAAATTTGGAGCTATCCAACCTAAAAATTCTTTAGTTCAACAATCAACGAAGTTTGTAGATGTCAGTTTCAAAATATTGGCGTCTATGATGATTTTTCAAACAGAAATACCATGACTGAGAAGGGTCTTGAAGCAATAAAATTTATTCTTGACGAAAATAAAGTTGACAGTGTATGATTGATATGCCACTAAGACCTTACAAAATAAACCTAAATCATTTAACAAAGCCTTCTACCGTTTCTTACCATCTGCATATCTATGACGAATGTGAAAAAGGATTTTTAAAATTAAAATTAAGAACTTTTTGAGATAAAGGAACAAACGACACTTTCACAAAGGGAATTAAAAAAAAATAAAAATGAGATCGTTAAAGACATTTACTTTTATTAATTATGTGGAAAGTTTTCAAGATTAAAATCGAAAAAAAAAATAAAAAAAAGTGTAATTGATTTATGGTTACATTGTTGCAAAATTGAAGTAAACATGAATGGCAATGTCTTCCATTCCGAAGATTAAGGATTCGTGCAGAGTTTCACATGACAATACAAACCCACTGAACTGTAGATACATTATAACAACTGAATTTTAAAATTTAATAGTCCCGTATTTTATAGATGTTGAAAAGCCAGATGTATTACAGTTCAAAAAAAAAACACACGAAAAAAAAAGGATTTAAAAAGGATTTAAAAAAAAAAAGGGGGTTGATTCTTACCACACTTTTGTATGGCTCAGAGAACGCTTCCACCAACCGTTTTCATAGTCAGGTATAAACCTGATATAGATTGTAATACATCGTCATTCCAAATGTCATTGAACAGCTATTGTGTGAGACAGATAAGAAAATAAAACAAAATAGAAGCAATTCTATTGGAATGTAGTTGTAGGATGTAGAAGAGACAGAGAGAGAGAGAGAGAGAGAGAAAGAAAGAAAGAGATAGGAGAGAAGCAAGGATTGTTTGATTAATAGTTTTCAAAGTAAACAAAAGCAACTACGGACTAAAATAGACACAATTTAAGAAGAACTGAAAAATACTCTTTCTGAAATGTTTCAGAGACTTAACAAGATGGCTCACCTTGTGTTTAACAAAACTAACTTGGGGAAATTAAAAGATGGACTGTGTGTATTCCTTGATCTGTACAGCGATGTTTTGAATAAAGAATTTGAAAATGGCACCAGCTTCTCCCACGATGAAATTTTGGGAAGACTAGACAAAATTGTAAGTACTTTTTGTATTCGTATTGTTTGAGTGTATCAGTATTTTAACTAACTTAATCTTTAATAATTTTTTAAAGGACCTGCAGAACCATAATGTAGATACATTTTGCACAATTTCATCGCCATCTACTGATAGCCATCTGCTGACGTGAAAAAAACATGACAGAGTAAACAAAAAGTGTATCCATTGACATCTTTCTTAAAACTCAAGTCATTCTTTTCTTTACTATATGCTATATGCTATATACTATATGCTAACTGTGTGTTTTGTCTCCCGCTCTGTTACATGTCCTCGAAGTGGGAGTGATGCAGCGGAGGTGGAGCAAAATCAACGAGAATCGACTTCCGATGTAGAACTCAGTGTTTGGCTGATACCAAGGTTTCTTCCTCCAGTGAAGCGTGGGTTCAACAGGAACAGCAGAAACGGGAGTTCTGGAAGTCGTTGTATTGAGCCAGGAAGGCTAACAGGAATTCAGATATAGTAACAGGGAGGAATAAAGGATTCGGGTTTAGCAGCAGGCAGGAATTCCGCATAACAGGAACCAGTCGGTGTCTGTAGTTGCAATCAGGTTACGACTGTGAGAAATACACATAATGTACATATTAAATACAAATGAAATAAGGCAAATCCAAATTACGTAAGTCCAGTGATGAACACAATTTGACCACAAGGTCCAAGTGAATAGAATAAGGAGCACACTGAATGGAGTCGGTAAATGAACGCCCCTCACCGTTCTAACTAAAATGGAGCAACTGCTCCTGGTTGAAGAAGTTTGAGACTTGTATGCCACTTGGCCAGAAATAGTGATTGGGCAGGAAGTCATGTCATAGATCATGTCACGGGTCAAGATAGACAATGTGACATTCGTTCATGCTAGCGCTTCCCACTTATTTGCTAATGAGGTATTAAGAACACCTGGCTAGAGGTCAGGCGTGACGTGCGCTCAGGGTCTAGACCAAGGGAAGGGGACAGTCTGAAAGGATCTCAGATCGTCTCGCGCTAGTGATAAAGTCAACAATATTGATACACCTGACACTAGAATAGAATACTGAAGGCTTGTCCAGTTGGGTAAACTGGTGAGTAGCAAATGTGGTTTCACATTCGTGTTAAAAGAAGGGGAAAGGTGGGAGAAGATAGTCTGGATACATCAAGCATTTTTCGGGTCGGAGAAATTAAAATATCTTCCCGCGCAGTTCATCGCATAGCGAGGCAAGCTTTTTTGCCACCATCGATGCCTCTTTATAACTGGTGTCCACAGTTTGTAGGTCAGTCGTGAAAGTACGACATCTTGTTTTCCTTGCCCCCTTTCGTCGTCTATGTTAATGCTGTTGTTAAGGAGTGCATTGCATTTTGTCTAAGGAATGGTCCCGCCAACTACAGTTGATGTTCGTTTACAACTTCGAGGACGAATGTTCGATAAAATATTTTTTTCTTTGGTGACTCGATCGCTATGCATCTTCTTGGATGGGTCTCAGAGATCGTTGTTGAGTTACATTTAGCCTCTTTTCCACCTTTGTAATATCATCCATTTCTTGCATGCGACGTCTGAACAATGTTTGTATTGAGGAGGTGAATTCTCGTCGCTTTGCTTATTGATGGATTTGTCCGAATAGCCGTTATTATTGAAAGACAACCACTGCCTTGCCTATTTTCACATCGCGTAGGCACCATTGACCTGTATCCAATGTGTTCAGATTTATCCGGAGGGATATTTTTCCACTTTAGAGGCTCTCTGTCATTTCTAATATATAATTATTTAGAGCCCTGATCGGTATTATAAAGTCAGCAAACTTCAGAGCCCCAATCAGTTTTATAAAGTCATCCAAGTTCAGGGCCCCGATCAGTTTTGTTAAGTCAGCCAAGTTCAGATCAATTAAAAAATTGGGTTCACGTCACGTGATGCCAAAGGCAGTTTGCTTTTTAGTTTAAGCGATTTTTTTTGGAAGATATTCGTGATGCTAAAATATGTAATAATTTCGTTTAAATAATTTTTAAAAATTTTGTTGAAAAAATGGTGATAAAATATGTGAATTAAAAAAAAACTATTATAGTTTAAAATTGCTTAAAATGTTTCTTGTATTGTTTAGGACCTCGAGATATGGCGACCAATACGAAACGTGTTTCTATGTGACCCTTATTACGGTTATATGGATGGAAACTTCTCAGAAGACGAAAAAATGTCACCTGCCAAACTGATGCTAGATTGGTTGAATGTATTTGATCATATAAACATTGAGCTGAGGAGGAAACTAGAGGCTAGTAGAGTTCATATAATTATAACTAACAGTACATAGTACACATAGGGGAATATTTAGTGAATATATAAGTGAATGGAGGCGCAGTGGCTGGGCAGAAAAGCGCTTGGCTTCTGAACCGGGGCTCCCGGATTCGAATCCAGGTAAAGACTGGGATTTTTAATTTCTGGAACTTTAGGCACACCTGAGTCAACCCAGTTCTAATGCGTTCCTGACATTAGTTGGGGAAAAGTAAGGGCGGTTGGTTGTTGTGCTGGCCACATAACACCCTCGTTAACCGTAGGCCACAGAAACAGATGACCTTTACATCATCTGCCCTATAGACCACAAGGTCTGAAAGGGGAACTTTACTTTATATAAGTGAATATATAAGTGATTGATTCATTATAGAAAAAGGGGGGTGATCTCGCGTGCATGATTCATAATACACATAAACATAGGGGATTTGTACAAGTCAGTCCAAAAGAAATTATTTACATCTGATCCTGTTAAAAAATTCTTTGGAATTAGACCTTTGTTAATGGATCTCTCATGTGTATATGTAAAAGGAATATCTGAGCATTGTTTTCAGTAGTAGTATGCATCGCCAATATAGAATAGTCAGGATCAGGACAGAAGACTCAAAAGTAAAGTAGCACTTATACATAAAATACTGAACCATAATCTTCAAATACAAAAACAAAATTTACTAAAATACTTAGAAAGACACAAAGATAAAGGCTGACTCCTCATCCCATATGCTAGGACAAATTTGTACAATTACTCATTCTTCCCTAGTGCTATTAGAGCATGGAATGGGTTGCCTGAGCTAGCCAAGAAAAACAGTGACTTGGCAGAATTTAAGTCATTGGTTAATATGCATGACTGAATGCATGACGCGTAGGACGTAATCATCTTCTTTTTTGAAGTAACTTCTGTATTATATAAGATAAGATAAGATTACATTTATAATTGTTTTTTTTTAAAGATCTAACTACTTTCGCATCTTCTTGGGTACAAACCTACTTGAACACGTCCCAGCCTTTAAAACTACTTTAAGATCTCCTAGTGTAAAAAGTCTAGTGTATGAAACTACTCTAACTTCTCTAACATAAAAACAAACAAAACAACTACTTAAACATTTCCTCATGTATAAAATACTTTACCATCTCTACATGTGTAGAAATGTATTTTCCTAGAGTACAATATTTTATTATGGTTCAGTAGCAATTTCTCTAACAAAAAAAATCTTATTAATATTAAATATCATGATGTAACTGTTTTTAAATGGTTCAATTTATTTTTTTAATGGCAATTCTGAAGATTAAGGAAGATTGCAGTTGCGACCTACATATTTTTCCACACATCTGATGCAGACAAAGCTTTTGTCCGCTGGCGGTTTATTTAAGTTTTTTTTCGTCTTCTTCGCCTGTCTTCACTAACGTGTTTCACCAAGCCTTTGTGAGAGCTCTCTAACTGTCTTTAACGTGTTTCACCAAGCCTTGGTGAGAGCTCTCTAACTGTCTTTAACGTGTTTCACCAAGCCTTTGTGAGAGCTCTCTAACTGTCTTTTTCTGAGGCGATCAGCTACTAGCTATTTTATGCCAGTGAAGGCAAAATGGTGCCTGATAGCGCTTATGGAGGCACCTCTGTTACGCAGTCCACCAAATAAGATAGCATTTGGCATGCGGTCGCCCCCCATTTGGAATGTGTCCGACACAGCGCAGAACGAGTGCTTCTGTACTGTCCACACCGGCTTCCAGCAGAACAGAGTTATTTGTACTGTAGTACCCATTATGAAGCGTAGACAACATGGATGAAAGCGTTTGATGAGACTTAGATGCCTTCTAGAGAGCCCCTAGGACTCAGAGCCATACAAAAAGTAAGGCGAGAACCATTGCTTTATAAACATTGATTTTTGTTGCAAAATAGAGACCTATTTCGTTATACTCTCGAAGGCGACCAAAAGCAATTTTTGGCTTAGCTATTTCTCTAGGCAGTGACGCATCTTTAGACACTGTGCTGCCCAGGTACGTAAGAAATTGGCCATTCACATTGATTTGTGAGAAGCAGACCAAACGTGGCACCATCCTTAGCAAACTTATGGACCACAGGGTTGTGTGCTTGCTCCTACATCTACATTAAGACATCGAGTTCCACACCGATAGCAGCATATTAAACATACGGCGCTTGCTCTCTAGTACAAAAATTAAAGGGCTGATTGCTACTGAGTTGCTCTATGCGGATGATTGCGCCCTTTTTGCACATACCGAGCGGAAGCTTCAATTTCATACAAACCAGAATTTTAAAATTAGCAAGATGTTTTAAAATATTACAAAACAGTGCAAGCATTACACACCAACTGCGCCATTTGATTTGTTTCCAGGCTATGTATTATTTGTTTTGGCCCGCCCCTCCCTTTTCTTGAACTTCCAATAAACGGGCGACATTTTAACGCTTCCTATAACATACTTTTTAGCCCTTTGAATTTTAGTATCTGCTACATTGAACTGGAAGGCCCGCTCTCTTTCTCCTTTATTCTCTCTCTCCCTCTCTCTTTCCTTCGCTCTTTCTTTTTTTCTCTCTGTATCTTGGAACTTAACTTGCATTGGAACGACCCGCTTCATAACGCCCCTATTTGATACACACATGTAAAAAAACATTTCAGCCGTAAATTCTAGTTTCACTTGTACTTTTTTTATAGCCTCCTCCAATGGATCGATCTCTCCCCCCACACTTCTTAGCTATAGAATTCTTTGGTTAGTTTACATTTTTACCCTTCTATTATAATGCAATCGATGTACGGTATTAGACATCGCAGATCTTTCTTTAAACCATCCCTGAAAACACATTTGATAACCCAACAGGACTCTCAAATCCTCACATTCACTCATCTGTGGGTTCTAGATCATGTGCTACAGAGTATAGTAGACTTATCTACAATACTCACACGCGCAAAATCATGATCATTCCTTGCTCTCTAGATGTATCTTTTCATACAATATTAGGCTAAAAGTTTTTTTTTTATTTCAACCGTGTATAAATGGAAGCGGAAATGAAAATACAAAATGACGTAAGGTAAATTAAAAATAAGTTGAATTAGCGGAAATGGAAGAAAACATGCTTTATTTTGTGCAATTTGTGTTTATGTTTGATATATATATACTTGCTAGATATTACCCGCTACCCGCGGGTCGTAACTTGCGTATTACTAATATAGTCACTTATATAGTGCATTAGATAATAATGTTATAATTAAAGCGAATGCATGAGTTCATGAATACAAAATTTTATAAATGGAGCAAAAAATAGCTAATCGGCCCATGGAACTATATTAATGGAACACCAGCTTCGAGATTTTATGATCAGAGTGCCGTCGCGCATCTTTTTTCGCGCACCATACCAATTTGAAAAATCGATGAGGATGCCAAAGAAGAAATTTACTCCGAGAGCCACTTGGATTGACCTTCATTGAGAGTAAAACTTCCCCACACTATATTTTATTAGATCTGTAAAAACTTTATCCATTTTCTGACTATCTGATAAAATAGATACAATTTCCATGAATAATGGATCGTCACAAAAGATTTTTTTTTAAGGCCACTTCATTAAAATAGGTGTTTCCAGTACTTCCTCATTTGGGTATTTTACACAAAATCTGGATTTTTTTTTTATGTACATGTCATTTTTAATCATCTGTCCCGCGCAACCAAACCATCCACTTTTCCCGGTCACCAATGTTCTTAACAAGATATCAAGAGAGAGAGGCTGGTCCATTATTAGCGTAGTCCAGCCAGCTTTTTTTTTTTTTTGACAACCTTTTTTCGTTCTCTCTCATGAAGGATATGTTTTGAAAATTAGTCTTACAAAATACAATTCCAAACCAACTCATGCAGTTATCGTCTTTTCACAGTATTGAGGAGTCATCCTTTTTGCTAGCCAGAGTGTTAATTGGCAAAAGTGAAAAATTCATTTTCTTTAATTTTTTTTTAAGTAAATATTCATAACTATATCTTTTATATAATAATATATTTTTAAAATAATAATCTTTTATATAGACATGCTTTAATAGATCTAATAAATGATTAACTCGGACCTACCAATATGGGTATATAAATACTTAAATCTGGGTATTTAAAATTTCGAATGCGAATTTTTAAAAAACCGAACTTATATTGATCTAGATCTCTTGTATAATATCTAGAATAATATAGATCTACAACACCTAGGCCTAGACTAAAGTTAAAGACTAAGGTCTAGATTTATTTAACGTTTTAAAAAAAATCAATAGATCTAATATTGACAGTCATGAGATCCACTCTATTTTATCTAGATCTAGACCATACATGAGATCAATAATTGTCAATATGAATATTTATAGATCTAGTCAAATCTAGTGACTCTAGTCTAGATTTCTAGATATATCGATCATCTATCATGATCTAGTCTGTCTATAGCTATACTTACTATTATACACTTTTACAGTATATGAGTATACTCATACGAGTCATACTGGCTATACTATAGTATAGACACTATAGTTAGTATAGTTAATACTTTTTAATAGTAGATCTATAATCTATCAATTCTATCTAAATTATTCTAAATCTAGACTTCACTTTCACATCACATTCAGTCATTCACACGATTATTGATACAGAAATTGAATGAAACGAATGCAGTGGTTATACTGATTATACTTAAAGTGTCGATACTACTTATAGATCTACCAGTTGATAAACATCATCATCATAGATAATAATCTACATCTATAATCATAGTGCCCTTTATTTAGTCAATATAGTCAAGTCAAGGTAGTGGAACGTAAACTCGAAGGTTTAATACTATATGGTATGAGTCTATGAGTTAGTATAAGATCTAATTATTTTGTTACTTTGTATGTGACAGTATGTCAATGTCTCAATTAAAATAATTAATATCACCAGCCATATCATTTTAAATATTTAAAAAGTAGACATAGATTTTTATTATATTATAAATAGATAGATTAGATCTACATATTATTTTACAAACTTTAGAAATGATTGATTTTATTTTTTATTGATAAGCCTTCTAGACTAGATCTAGCATCTCTAGCTAGACTCTAACATGTAGATTGTAGATCTTTGAATTGGATCGATATTCACCTTCCTAAATTGTCTCTAAAGTCTATAGCTGATTTGAGAGGCCCAACGAGGCAAGACGAGTCTATTAGTAGCCTACTCTGTCTCTTGATCTATCTAGTAGGCCTACTAAGCTAGTGCATTAGCCATAGTGTAGTCAAATCTTGACAACTAGTCTTCTAGATCTAAGCTTCTAGAATAATTAGATCTAGATCCAGTTTAGATTTAGAGTATAAAAGTTTTTACTACCTAAAATACTAAATCTACTGATCTAAATTCTAGATATATAGATCCAGTTCAGATTAGGATATAAAAATATTCCACTAGCTAAAATTCTAAATCTACTGATCTATACTTAATATGTTAGATATTATATGACATCTATCTACAAAAATTATTATTAAGATATAATTATAGATTCTAGACTAGTTATATATGTACATAAAATATATAAATAAAAGATAAAATTTATGCAGGTCTAGGTCCCATAAATTTATAATTGATCCAGATCTATCAGTAAAAGTTACCTTCGATTGGCAGTTTTACCCAATCTAATCTATACAAGACAATTTATAATCCATGCCTTGCCTACACCCCATATATATTAGTTTCCATGCCATACCCAGACCCATGAGTTCATGAAATAATAAATGATGTGGTGTCAAGTTGGATCTATCCCCTGAAATTCAGTACTTTAATATAAAACTCACATATCTAGTTAATTATTTGCTGACACTCTGATAAACTTGGACTTGTGTGATACATATATGTTTCTTATCAGATTTAATTAATGAAGTTTTGGTGCATTTTAACCAGTAATAAGGCTACAAAAGTAGCATCAGGTGTATTCTAACCATTGGTACTTTTCCTGGCAACATTTCTATTCTAGTCTGTGATAAATTATAAATTAAAAAAAATGTTTGTAATGTTTCAGTTATTAACAAGTAGAACCATGGCAACCAGTTCTGATGATGTACCAGAATGGCTCAAGGATCATACTTATACTATTTCTACTCTCTGGGCAGACATTAATAATATTGGCATCCATTCAATATTTATTGTAAGTACTACTATACAATTTTTATTTTAGTTATCTAAAAGATGTTTTATGAATTGTGTGATTTTCATGGTCAAGCAACATCCAAATATGTGGGATGGAATTTAACATTTTTCTCTAAGTTTTTTTTTTTTTTTTTTTATTTATAACACCTTAAGCACATTCATTTTTCATGAATGCCTAATATACCTTGGCTGTTGTGCAGGCCATTCCTTTACAATAAACTGTTAGATGAAATTTGGCAAAATTGTCTGATAATTTGTATGTTTGATACAACGTTTTCAATTTAATAATATTATTTTTTAATTGTAATGTTTTCAAAAGAAATTAACCAATATGCCTAATTGTATAATTACAGTTATGTTTGGAAATGCAAGAAAGGTATAACTATAATTAATAACATATATACATTAAGCATGGTCAACACATATGTCACACATATTTTTTAATTTTTTTTAAAATCCTTTTATTTATTTTTATAACTAGATAACTTTCTGTTATGAGAAAAGATGAGATTCTTGGACTCCTGCATAGCACCACCAGAAAGGAAAATCCCATCATGTTGCAAAATAAAAGTCTTGGACCAATTTTATTTTAAGATATATACATATATTATACTGTAAGCTGTATACATATTTATGTATATCCTGTCATTCAGCCAACAGGTTTGGATTTAGTATTTCTTTAAATCTGTTTCATATTGTACTTGAAAACTATTAATCTGAGCCCCATTAAAACAAGAGGGAGTGCAGTGGATGAGTGGTAAGGGAAATTTTACTTTTTAAAAATTAAAATAAGAATCTAACAAAAGTAAACATATAAAACCTGGTGCAAAGGTTTAAAATGTTGGCAAAAAAAAAAAGCAACATCAATTAAATATTCTTAATTCCCTTTGCAAAACTTACTGAGAAGAACATGCATGTTGTTCCCTCATAAGTTTCTTGACAAAGGAAATCTTGTTTATATTAGATTTGAATTAAGCAAATTAAGAAAAAAAATATAATCATTATTTCAAATGGTTGTATCTAAACCTTATGAATTATTTTTCAGTTATAAGTATATTGAAATGAATGGATAATCATGAAATTGTTAAATAATTGCTGCTATCATTCCATTGACTAAAGAACCATAATTTTTTTTTTAAATTAATTTCAAAATTAATTAATTAATTAATCTTCAAGCAGAGTTCACATAGATCTTGAGTGAAATTTTTCTTTTTTTGACTAATGCTTCAATTTTATTGTATCATTAGTTTTTTATTTTTATTACCCAGAATATTTTAAAAATGAGTACACTATTTTCATGTAATAATGTAACTTGGTATTCACACATCAAAATACGCTATAATCTTTAGGCCATATAGATTTGTATAAATATATATTATCTTGCTTAAATACATTGTAAATGTATATTGTTTGGATAAGAATAAAGTTTTTCTGTAGACAATTATTGTTCAAGATTTGTTGATGCTCCTGCTTAATAAATTATATACACAGGTCATTAGTTTTAACACACTACTGACACAAGAAAAACTGGTCCCCCCACTTCCATTACATAGATGTAATAAAACGTGACCTCAAATCAGTGAACATCAATACTGACAATTGGGAAGACATAGCTTTAGACCGCAACAGATGGAGAGACAGTGACCAAGAAAGCTATGGACAGTGAAAGTACATAGGTCTCAGCTCAGGAAGAAAAACATACAATCCGAAAAACGGCCAGCTTCTCTACCACCGAAGCAAAAACCACCTTAACCTGTGCTATCTGTGGATGGGAGTGTCTCTCCGAAATAGGGCTCCACAGCCACATGAGGAAGTGTGCTCTGAGATGAAACCTTAGTCTTTCTATTTCTACGACTGAAGGAGGCCAATGATGATAATACAGGTCATTAGTTTTAACACGTCTGATAATAAATGACAGTACAAGTTATTGAATGAAAATTTGTCATTATTTCAGGTGCTTTAGGCCTACATCAATGTGAGGTACCAGTACTTTGATTGTGTCATATAACAATTTAAAGCAACATTTTGAAATGAATAGTGTGTAGAATTGACAGTAAATACATTTAAGTGATGGGCTGTGATCTGCATGAATTGAATTTGTGTTTTTGATCTTTACTTCAAGTAAATGTTAATGAACAATTAATTTTTAATGAATAAATAATTTAAAAATAAATACAAAGAAACCATAAACATCTACTTTATTTTAATAATTTTTTTTCATCAGAACAGAATTTCCAACTTTGCATTCTTAAAATAAAATATAATTTATTTAGAGTAGAGTCAGAACACAAAATCATAGTTTTGAAATTAAGTAAATTAAGCTAAGCTGTGATCTCTTATAAACATTTGTATATAGACTACACACAATTTAATTATTATTTTTCATCAAATTGCAGGAACTAGTACATGTACTTATGCATATTTGACAATAAAAAACCTTAGTCAATGAAATAGTAATACTAGTAAATGAGATAAAAGTAAACTAAATATCATCAATGCTATTGAAGCCACACTTGTTTCTTTTTATCTTGTTTGGTGGACTGCAATTAAAGTTGCTATTAATTTTACTGATTGTCTTAGCTGAAATGCCAGTGTCGTCTCTTTGAATCCTAAGCTTATTTTCTTGGTTACTGGAAGTCCAGATGTTTGGAGTTTCATTTTAAACACCTATATATTCCGAAATGGCCTTCCGATAGGCAAAACCTATTTGCCTAACATGTCATATGCACATAAAGAGGTACCACAGAAATGCTTTAAAGACAAGCTTAGGCGCCAACTTGCTTTAACTGACATAGAATAAGAGAGCACCTGGTTGCATACAGCTTCAGAGCGAGACAGCTGGAGGTCACTTACAAAGGTGTGGTATACACCAATGAAAATTAATTGCCGAGGGTAGACGGCAAAAAGAAAAAAAAACTGATTCTACCACAGGTGGACAATGGTTATGCCTGTGCTCAGTGTGGCATAATATTTAGGTCACAGCTGGGGCTGAGTAGCCACTGGAAACATAGCATTCCTCATAAGTCTTCGGAATCAAAGACAAGCCTATCATTTTTGTAGAATAGTTTGTAGCTTCTGTAAATCATAGTAAATGCATGAAATGCCGTCACAAATGACACAAATCCTCTGTGAGTTTGATGGATTATAAACATCTTACTTCTTTGCCTTATATTAAATGGTCCTTCTGTCTGTTCCACTAGGTTTATCTAAATATCATTGATATATCGTAACATGTCATCAAAATAAAAACTAGAATCTCTGCAACTGGTTTACAAGTCAGAAGTAATCAATAACACTTGCCATTTAAAAAAAAAAACAATTTAGATTACTGATTAGTCAAATTAGTGACTGATTATTCGATTCATTTTAGGCCTATAATTTTTTTTATGTGAATATATAATGATCCTTTACACTTTGTGACTTTACTAGTAGATCTATACTTTGGAGTAGACTTGTTTGTTGAGCTAAAGTCGGAAGTACACATTGAATTTTACTGTGATCTAGTAATCATCTAGTCAAATGTAGTGTTCTACTAGTAGACTAGTAGTAGTACTAGATCTAGAGTCTAGTAGTAGAGAGAGTAGGCCTATCTGTCATATCGTGATCAGTAGGTGGCTGAAGTTTTATAAATCTATTCCATGGCAAAAACCCTGGCTAGATTTAGATCTAGTGGTCTAGACATCTAGATCTAACTAGAATTAAACTAGAAAACTGAATTAGAGAAGTAGCTTTCTGGATCTAGAACTAGAATCTATATATTACTAATATTAGATCTAGTTGCGTCAAACGCTTAATTTTTGGTTGTTGTTTTTAATAAATGCACATAAAATACATTGTATTTTGGCAATAAAAATACCCAGTTGGTAGTCAAGTAATTCTAATAATTAATTAATGAATGACTCTATCAGTATTTATTTTAGATCTATCAGATTCATATGACTTATTATTTATACTTATTTTATATCATTCGTCCAAGAAAATCTAGCTCTAGATCTATTTCATTTTAGATTAGGCTATAGTTTTTTTTTTTTTTTGTCATTTTATTTAGGCTACAATATTATCAAGATTAACTTTTTCTTTGTTTCCCACGAGACGTGTATGCCTATAGCCTAGTCCTTTCGATAATTAAAAAAAAACTATTAGAAATGCGTAGCCTGGAGTGTCAAAACTGTATTAGGCCTCCTATTTTTATTCCGTGCAATTTAGTATATCGTAACAAATACGCATTTGGCGGAACGGTAGACAGGTCTTCATCCAGATTTAGTGTAAATAAACCAAACACAGAAACACTGAAAGATTGTATTTTCGGAATTTAGATTCTATTTTTTGGAAAATAAGTGGCATTTTATAGGGTGATCGAAAAAAACAACTTTTGTGACGATCTCTTATTCAGGGAAATTGTATCTATTTTATCAGATAGTCAGAAAATGGATAAAGTTTTTACAGATCTAATAAAATATAGTGTGAGGAAGTTTTACTCTCAATGAAGGTCAATCCAAGTGGCTCTCGGAGTAAATTTCTTCTTTGGCATCCTCATCGATTTTTCAAAATGGTATGGTGCGCGAAAAAGATGCGCGACGGCACTTCGACTCTCTTTGTCTTTGTAAAAAACTCGAAGCTGGTGTTCCATTAGTATAGTTCCATGATCGGCCTAAATCCAATTTTTTAATGAAAACATTGGCTTGTGTATAGATCTATATTTAGAAGCGCGCGATATCAAGAATAGAATTGCAGCTATGGCTAACAAATGTATGTAAAATGCTTAAGAAACACACATTTGAATGTTAATTGGATTTAAAAATTAAATGAATGGACTATACTTTGTATCTTCATGTGTAAAAGTATAAAGTAGATATGTCATCCTAGAATTAGATCAAGAGTTAGTTTAGACCTAGGCATCAGATGTTTGTGTGCAAGTGTGGAGCCTTCGCTCTGCGCATGCGTGACCTTTCCCTCTTGTCTATTTGGATTCTAAAGTACGTCAGGACGTCTAAATTCGCAGATATAAAGAACAAATTGATGTAAAAATACTTTTGAAACACACATTTGAAGATTAATTTTATAAAATAATGAAATCAATAGACTATATTTTGTATTATTATGTGTGAAAGTAAAAAACTATCTGTGCAAAGTGTAGATTTTAAAATTAGATCTAGATCCTTTAGATATTGTCTCATGTAAACATGGCCTAGATGCATGAAATAGTAATACTTTCATAGAGTTGAGCAACTTTTTTTGTTTCAGGGTCTTAATTTTGTTTTAGGGCTACTATACATTCAGTTAGTACCCAAGGAACATTTATGCCAAGTTTTATCAAGATTGGTCAAACGGTTTTATGCGAGACATACCTACATACATACATGGCTGCCTGGTCGTGCGGTTTGATCGCTGGACTGTCGTTCGGATTTATCGACGGTCGAGAGTTCAAACCCAGCCCGCTCCCATCCCCCGTCGTCCTGCGGGAGGTATGGACTAGGAAGTAAACTATCTTCAACTCTGAAGGAACATCCGAAACATATAAAACATTTTTTTTACAAACATTCATACATACATACATACGCCTTACTTTCTGCTTTATAGTATAGATAAGGCAACCTTTGGGGAAAATACTGAAAAGTAAAGAACAAAGAATTAATAGAAAGCTTGCATTTGTTCGCAAATCGCGACATTTCCGGCTTCGACTATGTCAAACCCGTTTCTTAGCAAGCAATTCAAAGGTCAAATAAACTATGTAAAAAACTCACGCGAACCCATTCATCAGTTTCTGAGATCTCTTGATACCTGAATCAATCACACAATCAATCAGTCAGTGGTATTTTACGCTTATAATATAGATTATTTATTCAATACATCATAAGCTTTTGTTTAATGCATTGTATTATGTACATGTTCTCTTTATAATGCAGTGCACCTGTTCCATACGGCATAGTTACTTCAGTACATGATACAGTACCTAGTCTGTCCAGTATACGACCAATAAAGACTTTTCAGAAGCTGTTGATTATTGAACCGGAAACATCGCCAGTCATTGATTTTAGCCAATAGCTGTCGTGTGAATAAAAGGGACTTATTTGAAGAGAACAAAGTGGTTGTATAGCCTTGATTCTTGGCTTTCTGTTCAACACCTCATGCAAAGTTCTCGATTCTAACCAAACTCCACCGCGAAACGTTTCTCTTTATTTCTTTCATAATGATGTCTAGATCTCTCTCTCTCTCTCTCTTTCTCTCTCTATCTATCTCTTCTGTCTCTCTCTTTCAATCTGACTGTCTCAGCCTGTCTCTCTCTCTCTATCTCGCTCTCTGGCTGTCTCTCTTCCTATCTCTCTCTCTGGCTCTCTCTCCCTATTTCTCTCTCTCTCTCTCTCTCTCTGTCTCTCTCTCTCTTGCTGTCTCTCTCACTATCTCTCTCTCTCTCTCTTTCTCTGGCTGTCTCTCTCCCTATCTCTCTCGGGCTGTCTCTCTCCCTATCTCTCTCTCTCTGTCTCTCTCTGGCTGTCTCTCTCTCTGCCTGTCTCTCTCCCTATCTCTCTCTCTCTGTCTCTCTCTCTCTGTCTCTCTCTCTAAGTCTCTTGCTGTATGCTTTTCCTCTCTCACATCTCCAATCGTTCACCCTCAACGACCTTTCATTTTAGGCCATGCGATAAATCAATTTTGTTTTAATCAATTTGATGGCCAGTAAGAATCGTTGAGTTGTTGCCCTTTATACGTTAAAAACAAATCTGGTTTGGAGGAAAACAAAAAAGGGGGGGGGGGGGCGGGGGAGGGTTTAAAACGTAAAGCACCACAAACCCTGCATTTTGCATGTACACCAACATTGAACGTTACATTAACCTTTTAAAGACCATAACATTTTAGTAACAAAAGTTACCAATTGACATAACTGGGTCGCATTTGTCTTAATCCTATTGCACATCATTTTTAAGAGAAGTTAACCGTTTTGCAGGTAGTGCTTTCAACGCCTCCAAGCGAGGGATTGGTGGAATAAATCGTTCTAGCTGCCTACAATGGGTGTAGCCAGGAGGGGCTTTCAGGGTTCAAACCCCCTGAAATGAAATCCTCCCCCCTTTGCGCAGGGAGTGGTGGGATTTCGTTAATGTGATTTTGCCCCAGCTTTGCCGAAAGGAGTTTGAGGTTAAAAATTCCTTCAATGAAACCTAAGTTAGTCATACTATCACTTTCAGGGCTAGAGACAAGAAAATGCATTCTCCTAAGGCCCCAATTGAATGCCATATTCCCGTTCCCCTTACTGCATTTATTTTGGTATTTTGTTCTCTAAATAAAAAGAAATATCAATCTGATCTTATTAATTGTATCTCAACCCTTTTAAATGACAATAGATGTAGTACTTGCTCTCTCTCTCTCTCTCTTTCTCTCTCTCTCTCTCTCTCTCTCTCTCTCTCACAAGAAAAAGACTAGATCTTATTAATGCTAATATCAGGTGACCGAGCCTCGCTCGGATGAATAATTGGTAAGGAAGGATATATACCCGAAGTCATTTTGGGAATCTATATTATAAAGTAGAATGTGAGGGGTATGTATGTATGTTACTTATAGACATCAAAACCGCTTGACCAATCTTGATAAAACTTGGCAGGAATGTTTCTTGGGTACCAACTTAGACCTTAGTGTATGTATTGTAGCCCTAAAACAAACGCAAGACCCTAATAAAAAAATAATGTTGTCCGACTCTATTACAGCTATAGTATTTTATGGATCTAGGCCATGTCTACAATGTTGACATTAGAAAAGATAGAAAGGATTTAGACCTAGATCTAATTTTAAGAAATACACTTTGCGCAGATAGTTTTTTACTTTGACACATGAAAAGACAAAAGAAGATCCATTGATTTCAATATATAATAAAATTAACCTTCAATTTTGTGTTTCAAAAGCATTTTTTACATTAATTAGTTCCTTATATCTGTGATTACAGATTTCCTGACGAACATTCTTTCATTAGACAATTCCGTAATGAATCGCGTACTAAATATTAATTCGTTTAATTGTTTACTTTATAATCCCATCCCTAGATCTAAAACTCTAATTCAACTCTAAGATGATAAAACTTCTCTTCGCACAGATAGTTTTATACTTTAACACATAAATATATTAATTAAAGTCCATTCATTTCATATTTTGATCAAATAAACATTCAAATTTGGTTTTCTAAAGCTACATTCGTTTACGAAAGCTGCGAAGCCGAGTTAAAGGCCTATATCTATATTCATTCATGAATCGCGTACTAAAAATTATTTCGTTTTATTGTTACTTTATAATCCCATCCCTAGATCTAAAACTCTAATTCAACACTAAGATGATAAAACTTCTCTTCGCACAGATAGTCTTATACTTTAACACATAAACATATTAATTAAAGTCCATTCATTTCATATTTTGATCAAATAAACATTCAAATTTGGTTTTCTAAAGCTACATTCGCTTACGAAAGCTGCGAAGCCGAGTTGAGATAGGCCTAGATCTATATTCATTCGTGACTCGCGTACTAAAAATTATTTCGTTTAATTGTTCACTTTATAATCCCATTTATTTAACAAAGCTATCGCTCTTTTCGTTTTTAATAGATAAGAATGTATCGACTTCGGGTAAACCATTTTCGCAAAACTAATTTTATTTTCGTAGCGAAAGAGAAATAACGTGAAAGGATCATTAGCTACGTTTAGCATACATCTAAATCCAATCCACTAGATTATTCAAAAGCAAATGTTTTAATTTTAAAAAAATGAATTTAAGCCTATTAGCTATTTTTACATTGACACATTCGCTTTACTTATTACATTATTATTTCGTTTAATTGTTTACAAAACACTCTCAGTGACTATATCGAAAGTAATGCGCAAATAAAGACCCGCGGGTCGCGGGTAACATATGTCTAGTATTATTATAATTACGAAAATGAACGATCGGGTAAAGACTATCAATCCGAAGAGTTGCTTTTTCGTTTTGTTAGTTCAATGTAATTGTACATGGCGATTAGAATAGAAAGTCCAGTAGGCCTATAGAAAACCACAACTCACGTCTTAACGTTTTACATTGCTTCTTTTGCGTAAAACTATAGGCTTGGAAGAAAGTCTTTGCAGTGTAACTTCTAAAATGGTTACTTTCTGACATTTAATATTGCAATTAATATATTCATTATGGCTCTGAGACATGGGCACTTTACAGAAAACAATTTAGACTTCTTGAGTGCTTTCACCAAAGATGCTTGCGCTCCATCATGGACATACGGTGGCAAGACCGCACTACAAACAGCGATGTCCTTGCCAACGCCGGTATGGGCAGTATAGAGGGACTTCTTATGGTCCGACAGTTGCACTGGGTAGGGCACGTATCCCGTATGGGAGAAGAACGTATGCCAAAGGCAGTTTTTTTTTGGTGAGCTAAAAGGTGTTCGACGTAACAGAGGCGCCCCACGGAAACGCTTCAAAGACCAGCTTAGGCGTCAACTTTCCTTGGCTGACATAGAAGAGAGCACCTGGTTGTATGCGGCCTCCGAACGAGACAGCTGGAGGTCACTCACGAAGGCCGCGGGATACACATTTGAGACCAAAAGAAAATCTGCTGCCGAGGACAAACGCAGACGGCGAAAAGAAAATCTAAATCGACCACCTGCGGACAGTAGTTATGCTTGCCCTGGTTGTGGCAAAATATGTAGGTCACAGATGGGGCTGCGCAGCCACGGGAAATACTGCACTCCTCACTTATCTTCGGACTCGAAGACTATCCTTATTATTATGGCTTTAGTAAGAATCATCAAGTGATGCAAAATCTCTACGTTATAGTGTAAAACGTGCACCTAGTAACAAAGTAAAATCGCGCTTTTTTTTTCTAAGAGACTTAAAAACATCGCGTTAGTATTCTAAAGAAGCGTTATTGTGATGCATCTCTGTTACTCCGACAACCTTTCAGCTTACTAAAAAAAAAAGATTGTCAAAAATATGTTCGTCCCCCATACGGAATAAGTGCCCTGCAAAGCGTGACTGTCGGATTATAAGAAGTTCATACCGTTTTGCAAGAATATCGCTGTTTGTGTTGCGGTCTTATCTTATCTTATATAATACAGACGTTACTTCAAAAAAGAAGATGATTACGTCCTACGCGTCATGCATTTTGTCATGCATATTAACCAATGACTTAAATTCTGCCAAGTCACTGGTTTTCCTGGCTAGCTCAGGCAACCAATTCCATGCTCTAATAGCACTAGGGAAGAAGGAGTATTTGTACAAATTTGTCCTAGCATATGGGACGAGGAATGTGCCTTTATCTTTGTGTCTTTCAGAGTATTGTATTAAATTTTGTTTTTGTATTTGAAGATCATGGTTCAGTGTTTTATGTATGAAGTTTTATGGCGAAGTCGTTTAAGAAGTCTTAGTTGCTTTCTATAAAGTACTCATGTCCCAGATCCACATAGAGGGGTTGAGAGAATCACTTGTTGACACTGATTTTTGTAGACAGGCTGATCGGTTTATTTCGCCACACTCTCGCTTGGAGGCGTCCAAAAGCACGACTATCACTGATCACATATCAACCTCTCTTTAAAGCAATGCGTCATTTGATACTATACTTCCCAGATAATGTGAAATTATCTACCACTTTAAGGGATGTCTATGCGCGGTGATCTTTGGGCTGAGTAGGTTTTATTGGGTGACTTCTGGAACTGTTTAACCGAGGTTTATAGGTTAAACAAAAAAAAGGAGCAGCGTGATGAAAATTCGTTGACCGCGAGCTGGATATCATCAGGGCCAGCCTTAGGCCTATGCTGCCGCAGTGGACCCCGAAGATTCAAAAGCCCCGCGCTAATTCTATGTGTAAATTATTAAATTAAACCATTATAATTTATAATAGGGTTCCCGTGGTCTCCTTGTTTTCAAGAAGCTCCTGGAAATCTCCTGAAAACTCATAAAAATGTCCTTAAAAAGAAAAAGTTGTCATTTTGGGGTGTCAATCAATATGGTAAACGCCAGTCCTACGCGTGATATAAAAAAACGGCATCGTCAGCTTTCATTTAATAAAAATACTAATTTATTTTCTAATACAAAATCTTTATTTTCACTTATTATCCTTATCACTACCCTTACTGGTCCGCGCGCAATCCATTTGACATAGGGCCCGGCAAATGTTAGGGCCGGCCCTGGTTGTGCAAGTAAGGCATAGATAAGCTGTGTTATGACCATTTCCTATGTTTTGGTATGGGACAGTAGACTTCGAAGCTTAAACACATTGCAATAATTCACCAACAAAATAATAACAAAGTAAAAGCTACCTACGGGTGTACGCAATTCAAGTGTAAACAATTTATAAAGCCTTTAAAACACAATAACTAATCATACATAAAGACTAAGACTAAGACTGCTTTATTGATCCTTGCGGAAATTTGTTGTGATTACAAGGACACTTTTCTCATATAAAGACAACACAACAGAAAAATACACATAAATACAACAGACAACATAAAGAGTTCATTCAGGGACTACACACAGATATTTAATTTCATTATTTTTCTTCCATAGTTTCATAATGGATCAATGTACAATACGATGGTGCGCAAATGTTTAATTACGCCAATTGAATCATTAAAACTTTTTCTTGTTTGCAAAGAAATGTTTTAGTGTACTGCCGTGAGCCTAGTGACGTAAGCGGTGTCAAGTTTTTTTTCCCATTGACGTCATATAGAAAATTTCATTCATAAAACATTCTAGCCAAAATTAATTTTTCGATAATGAGCCATTTTCAAACCGATATAACGGTCGACCGCGAGTTTTCCCGATGTGGCCAATGAGTTGAGAATTTTTTTCTCACTATTATGCACATACCGTGAAATTTTAAAGAAAATCGTTAGAGCCGTTTTCGAAATAAAAAAAAAATATATAAATATATATACAAGAATTGCTCGCTTAAGAGTATAGGAGTGGCCAATGAGTTGAGATTTTTTTTTTCATTATTATTCACATACCGTGAAATTTTAAAGAAAATCGTTAGAGCCGTTTTCGAAATAAAAAAAAAAATATATATATATATACAAGAATTGCTCGCTTAAGAGTGTAGGATTAGGTAAATTCTACAAGGAAGTGGAAATGACGTAGGGCTAGTTTAAAAAGTTCACTTAAAGGGAAAAGAAATAATATACAGGAAGTCCTATTCTCGTGATATAAAAATAGACTTTTGGGGAAATACCGAAAATAAAATCCAAAGCATGTGATGGAAAGCTTGCGGTTTTTCGCAAAAAGCCGTCACAAGAATACGAATCACTCAAAAACCGTTCTTAATGAGCACTTAGGAGGTAAAAGGAACCTGTGTACGAAATTTCATGCGAATACATACGACAGTTTAAGAGATATAGTGACAAATGAATCAGTCGTCAGTAGTATTTTCGTAAATATAAAATTGATAAATTATTATTTTTGTTGATTGATTAGTTTGTATCTTGATTGATCATTTTCTTAATTGATCATTTTGATTTTTGATCTATCAATTTGTTACTTAAGTAATTATTTTGCTTTTTGATCTATTACTTTTTCTTAATATATCTGTTTTTCTTATTTTTCTTTGTTTCTTGCTCGATTACTTTGTTTCTGGATATTTTAATTTTCTTTTTGACATTTTGTTTCTTGATCTATTACTTTAGTCATTTCATTTTATTTTGGGAGACAGACTGGGATCGGCAGCCAGTCTAGAATCTGGCTATCAGTTGTTCACTGCTGTCTCAGACTTCTGTGCTTGTGTGAAAAACAAACATTGTAAAGAGTGGTCTGCGCCTGACCGCAGGTTGGATGAAATGTTTTGTAATGTGAAATACTGCACTCCTCCTTAGTCTTGGGACTCCAAGTAAAGCCTTGTATATATTTTATTTATTTATTTCTTTACTTAGATATGATAAATAATTTTTTTTTTTGCTTGTATCACAGACCTATGATAATATAGTTGGTCAATTGAACAGAGAGAAAAACGCATTCGAAAGTAAGTTGATTTAGATATTCAGATACTTTAAGCAAAAAAAAGTGATACAGGTCATCGAATTCAAGTGCAAACTCAGGGAAGGGTAGCGTTATAAAGAGAACCATATCAAATTAGACGTTACATTAAAAAAACAAATTCAAGTGGATTGTTGAATTTCAGGAAGTTTTATTGACAATGTGAAAAAACAAAAGGGGAATGGGGGGATCAAAGTATTATGTGAGCATTCTGATTTGCATGATGTCAAAAGTACAAAGGGCTCAGGTCAAATAATATTATAGAGTCTACCAAATATTTCGAAATAACAACAGGAGAGAATAGTAAGTGTAAAGTTAAGTCTAAGAGTTGGGGGAGGTAGGTGGGTGGGGGGGGGGGGGAAATGATACTCGAAATAATGGGCCGGTCCATGTAATATGCCCAATTTTTAGAGGCCACTGAAAGGGAAATAGCCATTATTAGTTTTGTGTGGTCTGTCTGTTCGTCCGTCCGTCTTTCCCCCGTCCGTTTTCATCGCAAAGAAAAGATATTTAAAACCCCACATCATGAAATTTTAGATCTGTTAAAGTTCCGATGCAAGGGCCACAGTTTTCTTTTCTGAAAGCGACCAAGCCAAGATTATGGGCTATTATAAATGTGATGGGGCCACCTGATACAACACCACCCTCTATCCTCATCGATGAAAACAAACTAGAAGCAGTATATGAATTCTTCTACCTGGGATTCACAATTCAAGATAACCACTCCTTAGAACCTTAAGATGAAAAAGCTGCTACAGTGAACGAAATGTAGGTCTACAAGGCTACTGTGTGGGAGTAGGTCATGGACTACCTAGACTACCTACGCAAAGCATCTCTCTCTCTCTCTCTCTCTCTCTCTCTCATATATATATATATGTGACTATTCGTAATTTTGTACACACCATGTCTAGTTAACTATACATTCGTGATACGTCATGTGACTATGACATTTTGCCGTTCAAAGTAAAAGTTTATTGACGTTACGTTCTCTTGTGATGATACGCTTATAGCCGATTGATGTCATGGTGACGTGAACAAAAACCCAATCAAAGGAGGAGGACTAGAAGGATAAAGAGATAAGCCGACACCCGTCAAAGTAGTGAACTGGCAGGGTGTAAGCTTGCATGCCACTAGACGTGACATGGCAACACGCAGGCGTTCTAAGTACTCCTAGTGTTTTAAAAGGATTTTTAACGTCCCCCGAAAGGGGAATAGACGCTATTAGTTTTGTGTGGTCTGTCTGTCCATCCGTCCGTCCCATTTAGATCTCGTAAACTAGAAAAGATATTGAAAATCGACATCATGATATTTCAGACCTTTCAAAGTTCTGATACAACGGCCACTTTTTTCTTTTCTAAAAGCGAAAAATTAAATTTTTAAAATCAACTATGCAAGCATTTTTTTCATAAAAATACACCATTTTTACAATTATTCCCTATTAATAGAAACAAACATGGGGGCTATTTAGTAAGGAACACAACAATATATCATATTTTAAACACATTCATGCAAACTGTTTAGATCTCGTAAACTAGAAAAGATATTGAAAATCCGACATCATGATATTTCAGAACATTCAAAGTTCTGATGCAACTATGCAAGCAGTTTAAAATAAACACACTATTTTTACAACTATTCACTAGTAATAGTAACAAACACGGGATACTATTTAGTTGGGAAAGATGAAAATTGACATAATATAAACACATATGTGCAAACGGTTTTAGATTTTTTTGTCAATTTATTTTATACAAATGTATTGCCAAGTTAAATAAGTTATGTCACTAACGACGACCGGTACTTCAATTAAGAAGCAAATGTTTACTTTTTTTTAAAGAGAGCAAATCTATTTCATATTTACATAAGTGTAACAAAATTTAAAACAACAATTAATAAGTAGTTATTCATATTATAGTGTTAACTGTGGCAGTAAAAAAAAAAAATTCTACAGGACACTTAACTAAAGGATTTTTTAAAAATGTTTTTTTTCCCTTGAGGCTTTCAATAAGAGATTGACCCGTTAGAAAACAATCAGATCGATTAGATAATCATTATATGACATCAGTTAGGCCAGTTTCACATCTAACTTAAACTTCACTTTCATCACATGGTCTGCTGGACCGTTGGGACACCACACAAGATCTATCAACCTTCTTTCTCCATTCTTCTCTATTGTTTTTTTTTTTCCTTTGATATAATTTCACTCTGATATTCTTGGGGGCCGATTTTGAGTTTGTGTTTCCAAACAAACTTTCTTAATAACCTTGTTTTTATAAGCAATATGAACAATGATGTAAGAAACATTGCATGAGTTCAACTGTCCTGGTCAAATCTTCTCTTGACTATTTCTTGAACAAACAAACTCCGGTGAGGTACTGACTAGTTTGGTACTTTACGTTCTATCGCATTCAAATGTTTTAAAGGCCGACTCCTAACTAAATAATCGAGCAACAAAGGAACTATATGAAACAATTATACAGAAAGCGATTAATATTTGGACATTTAAAACTATTCTTTAATTAAAGTAGTCAAAATACTAGTCATTAACTATTAGAGTTTCCAATATTAGCAAAGAACATGGAGTTCTTTACACTAAACACGTATCATTGGCATTTACTTTGGAATCCATCCACCCTTCTATCCTTCCTTCCTTCCTTCCATCCATCCTTCCATTCATCATTCCATTCATCCATCCATCCTTCCATCCTGTGACAAGTCAAAAACTCGCTGTCAGAGTCACTCAAATTTATCACAGCATTAATTATTATTTTTCATTATTTATTTATTTTATTTTAATTATTCCCCCATCCTACCCCTAAATTCTCCACCCGCCCCACCTTTTTCCGCTCCAGGCTAGACTTAGTTGACCACATTGGAGATAGCTAGGCCACGTCTTTCGATTTATCTTCCCTTGACCGGGGCAAAGATACGCACAGACTCTTTGATCTTATCGGCAGGATGTCTGACAGCCGCCGTGGACACCACCTTGTGTGGAATGCAAGTCACTCCTCCCCCCCCCCCTTTCTCATACGTCTCTCTTTGTTCTAGGAGATTACTCGAGTCAAAGCGCCTCTCGACGTACCAATGTGCGACTCCCATCTCAAGTCTAATTCACCCACGTGTAAGATAATTCTAAGCCTAATACATTTCCTGTTTCCGCCCGCATTTTCCAGGCCTATATAAAGTAGATCCAAATCAAATCAGACCCTCTTATTTCTCTATCGCTGAGCAATCGAGTCTGGACTACTTCATTTATTCTTACTCCTAGAGGAATACTTGGTGGTAAGCCGAACTTAATCACAAGTTCCATCTTTATTACTTTGTGAATATTTCTCATTGGATACTATCATGTGTATCTTAGTATTTCATTTATATTTAATTAGTGCATTGTGTATTTCTCACTGGCGTAAGTAGAAAACATAAACATGTCCTATGTATTTATTTATGTATTGCATTACTCTATTAATGCTACGTTGCTCAATTGATCGTTGATGCAACCATGTACATATTTGTACATCTTATTTTATTTCCTTTATCTCGGTTGACCGCCTTGATAACTTTACTAGCGCACTAACACTGCGTCTAGAAAAGAGATATGAGTTATCTCCCCTGTATTGAATTATCTCCCCTGTAGTCATTTTACTCTAACGAGAGTTGCGCCCCTTGAATGGACACCCTCTCCATTCAAGCGCGCTCCATTGTTCTCGGCCGACGGTCATGGTCGCTGACCACCGCCCATCCCCCCCTTTTCTCTTACAACTTGTGTTGATTATTGGAGATTATTATTTCCCCTCATAAGTACATTTTTATATTATTATTTTCCCTTTATGTACATTTTATATTGCTACTATCAGCCATCTATTTTTCCCTATCCCATTTGTCATCTCCCCATTGTGCTCTAAAGCAATTTCACCAATCTGACGAATGCACCTCAGTCGAGGGCATCGATAAGATGCATGAGAGACATGTCCTAACTTGTCTTTATTTATCCGCAGCCTCCCTCAGGTGTCTGCCTATTTATGTGCTTAGTGCTATTCAGCACTGTATTTGCTATTGAGTGTCATCTACTGCCTACGTGGATCTACTCAACTCTGCTACTTGGCGCTATCGGCATTGCCCGCCTATCCGACAGCCCGCCTGTCAACTTGTTAGGTGCGACGTCCCTATAGACCCAGATCTGTGTGAGACGTCATATCTACGCCATCCCTCTGCAACTCACTGGACGTACCCTATCAACTACGCTGCCCACGGCAGATCAGCTCTGCCCGCAGTAACCTTGTGCCCACGGTAGCCGGCCACCCGCCCTACTGTGCCCACTACAGATATCAGAACTTTGGATTGAGACTCCACAAGAACTATATCACCGGCGTCCCTCTATCCGATAGAGCGCCACCTCCAGCTGCAGAACCTCAAGCCAGGACACAGCCAGCTGTGACATGAACAGGAAAACCAGCTAAGTCAGAGGACAAAGTGACATACTCTCTTATTCAGTGCAAGAGTGATGATTAAATCTAGTATTATTTAGAGATAGAAGCAAATCCTCCCCCTTTTTATTCTTATATGTATATTTATGTAAATAAATATTCTTCATTTTTAACTTTTGTATCTATCTTTCATTGCTTGTCTCGTTGCGTGTCTGCTCCCGATTCATATGCTGATAGGTTGGTGTGTGATAGCTTTAAAAATAATCATCCCCTAGACATAAAACGCGCCAAACACACGTCACATTTCCCCACCTGTCACACATCCATTCATCAATCCTTCCTTCCTTCCTTCCTTCCTTCCTTCCTTCCTTCCTTCCTTCCTTCCATCCATCCATCCATCCATCCATCCATCCATCCTTCCTTCCTTCCTTCCTTCCTTCCATTCAACCATCCATCCTTCCTTCCTTCCTTTCATTCATCCTTCCTTTCTTCCATCCAGCATTCTTTCCTTCCATCCTTCATTCTTTCCATCCATCCATTCATCCTTCCTTCCTTCCATCCTTTTTTATCCTTTGATCCATACTTCCATCCTTTTTTATCCATCCATCCTTCCATCCATCCATCCATCCATCCATCCATCCATCCATCCATCCATCCATCCATCCTTCCTTCCTTCCTTCTTTCCTTCCTTCCATCCATTCATCATTCTATCCTTCTTTCCTTCCTTTCATGCATCCTTTCTTCCTTCCATCCATCTTTTCTTCTTTACATCCATTCTTCTATCCTTCTTAAGGCTTCCTTCCTTCCATCCATCCTTCCTTCTTTCCATCCATCTATTCTACCTTCCATCCATCCTTTCTTCCATCCATCCATCCTTCCATCCATCATTCCATCCATCCATCCTTTTTTATCCTTTGATCCATCCTTCCATCCTTTTTTTTATCCTTCCATCCATCCATCCTTCCATCCTTCCTTCCTTCCTTCCTTCTGCTCATTTGTTCACATATTACAAAAGTATTTAGATAAGATAAGAATGTTGCTAGAAAAAATACATACAAAAGTATCTTTCTTCTTTAATATAATCTCCTTTAGATTTTAGAATTGTTTTAGAAGAAGTATATTTTTATGAAAAAAAAAATGGCGTACATAATTGATGTTTCAAACAAAGCGGTTTGTTAAGTAGCCGTTGTACCAGAACGTTGCAAGCTGCAAAATATCATGAGATCGGATTTTCGTTAGCTTTTTTTTAGTTTTTGAGATCTGAGACGGACGGACAGACCACAGAAAACTAATAGTGGCTTTTCCCCTTTCGGTGGCCGCTAAATATATATATATTTTTAAAACCCCTTTGGAGCACTTGAGCTAGAATATACATATGAATCGTTGTGATATATCGTTTGTTATGAACTTGTATATTGTGCCCTAGTGACAAAATGTCTGCGCTAAGATTTCTTTCTTCGCACGAACAGACGCATAATACTCACAATAAAGAGAAGTGAAAGAGTCAGGCCGAGGCAGGATCATCTCTAAACAAAGCAGCATACAAACTGAGAATTATCGTCACAGCGAAGCCTACCGCCTTTGCGCTACTTATCAGACATTGGCCAGAGATTTCTCGGTACTTCGCAAAGTATGATAAAACAGACGTTTCCCTCCTAATACATCTAATAAGCAGAATGAATTTTCATTAAAATCAAGTTTTTCTGCCTTTCTCTCTTTCTCTAAGAGATATATTAAGTTTATAAAGATACTGTAACGACTCTCTCTCTCTCTCTCTATCTATGCTGGCTACACCATACGACACAACCAATCAACCAGAGCTACAAATAACGTAGGCCTACATTTTTTATGTCTAATTAATCAACAACAAATACTTTATATTTCTTAAGTAGTGTTTCCTCTGCTCTACCGCAGCTAGCCGTACTGCCGTATACACTCAGCATTGCTGTAACACTCTGCTGGTCCCTCCATCTCGTCTTGATACGTACTCGATTCTCTGAACCGGACTGAATCTTGACTCTTGACGACAACTTTTGTCTTTATATTGAGCCCTCGAATGCCTTCTCGAAACCGATAAAACATCGACAGTCCCTTCCGGATGTTCACATGACCATATCCAACGTGAATGGCCTGAGTAGTGTTCACAATACAGATCTTTTCTGAAGCGTCGCTGCGTCGTCACCGTGACGGTTGACCACTCATCTGTGTTATCCCTAACCAGATCGCCAGAAGAGTCGCAACAATATGAACAATTTAAAACATGCTTGAAAAGAACTTAAATTGCCAAGTCAATGATTCCAATCAGTCAAAATTCTATCAGAAAAAGATTATGTTTTGTAATCTATTTGCTATAAAACACTATAAATAGTTCATATAATGGATTTCTATAAACATACAATATAAGAATTCATTTTCTTTTTTTTTCTTTTTAGATTCTTTGTCAAAGACCGAGGCTCTATTACGAGAAGAAAGAACTTTTAAAAATGGAGAAAGGACTCAATTAAAAACAGCACAGAGCTCCGTAACTTACCTGGAAACTGTTCTGAGAGAGAAAAATGAAAAAATTGCTGAGTAAATCATTCTATTTAAAATTTGCAGTCGAGGTTAGCTAATCTGAACAGGTCATTAACTGAGAAAGGCTGGGCCATTTGAACATTATACATCGGGTGTAGTATCGCAATAGTTTCTGTAAGAAATATGTCATTGTAGACAAAAGATTTGCTCAACTTATTTTGTAAGCTAAACAAATGAACGTAAATGTCACCTCCAATGTATACGTGTCCATGGAGCATATTTAATTTATATACACCGATTATTACATACTTTCCTACTGAGGGAGAAAATAATTTGTTTATTAAAATGTAATATTTGTCAAAAAATGCATCACTCAATGAGTATTATGAGTTCAAGATGACAAGCTAATTAAAAATTAATTTTGAATTTGAAAGAAAACAAAAGATTTATTTTCAAAGACAAAGTTAGAACTTTTGTCCGTGAAGTCTAAAACTGCGTCCCACTAATTATGTATTTGCAAGTCACGTTGGTTAGCTAACCATTCAAACGTCTCGTTAAGTGGTATAAACAGCAAGCCTATGTAACAAGATGGGCTCGAGTTCGAATCCCGATTTAGCCCAGGAAATATCAATTGAGATTTGAACTGAGTTGTGTTGATTGAGCGCCCAAAGGAGACCTTCTCCCAGATACCCTATAGACCCACATATCCACTAGGGGAATCAGATCAGAGTTCACTTTGCATGTTTTATGTTATAACATGTAAAAGTAATAACAACGTATTGTTACAACATTTAAAGGAAGCAACTCAAAGGTGAGGGAACAAAGACAATACAAAGTTTAATAAAATAGATCACAAAAACAAGGCTCATCTCAATCTCCTCGCACTTCCTCTTCCTGTCTCCCTATTCATTTAGTCCATTCTTGTGCACTGGTGCGCAGCCATAGAGTCACTACAGAACATGGTCATAACACTGCCCCCTACTTATGTCTGTTCGTCCCGAACTGACTCTGTCCCTCTCCCCTCTCCACAATACCGGTACAACCGATCAACGTGTACCACCTTGCATTTAGTTCGAGGACACCTCTGGATACGGTAAACCACGTCGTTGATTCTTTTCACAATCCGATATGGACCTTCCCAATCCTTTTGTAATTTAGGCGATCTTCCCTTCCTTCTCTTTGGGTTATACAGTCAAACGAGATCATGCTCTACAAACCCAGTAGGGAATTTGCTCTTCTATAATATCTGGTCTTCATGAGGTCGCATACTGTCTTTTACCCTACTCCGTGCAAGTGCATGAACCTTCTCAAGTCTCCTTCTAAGATCTGTTACGTATTCGCTAGCTGTCGTTTGTTTTTCTCCTGGCAGCTCAAATAAGAGATCTGCTGGCAGCCGAAGTTCCCGACCAAATAATAATTTGGCTGGCGTATAACCAGTGGTTGCATGAACAGCTCCTCTGTGCTGAGTCGCCTCTTGCTGATTAGGTGCTCTTCTACACATCCTTTGTATATGCCCAGATTCACCACAGTTCCAGCAATTGACCCTGGTCGCACGATGAACTCCCTGTGACCGGCTTAGCTTATACTCTTCGAGATCCTCCGTCATCCGTCTGAGCACTTGTGTTAGATCTTCTTCCTTAGCTTCAAGTCTCCGACCATGATATATGTTGATGGATGCGTTCTTAGCGGCTTCATACTACAGAGCGTACACAAGGATTTTGCTGGCCTTACGCTTGCCACTAACTCTATTAACGTTCTTCAGCTCTGGATCTTGAACGGCATCGATGAAGGCATCAGTGACGATTACTTCAAGAAACTCCTGTGCTGCTGTGGGATATGCCAGATGGGCAAGTCGTATAATGTCCTTCTTTAGTTCTTGTGGGGTTTCACTGACCCGCAGTTGTCTGGTCTTCAGCTGGACCTTATAAACTTCCTGTAAGTGCTCGTCCCCGTATCGAAGCTCCATAGCATTGAACGAGAGCAGCGTAATCCTGCTGGTTTGGAATGGATTGGAGTACTTCGGAAGCCTTTCCTCTAAGGGTCAGTACTAGAGCGGTCGTGTTTTCATCCTCGCTGCCCCATCTGTTGACCTTAGCGGCTATCTCAAATTGTCTTCAGGAGACGGACCCATCAAACACAGGGGGTTTCATCTTTCCATGCACTTCGGGTAACATCGATCCTGTATTACTAACCGGCGTCTTGCTGAGCCCTTCTCTAACTAGAACTATCAGTTCTTCTATGTCTTTTTCTACCAAATCGACTCTCTGGTTCATCTTAACCTCCACTGTGGTTATCTTCTGGTTAACCGATACCAATTCAGTCCTGATCCCTGTATCTAGTGTGTCTATTTGTCCTCCATTGTTCTACAGAACATGGTAATTACAGTATGCTAAATAAACACAATATTTCGGTTCCATTAGCAGGTCAGAAAAGAAAAAAACAGGACAGCCACGCCCATAGCCCTAAACAAGCTATAATAGACTCAAGAGGGAGCCGTAGTAGCCAGAAGACCTGAGCTGGACAGAGCGAACATCATCATCACCAAACTCCATTTTAGTGAGGTCTTGACAAGCTCAAATCCTCTCTGGTTTTCGTAGTGCATACACGTCCCAAACCTGTCGAGACGGAGATCAGCAAGTCTGGGGCAGTAAGAAAGAATATGAGACACGGTTTCCTCTTCTTTCCCGCAGCGTGAGTCAAAATTTGGCCATAGCCGTGAGAGCGATAGCAAAGTGCAAAAATCGAAATATCCAAGGCCAGACAAAGTCACCCCTGATATGGGAAAACATCTTGAGGGCAAAGGGATGGACAAGCTCTTGAAGTTTATGAATCGAACCTGGGTGGAATGAAGTCTATCCATGGCCTGGCGCTAAGTAACTGTTATTTCTATACTCAAAAGTGCAATGAAGAGATTGACGTGGAATCCTACAGACTCATTTCACTAACCTCCTCAGTTGGCTTATTGCTGAAAGTATGGTTAACGAGCGACTCGTGTGGAGTTTTGTAAGTGCGGTATCCTAGCGTCAGAGCAAGCAGACTTTAGGGCAGGCTTCGGCCCATACAGGAGGTGGCCAATCGGTTCTAAAGGTTGGTAGATGGCAGATGCAGATAAACATTGCCAAAATGACTTGGTTTCTGTTCAGCCTAAGGATCGACATTCTTGGGGCCCCGACTGAGATACAACTCGCTGGACCGCGACTCCAACGTGAAGGATTGACCTCTTTAGTCACACAAGAAATTGCAACGGGAAAAGATTGTCTCTCGAGACGTAAAATGCCACAGACATTCTACAGCTTTATTGTAAAGTAGCCCTACCACAAGCTTAATACCCAAACAAAAAGTTGCCCATCTCTATGTTTATAATAGACTTTATTGGATTTAGCTCGAATAGCCTTTTTAATAGCTCCCTTCATAATATCACTCGCATGTGGAGCGTAGTGATACAAATAAAATGAGCCTGAAGGGTCACAAACAAACAAAAATATTACAGATCTATCATTTAACAAGTTTATTTTTAATAACTAATTCATTTAATACAATTCACTATTAAATGTTTTTAATTTTATTTTACATTTTAGAATTACGTGTTCGTTTTATTTAAAGTCTTTCTTTTGGAAGTTTTTAAGGCGCCCTACAACTACATCTAAATCTAGGTCAGATTAAACAGATTTTCATAGGATCTAGCCATACAGGTCATCAGTTTTACTCTTTAGTTTTTTACAATACACAATACTATCTATATATATATAATTCTATTCTTCCCTCAACAGTTTAAAAGAAAAGAAGTAAAGGAAAGATCACTCTCTTATTTCTGCGGATAGTCCACGTGAAAACAAGAGGGGGGGGGGGAGAACACGTAGTCACAAAATAGCAGGACCGGACCGTTGTAACCAAGAAATATCAGTATTTTTTTTTATTTTTACCTCACGTTAAAAAAAAGGGGGGGGGGCAAGTAAACTACTCTACTACTACTAAACTATCGAGGCGACAGAGCACGCTCAAGAGTTTGGACACCATGGAAAGATCACTCTTTTATTTTTGCAAGTCGGATGGAGGGAGTTATCCTAGGTAATTTAAGAGGCGAAAAAAAAAAGCGGGGCGGGAAGGGGCTGGAAGGGGGAAATTAGTATTCATTCGTCACTAAATAGCAGGGCCGGACTTAATAATTGTAGAGCCCTATGCGAAACGGATTTCGCGGGGCCAAGTTTGGGTTGGGATACGGATAATAAGTGAAAATTAAGAGTTTGTATCAGAAAATAAATTCGTCTTTGCATTTTATTAATTCTTTACTACGTACAGAATTACTTTACGAGCCTTGCGTGTAGCGAAGTCATACAGTACAGCATAAAAATTCCATTTCCTACATAGGTCACGCTCAATAGCAAGAATTACCAAATGATTCAATCTATCTACGAAAATTGTTGATCTCAAGTAATTCTTCATTAGTTTGAGGCGCGAGAAGCTTCTTTCACTAGATTCCACAATTGCGGGTATTGCATAATGCCGTTTTTTTTTTTTATCGCGCGTAGGATTGGCATTTTCCATATTGAATGACACCCTAAAATGACAATTTTCGTCTATATATTGTTGTAACTCTCTAAGGCAGGCACTCAACGAAAGACAGGTCGGCAACAGTAAACGATGTATTTATTTAGTATAACTAGCACAAGCATCAACAAATAGTAATAGTTACTAGTTAGACTTGGACGTCTGCTATAAAGTCACATGGAGTAATATGTCTTAAGTTCTAAGAGTCCTACTTCATACCAGAACACAGAACAGACCACCGACACACTTCCCAGTGTCGCTCCAGGTCTCCCACACAGTTTCTTAGTATCACGCAGGACAGCACTCAGCACCAGATTGTTCAGACTCCCATGACTTCTAGCCGGCTCACAACAGTCCTTCTTCCTGTCTCAATATGTCTTTCACTAGTTGTGTTCAGTAGTGCTCAGATGCGCACCATTAGTGTAGCGCGGGAGCGGGGTTACAACATTGCCCCCTTCTCAGATCTATTCGTCCCGAACAGATTCAGGTGCCCTACAGGGTGGTGGACGTTGGTCATTGCAGGTGGAGGTCGGTCTGTGGGAGCTACAGACGGCAGGGAGCGTGTTCCCCACAAAGTCATCCACATTGCTCTCTGCTGGTGCCGCTTTCTCCTTCTCCAGTTGATCTGCCTTTGGTTAAGGGGGCGTCGTTTTCGTTGTCTGGCCTTTCTCTCAGTCAGCACCGACGGCAGCTTCATGGCAGGAAGAGAGGCAGTGGATGTCATGGCGGTGGCCATCAAGACCATTGGTCTTACACATTGCTCTAGCACGCTTTCTTGATGCACCGTAGGCCCCCAGGAGGCCAGGTTGTCAAACACGGCATAATCTTCAAGTGTGTCCGAATGACATGTCTGTGGGGCACGTGGGCAACGTCCTATGTGCACAAGCTCATCAGCTGCAGGGTTCTTCTGACCACCTTCAAGGCCTCTCTCGCTGGTGAAAACAGAAGTATCGAAGTCCATTGGTTTCAGACCCTGTTGATGCGTTTCTTGACATTTGCATTCCCTTCGTGAAGCACCGCATGTACAGTTGTTGCTTACCGCCTGAATGCAACAATCAAATTTTAAGTTCCCCTCGTAGGCACTGGCAGATCGACAGGGGTCCTTAAGGTCCAAAGTGACAGGCTCTAACGCAGGCTCAAAGTTGTCCTGCTCTGTCCGGGTCATTGTGGCACTCAAAGCTGGTACAGCAAAAGTTTCAGTCGCGTAGCAGACTTCTTCTATTGCTTCAACTGTCTCTTTCTGTTCATCTGCGTTTTTCTTGTTAACATTGACGCATTCTTTGTAACTATCAGTACAGCCACAGTCTTGAATGAGTAACGGTTCATTATTGTTGAATGATGGACTCCTCTCTCTTACTGGATTGATCTGGCCTTGCACGTTACGTATCAGTTTGTCCATAGAATGATTCATCGAATCCTGGAAAGTACAAAGTTCACATAACTAGTTTTGCATGGTGATCAGCACCTCACCAATATCTGGTTCTATCTCAAACACATATGTTTCCGGATCCTCCCCTTCATCAACAAGGGCCCGCCAAAGACTGGCTCTCACTTTTTCTTTGTCACAGAAGATCCTCAGCTCCCTGTCTCGGAGCTCCTCTTTTAACTGTTTACAGCTACGTTCTTCTAGCTTCCTAAGCGTTGTCATTCTTATCCTTTTGTTGAGCTGCCTAAATCCCACTTCTGACACCAGTTGTTGTAACTCTCTAAGGCAGGCACTCAACGAAAGACAGGTCGGCAACAGTAAACGATGTATTTATTTAGTATAAATAGCACAAGCATCAACAAATAGTAATAGTTACTAGTTAGACTTGGACGTCTGCTATAAAGTCACATGGAGTAATATGTCTTAAGTTCTAAGAGTCGTACTTCATACCAGAACACAGAACAGACCACCGACACACTTCCCAGTGTCGCTCCAGGTCTCCCACACAGTTTCCTAGTATCACACAGGACAGCACTCAGCACCAGACTGTTCAGACTCCCATGACTTCTAGCCGGCTCACAGTCCTTCTTCCTGTCTCAATATGTCTTTCACTAGTTGTGTTCAGTAGTGCTCAGATGCGCACCATTAGTGTAGCGCGGGAGCGGGGTTACAACAATATTTTAGGAGATTTGTATGAGTTTTCAAAAGATTTTAATAATTTCCGGATATTTCCAGGACTTTTTCGTATATTTTGCAATTTCAGGAGATTTCCAGGACCTCCTGTTAAATCGACAGGAGGCCGCGGGAAATCTGTTTTAAATTATAAAATGGTTTAATTTAATAATTTATACACCTAAAATTAGCGCGGGTCCTATAATATTGCGGGGCCCACTGCAGTCGCATAGGTTGCAGTGGCCCAAGGTCCGCCCTGCAAAATAGCGGCGTATGCTACGCCGCCGGTCAACTAGTTAATATTAATTTTAATAGTTAACAATTGCCTTTTTAAAAAATTTCTACACTTTAAACACTATTCAGTCTCTACTTTAGGCCTACAAGTCTACGACAATTTAAGTCACCTCTCAAATTACAATTAGATTTAGGTCAATATGACAGTCTGGCTAGTAATAATCCAAATAAAATAAAGCTATCTGTAAATACAGTCAAATGAGACTTTCGTTGAATGTTTCCTCAGTTGCTTGAAATGTTTCTTCTAAATCTTTTAATGACTATTTATCCAAAGGCTACAAAAAGAGAAGAATGTACAGCTTTGGGAAAGAGAGAAGGAACGAATTTTTGCTGAGTCTGATAAAAGGTAGGATCTTGAAAATCGCTAAAACAATAATGAACAAGGTTACAAAGAGAGAGTGTGGAAACAAAAACTCAAAATCGGCTCCCGAAGTGGTCCATCCAGGCAGGTAAATAGGCAGGTTTCAATATTTTCAGAAAGAATATCAGAATGAAATTCTATCAAAGGCAAATGACAGAGAAGAATGGAGAAAGAAGGTTGACAGATCTTGTGTGGTGCCCCAACTGTCCAGCAGACCAAAGGATAGATGAAAGTGTAGTTAGATGAGCACCTGGTCTAACTGATGTCATATTAAGATTATCTAATTGATCTAATTGTATGGTAAAGGTTCAATCTCTTATTCAAAGCCTCAATAAAAAAAAAACATTTCCGTAAAAAAACAAGGTTACAAAGACAGTTTGTGTGGAAACTCAAATATCTAGTTGTTTTGTAAAAGGTCAATCTCTTATTAAAAAAATTTCCGTAAAATAAAAAAATATTTTTAAAAAGTTAAGTGTATTATTTCTACGTCTGGGCGCTGTAGTTCACGCGATAATATGAAAAACTACTTATTAATTGTTGTTTTAAATTATGTCCAACTTATATGCATATTAAATAGATTTTTTGTCTTAAAAAAAAGAAAACTTTTTTTTGTAATTGTAGTAGTTAGTATGACAGCACTTACATAACTAAGCAATACAAATGTAATAAAAAAAGTTTGACAAAAAATCTTAAATCATTTGCATAAATGTCAAATGTGTTAAAAATATGGTAAATGACCGTCACCCCTTCTATGTACCTCCAATGTTTGTTACTATTAATAGTGAAAGTTGTGAAAGTGGTGCATTGTTATGAAAAAACTGCTTGCATAAGTGATTTGAAAATTAGAAAATCAGAAGAAAAAAAAAGTAGCCGTTGAATCAGAACTTCAAAGGGTCTAAAATATTATGATGTCGAATTTTCACTATCTTTTCTAGTTTACGAGATCTATACGGGACGGATGGACAGACGTTCCACACAAAACTAATAGCGTCTTTTCCCCTTTCGGGTGCCGCTAAAAAAGAAAAATCTTTTACTTTAAGTATTCAGTTTCCCATGACTGCGTTCCAGTTCATGTGATAATATGAAAAAAACTACAAATTAATTGTTGTATTAAGTCATGTTCCACTTATATGCATACTAAATAGATTTTTTTCTATGAAAAAAAAGTAAAAGTGTTTTTTGTAAATGTAGTATTTAGTATAACAAAACTTACTTTAACTTAGCAATACTATTGTCAAAATTTTTTATTTTTTTTACAAAAATCTAAAACCGTTTGAATGAATGTGTTAAAATATGGTAAATAGTCATCTCCCTTACTAGATAGCTTCCAGTGTCTGTTACTAGCAATAGTAAATAGTTATAAAAATTGTGTATTTTTTAGGAAAAAAAACTGATGGATACTTGATTTTAAAAATTACATTTTTCGCTTTCAGAAAAGAAAAAAGTAGCTATTGCATCAGAACCTTGAATCGTCTAAAAATTATGATGTCGGATTTTCAATATCTTTTCTAGTTTACGAGATCTAAACGGGACGGACGGAGAGACAGACCACAAAAAAAAAAAAAAAAAAAAAACTAATAGCGTCTATTACCCTTTCGGGAGTAGCTAAAAAAAACATATACATTCTAGCTAGAAATTGATAAATCAATATTTAAAAAGACGTGTTCCATTCAAATACTAATTGAAATAAAAGGTTGTTTACTTAAGTACTGTAAGATAGTTTTCAAATATTAATGACACATATATGACTATAAAAACCTAGTCTGTTCTGTAGGTGGTCAACCTTTTGTTTCTCATGAGCACTAGAATATATTACCTTACTAAACTATCTTATTAAAATACATGTAGTACAAATAGTATATACCTAACTTCAGTTCTCTACAGAAAAATGTTGGGTATCAGATACCAGGAAAAGCTGACAAACGAGTTACATTTTGGCTGGTTAAAAGAAGGAACTCCTAATACTGTGAAGAGGCGAAAGCTGAGTTGGTTTGATCCTATTGTAAGACATGACTCACTGTCAAAAGTCGTTCTTCAAGGTGCACTGGGAGGGAGCATGAAGAAAGGGTCATTCAAAGAAAGCTGGCTGGATTACGTAAAAGAATGACCGGTCTCTCTCTTGATATCTTGCTAATAACAGTTGCCGACCCAAAAAAATATAGAGGGATTTGGATATGCGAATCGTGACAGCACCGGTACGACAAAGGTCAAGGGACAGATGAAATGATGAAAACTTCGCTTCTATAAAGTACTAGACTGTTTCTCATTCTGGGACACTGTTTCTTTGTGTTTCAGAGTCACGTTTCAAGTAGTGGTGAATTGTATTGCATGAATATCAACCTGCGTAAAGTAATGATTATAGACAATCTTCCTCTTCGTGGACATTCAAAATGTATAAGACCAAGATGGTTGGCCTACAAATGTTGAAAGCCTATAATGTAGTTTTGTTTGACCCACTACTATTAAAGAATTTTTAAAGCGTCATGGAAACCCCAAAAACTAGTCATACAATTTTAAAATGAATTTATTCTTATGGACTCAGGACTTGGTAATCAACTCCCCAATATACCCAATATTTCACTGTTCCACGATTCTCTTACTTTTGGATTCGATCTATGTTGAGCTCTACCTGACTATTACGTTTCTGAGTTTCAATTTGTATAACATAAACAGTTCAATGAGAAGAGAAGAAAACAATCACTGAACGTCTCTAGGAGGCCAAACAAATCGATGTTGTGAATGTTGAGCTGTGATGTGTCTTGTAGAGAGAAGTTTGAACGGAGGTAACACCCCCTAAAAAACAAAACACGAAATAACACAGGCGAAAGGTCAACACTCTAAAGGCAGTCGACGCTGATGTACAATGTCGAACAAGAAGTTTAATATATAGTGAAAGGAACAGTCAAATGTATAATCTAAATATCTACTTCAGAAACTAAAGCTGGCCTTAACTCTAGAGCTGCCAAAAGTTTTCTGTTTTTACTTTCGCAACCCTTCCAAAATCCTCGTTTTGTTTAAATAGTTACGTGACAGTCTCTAAGCAAAACTTTCCCTTTTTATGAAACGCAAATTCCTAATTGTGCCGTAACAACTGATAGGAGTTCGTGTCTTTTTTTATAGTAAATCTTTCAATAGTAGAAACTTTATTTTTATTGACAGACTGAGAATACTTGAACAGGAGCTTGCTGACCAAAAACATCAAAATGAAAGTTTGACGAAAAGGCTAAAGGTAATTTACTTTTGTGTTTTTCATTAGTTTTACATATAGATCTTATACATAAAAATCTACTAAATATAGATTTACGTTCAGAATATAAAAAAGAAAATAAGAGAATCAAATGCTTTCTAACACGCCATTGCTTTATTCCTATTAGACCTAAACATTATTAAAACATACTTTCAAAGCAAATTTCTTTGAGGATTCATTTCAAACATTTTGTCTCCTTATTTTTGAAATTTGATTGTTAGCATCCCCCGAAATGGAAAGAATTCACGCTTCTAGACTTAAGTGCTTGCTTGAAACCCAACTGGAACGTCAGAGATAAGGTCGTTAAGATGGTTATAGGTATATTTTCAAGTGTTAAAAACAGCTACGCCAAATGCAAGATACCTGGCTTAGCAAGAAAGTGGAAACAATACAGGAATTTGCTGACAAGCTCGCTATGAAGAACTTCTACCATGCCATAAACGAAATCTATGGACCCACAAAGTCAGGCTCATCCCCTCTATTAAATGCTGATGGGACAATCCTATTGACAGATAAGGAAGAAATCCTAAAACGCTGGGCAGAGCACTTCGAAAAGGTTCTCAATACACCTTCCATCATAAATGAAGCCGCCATAGACAGGCTACAGCAAGTACCAATAAATGAAAAAATGGATGACCCCCCTACGCTAAAGGAAACCGATCTTGCCATTCAACAGCTCGCAAGCGGAAAAGCCCCAGGAGCTGACTCCATTCCGCAAAGGTCTACAAAAAAGGTGCATTAGCCCTGATTGAAAGACTTTATAAGCTCTTCTTAATTATGTGGGAAAAAGAGTCAATACCACAAGACTTTAAAGATGCCACAATTGTTCATTTATACAAGCGAAAAGGAAACCGCCAGATCTGCGACAACCACAAAGGAATATCTCTTCTCTCTATTGTTGGGAAAATCCTTGCACGCATCCTACTAAATCGGCTCATGCAACACATAGAATATGGTCTACTACCAGAAAGCCAGTGCGGCTTCAGAAAAGAGCGTGGAACCATTGACATGATCTTCGCAGCAAGGCAGCTCCAGGAAAAATGCCAAGAACAAAATGCTGACCTGTTCTCAATATATGTCGACTTAACAAAGGCATTCGACACTGTTAGCAGAGAAGGACTCTGGAAAATCATGTCAAAGTATGGCTGTCCACAAAAATTCATAACCATGGTGAGACTATTTCATGATGGCATGAAGGTCCAAGAAAGTGGAGAACCATCATAGCCCTTCGAAGTATCAAACGGGGTAAAACAAGGCTGTGTCCTAGCACCTTCACTGTTCAGTATCATGTTCTCCGCTATGCTGACAGATGCATTCACAAATAGAGAAAACAACGGGATAAATATATATTACAGATTTGATGGTGGCCTATTCAACCCGAGGCGGCTTAAAGCAAAAACAAAAACAAACGCAGCAGTAATCAGAGACTTGCTATTTGCTGACGACTGTGCCCTAAATGCCTGCTCTGAAAACGATCTGCAGAGCATCGTCAGTGACTTCTTAAGAGCATGCTCAGACTTTGGCCTTACCATCAATACGAACAAGACTGAAGTCTTATATCTACCTGCTCCTGGGAAAGCCTACTCGGATCCAAGAATTACTATAAATGGACAGGATATAAACGCAGTGGACAAATTCACATATCTTGGCAGCACACTCGGATGGCTGCCTGGTTGTGCGGTTTGGACGCTGGACTGTCGTTCAGATTTATCGATGGTCCCGGGCTCAAACCCTGCCCGCTCCCATCCCCCGTCGGGAGGTTTGGACTAGGAAGTAATTATCTTCAACTCTGAAGGAATATCCGAAACATGTAAAACATTTTACAAACTCTCCAGAAATGGAAAAATCGATAGTGAAATCGACCTGCGTATCGCCAAGGCCAGTGCATTCTACGGCAGACTGTCTACAAATGTCTGGAACAGACGTGGTATCACCACAAACACCAAGCTAGGGGTCTATAGAGCCGTCATCCTCCCTACATTGCTATATGCCTCAGAAACATGGACAGTGTACAGTAAACATGCAAAGAAACTAAACCACTTCCACATGACATGTCTGAGAAAAATACTAAATGTGAAATGGCAAGACAAAATACCAGATACAGAAGTCCTTCGAAGAGCGTGTCTGCAAAGCATCCACACAATCCTGATGCAGTCCCAGCTGCGATGGGCAGGTCACGTCTACAGAATGGAAGACCACCGCATCCCTAAACGACTCTTGTATGGCCAACTAAGCGAAAGAAAGCGCTCGCAAGGTGGTCAAAGAAAGCGCTTCAGGGACACCCTCAAAGCTTCTCTGAAGGCGTTCAGCATAGACCCAGGCACCTGGGAGACAGAGGCACATGACAGAGCATCATGGCGTCGCGCTGTGAAAACTGGCGCACAGGTTGCTGAGGAAAAAAGAACAACGCTGGCAGAAGAAAAACGCCAGAAAAGAAAAGCAAGGCCCACGACACTAGCTCCAGCTGGAATAACCTGCCCAGAGTGCGGCCGAACATTCCGGGCTCACATAGGTCTCACCAGCCACATAAGGAGGCATAAAACCCCAGTGCAAAGCCCTCAGACCCCTGGATAACAAAGTGGTCATCATCGAACCACGATGGACGAACTATATATAATAGACACTCTTAATATATTGACTAATACAAATGAAAATTCTTATACTAGATCTGAAGCAGGCGAATTGTTAGAGAATGTGCAGTCTTTTAATGTGCTTATCTACTTTGGATTTTATGTCCCTTGTTTTAACTGTATTAACAAAAATAAGGATTGTCAATTCGAGACTGCTCATTGAAACTGAAAACAAAGGTTTTGCATTGTCGAAAGCATGGGCTCAGATCTGGGGAAAAGGTAAAGATTCTATATTAATACTCATTTTTTTTTTCTTCGACCGGAATGTTTAAAAAATAATCACCCGTTTTGAGCAACTTAATGATAGGGCAGATAAATATGAATTTTCGTCGCCTTCCCAACTACCGGTATTGAATCCTAAGATTGAAATCTATCTCGATAGTGCTCCTAACTACATAAAGAAAATTGTCTGGAGTGTAAATGGCTTGAACAATTTTTTCGCAGTTTCTTCAGAAAAATCCGAACTGTGGAAACCAGGACGTGTTAACCTCTCGGCTCCATGTAGCGGAGTTTTTTTTTAAAACTAAAGTAAATTAAGAAGTATTTCAGATTAATGATAACAAATTTACGACTCACTAATTTATCAATTTTATTTGTTTGAACAAGAGCTTGTGGAAAAAATTGATTTCGATGCAATTATTGATACAATTATTGATACAATTATTGATACAATTATTGATAGTTTTGGCAGCAAGAAAGCAAAAAAGAAAGCACGTAAGATTTATTAGTAATATATTTTGCTTTGCAAACTAGCAATACTTAAACAATGACAACACATACATTTGGAAAAAGAAAGTCTTTTCGCTGATTTTTTTGTTTATAATTTTTTTTTTGGCCATCATGAAGAGCTGTGGCAGGGGGCTCACATGTCCTAGTTACGCCACTGCGTTTAAATGTAAAAACAAGTTCAATATAAAAATAATTAAAAACTAAAACAATTTCTAATATTGTGTTAAATTGCATCCATTATATTGAATCGATAATGTCATCAAAGTTGAAACAAATACTTGCAATACCATAGTCGTTGTTGTCCAAAGAGCATAAATCGTTTGATTCAACAGTGGACTTCACCTTTGTACATGTCATCCAAGGTCGCTAGTAGTGTCATCCTTTTTGGTAACAAAATTAACCTTTATTTTGGATGGAACTTGTTTAGCGCAAATTTTATGCATGCTCAGTGCGCTATGGTCCAATTACTTTTGTGGACCAGTTGGGAGAAAGGGGGAGGAGGTATCTATGAGAGTGTTTACATTCTTGCCTTTTCAAAAACAATTTTTTTAAAATTCTTAATTACAACTATTTGCGATGTGTGTCTGAGAGGCTTGTCTATCTGACAAGTAGGGGGTCGTGTTGGCAGCACGGAGATCTTTTCCCAGATACCCCTCCCCCTTTCCCCACTGGCTCACAAAAAAAAGTAGGCCATAGCGCACTTTAATGATGAAAAAAAAAGCAATTAAAAAAATTGGTTAATCTTTTTTTTTAATTGATTCGTGTGTTGTCATCGACAATAAATAATTGTGCGAAAATTCAACTTGATGCAAGAAATGGAAGTTGGAGAAATGACAAGACACAGTTGATATAATCTCGAGAGTTAGAAATGATTTCTTGATATTTTGAATTTTGCAAATAAAAAAAAATATGCAAAAAAAAAAAAACAACTAAAAAAAACCCAACAAAGATTAACTAAAGGAAATAACTCCACATTAACAACGATACGTTCGCATAAATAAAGATCAAATAAAATAATTTCCAAGAAATAACTGACTATTGAAGCTATTGAAATTTAACTTTATATTTTGATAAAGAATTAGATCTAAAATACTCAGGATTTATGTACAAAATTGATAGAATGTTCAAGATTTTTTAAATCGAAAACACATTAAAGCCAAATGATAGCTTCAAATTGCTCTTTTGACATATATTACTTTTATTATCTAGATGAAACTTAGATATAGGCCTAATGATAAGGCTTGTCTTCAAGAACACCCATTTTTTTTTTACCTGTTTTAGTTTATTTTGAAATTTGCAGAAAACAAAAATAAAAATGTGCCTAATATAAAAGTATGGTCTACTCTGTACATTAACTTGTTCTACAGCTAAATATATGAGTATTTTAAAATTGTATATTGATCACTTCATGATTTATTGAACTAAATAATAAGAGAAAAGGCAAATGTCTTTGAACGAAAGAGTTTCGACTAGACATTGTCTCCATAGATCAGTACTCAGTTCCAGCGGTGGCTTGCACACGAAGGGCAGATAACAACACTAAGAATCTGTCTTGAAACTTATGTCACAGTTCTCTCTCTTGATTCATTGTTGTGTTGTTGTTTTTTTGTAGCAAATAGATGACAATAACAAGATCCTAAAATTACGTCATGAATTAGCCATGGGGACATTCTCCACAGGTCAGTGCTAGCAGGTTAATTAGACAACATTTTCAAATATTTCTTGAATCAAATCATACAATATCCAAAGAAATAGCATTGGTTTCTTGCGTTTACCAGGGTGTCATGTGGCCAGGGTGTCATGACACCTTCGTTAACCCTAACCCACAGTAACATGATCTTAACATCATCTGCTCAAAGGGAAACTTGACTTTTTTTTTTTACTTACGTCTATGTCCAAGTGACTATGTTTCTTCATCTAGCAGTCACATTTAAGTCAGAAGGACAACTTTGTTTCTTCATCTAGCAGTCCCGTTTAAGTCAGAAGGACAACTTTGTTTCTTCATCTAGCAGTCACGTTTAAGTCAGAAGGACAACTTTGTTTCTTCATCTAGCAGTCCCGTTTAAGTCAGAAAGACAACTTTGTTTCTTCATCTAGCAGTCATGTTTAAGTCAGAAGGACAACTTTGTTTCTTCATCTAGCAGTCATGTTTAAGACAGAAGGAAAACTTTGTTTCTTCATCTAGCAGTCATGTTTAAGTCAGAAGGACAACTTTGTTTCTTCATCTACTAGTCATGTTTAAGACAGAAGGACAACTTTGTTTCTTCATCTAGCAGTCATGTTTAAGTCAGAAGGACAACTTTGTTTCTTCATCTAGCAGTCATGTTTAAGACAGAAGGACAACTTTGTTTCTTCATCTAGCAGTCATGTTTAAGTCAGAAGGACAACTTTGTTTCTTCATCTAGCAGTCACGTTTTAAGTCAGAAGGACAACTTTGTTTCTTCATCTAGCAGTCACGTTTAAGTCAGAAGGACAACTTTGTTTCTTCATCTAGCAGTCACGTTTTAAGTCAGAGGACAACTTTGTTTCTTCATCTAGCAGTCCCGTTTAAGTCAGAAAGACAACTTTGTTTCTTCATCTAGCAGTCACGTTTAACTCAGAAGGACAACTTTGTTTCTTCATCTAGCAGTCACGTTTAAGTCAGAAGGACACCATTTTGACACGATCTGCAAAGAGCAATGCAAAATCATATATATTATGATAGTTATACTTCACTGCTATATTGAGAGAATGCATATTTTACTTTCAATAGTTATTATCAGGCAACTTAATTTAACTAGAATATTTATTGACTCTATATACATGAAAATCTCCACAACACACAGCCATACCCATATAAATGAAATCCACCCTCTTAAAACTGGATTGAAGCCTAGAATCAATTTTAATATCTACTATCTTACTGTTAGCAGGCAGCAAATCCACTGAAGAACTGAAAAGAAATATCTACCTCTTAGAAAAGGTAACCAACTTTATTTTATTCTAGAAGTTCCTTCAAATTCAATACGTATGAAGTCATTTTACATTGTTAGTTCATTTAAGCTAACATTTCTTGAAACACCTTCAAACCCAGTTTAGTTTTTACAAAGCTTATATCAACTATCAACTCACTACGTTTGTCTGTCTGCTTGTCTGTCTGCTTGTCTGTCTGCTTGTCTGTCTGCCTGTCTGTCTGCCTGTCTGTCTGCCTGTCTGTCTGCCTGTCTGTCTGCTTGTCTGTCTGCTTGTCTGTCTGCTTGTCTGTCTACTTGTCTGTCTGCCTGTCTGTCTGCTTGTATGTCTACTTGTCTGTCTGCCTGTCTGTCTGCTTGTCTGTCTGCTTGTCTGTCTACTTGTCTGTCTGCCTGTCTGTCTGCCTGTCTGTCTGCTTGTCTGTCTACTTGTCTGTCTGCCTGTCTGTCTGCTTGTCTGTCTGCTTGTCTGTCTGCCTGTCTGCCTGTCTGTCTGCTTGTCTGTCTACTTGTCTGTCTGCCTGTCTGTCTGCTTGTCTGTCTACTTGTCTGTCTGTCTGTCTGTCTGCCTGTCTGTCTGCTTGTCTGTCTACTTGTCTGTCTGCCTGTCTGTCTGCTTGTCTGTCTGCTTTTCTGTCTGCTTGTCTGTCTGGTCAAAATCTTGTACACGTTATTTCACCCAGTTTTCATTCTTGGATCAAGTTGAAACTTTGCACCATTATTCACCGTCTCTAACAAAATATGAATCAATAAAAAATAATAAGTGGTCATTAATAAATTTCATTGGATATAAAAAAAAAGGAAAATAAATCGTACACTTTTTAGAGATATGGAAGATATGCAGTTCTTTCTCTTATATAAACTTTGTTGTTGTTGAAAGTATATATTCATCTATTGTTCTTGTTCATTGCTTGCAGGATGTACTATTCCTAGAAGACCAACTATACAATTTACAACGAACTTTTGCTACGGTGATATGTGGTCTCAAGACAGATCTACTGTAAGCCTCTCACTGTAGCTGTACATCAGTTCGTAGATTGACCAAGAAGTTAATTGTGTGTGTGTGTGAGAGTGTATTGTATGAGAGAACTCAAACTCTACCAGTCGGTTCACATTAAATCTACGCAACAAATATTATATGACAAATAGAGACAACCAGAATGCGTCCTTCTGTTTCTACCTTGGACTCAATTCAACATACACCTTAGGGCTTAGACACAAACTCGTCCTCACAGCCATCTTTGTCTGGTAGAGAACAGTACACACATTATGGTGCGGGATAGCAGAGTCACAACAGTTTGTATGTAGAAATATGTCCTGAGCTCTTTAATGGAAGCATTTTATTCAAACTCAAACCCTAGTCATGTACTAGCAAATCGTTGATTTGGTCCCAGGTTATACATTGTTTATTTGGCCATGGACCCCCTTCCCTTTTATAGCTTAGACCGTCCCGTAAAGTCGAGTATCACTTTTCTCTCCCCCCCCCCCTTCCGCTTTATTACATCTAATTGACACTGCCCGCTTTAAAACGCTGCCCCATGAATTCAATTCCTTTATTCCCCCCACCACCTTAGGAAATAGTCATATACATACTATCTCTGAGTATTCATCGACTTGACAGCTCTTTATCGAAATAGTTCGACATGAGCCTTTTTAAAAATTGCATCCTACGCATGGAACGATCAGACTTTTTTTGGCAGGAAACCCACCCATTTTTTTTAACGCTCATGTAAATTATTTTTGCCCATGATTTCTAGTTTGTTACGTTGGATTAAAACGGCCCGCGTATATCGACCTGACAATCCCCCCCCCCACACAAACACATGCTTCTGGACTGAGAGTAATAGGTTCACTTTTCTAGCTTGTTCCATGACCACCCCTAAAAAAAAAGATTTGACTTACAATCGCTAACTTTTCTGTCTCAGTGGAAAAGAAGAATAGAACGTATGGGATCAAACTTGGATTGATCAATCCACATTTGATCCGAGTAGCGAAAGGAGCATCGCCAGTGCATGGTTCAGAAAGGTGAAAGGTTCAGAAAGGTGAGAAGAAGCGTTGGTTCTCTATGTGGGTTGTCTTGTCAAGAAGTTGTTTAGGGAAATTTTGGATGATTGGAAAACATTTCTGTGAGTTTATAAAGGCAACCGTTCATGAGACAATTTAAGGATTAGAGAAGGCTACGGTCTGTGAACCTTACAGAAAGTGAAGACAGAAGCGGCAAGAGTTAGAAGACCTGCTATAACCAAACACTAACATTTATGGTAATTAGGATCATCTCACATCTTTTATCGCCTACAATAAAAATTAATGATCTTTTACCTTGCTTCCTCGTTGAGATGCCTCCTTTAGATTCATTAGTGTGTGTTTTCTTCTAGAACTCATGATTGGCTAGATTTGATGATACATTTTTATTGATAATATTGTATTACATTATAAAAGACTTACAGTTATTTACAGTTAATAATTAGATCTATGTCGTACTTTAATATAACAAAAAACCATGTTAACATCTAAAGCTTTATTACACTGAATGACGAAAATAACTACACACACAGTAAAAATCAAGACACGGAATATGGTCAGTACACACTCTAACGTGAATCCATAAATGTAAACAAACACTAGGGGAGACTATCGAAATAAATAAACAAATTCACGACATTTCCTCCCCCTTCCCAGTTTCAATTGTATGAATAGTCCAAGTAGAATACAAGAATGAATAATACAGTTTCAAAGGTCATAAACATCTAAGCTGATCTGCAATCTTGGTTAATAGAAAATTGTTTATCAAACACATTGGTCTGTTAAACCATGTAGTTGGGTTTTGATTTCCTTTCTCTTAAGTTGTATCGAATGAATCGACAGATTGAAAAGTAGAAGCAGTAATAACAAAGTTACTTGGCGACTCGATGGTCGGTGCTTGAACCGAGTCCATTTTTCTCTATTCAATCTCCCTATAACATGCCTAACAAAATGGCCAGATATAGATATGTAATAGAACTCTTACTAACAATTCAGTCAGAGCCAGGCTGCTGCTTTTCCTTGTTGTGAAGGACGAAGAAACCAGACAACAGATCTGGAGGTAGAAATAAGATCACATTTCTTTCTAAAAAAAACAACATTTTAATTGCTCAGAATCCTCGGAAAGAATAGAACTGATCCACTCAGTGGTCAAGAAACGGACCTGGAATTCATCAATGTGTGTGACTTTGTCTCCCTTATTTACAAGTCACTGATGGAGGGAGATCTAACTGAGGCTCAAAGGTCATTACCTCCTCATTACTCGTACCTGCCCAATGTGAGTAGTCTGGTATAGATCAATCAATGTGTTAATATCTACTTACCCATCTATCTATCTATCTATCTATCTATCTATCTATCTATCTATGTATCTATGTATCTATCTATCTATCTATCTATCTATCTATCTATCTATCTATCTATCTATCTATCTATCTATCTATCTATCTATCTATCTATCTATCTATCTATCTATCTATCTATCTATCTATCTATCTATCTATCTATGTATCTATCTATCTATCTATCTATCTATCTATCTATCTATCTATCTATCTATCTATCTATCTATCTATCTATCTATCTATCTATCTATCTATCTATCTATGCTTCTATTATGTAGAGGTTAGATTAAATATAATTGACCTGAAAATATTGGTATTGTTACTTTTTTAGTTTGTGACTTTCACATAGATGGGAAATAATAAAACAAAAAGCGGAAATGGTAAAGGTGAGAAATCCGTTGGTCTCATAGTATTGTAGTAGAAAGATCTTGTGATGGGGTTGTTTTGTTTGGACATTTTCATAATGACAACGACGGCAGAAGATGGATCCCTTTTCTTCAGCAGATTACATTTGTAAGCAGATAATCACAAAATTGTTCAACTCATTTTTCTTGGAGTCTTAGTCAAGTTAAGAGTTTGAGTAATTTCAAAAAGTAACTGTTGAACCAGAACAAACTCTAAAGTATCATAACTTAGATTTTCGTTATCTTTAACATTTTTTGTGATTTAAACGTGACAGACTGACGGACAGACAGACCACACAAAACTAACAGCGGCTTTTCTCCTTTGGGATTATCTAAAAATGAAATACAACTTTTTGAACATGTAATTCTAAATGTTCTTATTGAAAGTAAAAAAAAAAAAAGCATATTTCATTCTTTAATATTTTTTCCAGGATTTTAAAATTCGACGCATAAGACGGGTGTCTCGACCAAAGTAAGTCTCATGTTAGAACTATTCAATCAAATTACTTATATTATAATAATAATAATAATAATAATAATAATAATAATAATAATAATAATAATAGTAACAAGATTGCAAAGACAGTTTGTGTGGAAACACAAACTTAAAATCGGCCCCCGAAGTGGTCCACCCAGGCAGGCTTCAATATTTTCAGAAAGAACATCCAAATGAAATTATATCAAAGACAAATGAGAGATAAGAATGGAGAAAGAAGGTTGACAGATCTTGTGTAGTGCCCCAATGGTGCTGCAGATCAAAGGATAGGTGCAAGTGAATGCAAAGTTAGATGTAAGCCTGGCCTAATTAGTTCCCCTTTCAGACCTTGTGGTCTATAGTGCAGATGATGTAAAGTTCATCTGTTTTTGTGGCCTACGGTTAACGAGGGTGTCATGTAGCTAGCACAACGACCAACCGCCTTTACTTTTCCCCAACTAATGTCAGGTACCCATTAGAGCTGGGTAGACTCAGAGGCGCCCAAGGATTCCGAAGTTGAAAATCCTAGTCTTCACCAGGATTCGATCCCGGGACCCTCGGTTCGGAGGCTAAGCGCTTTACCGAGCCTCTCGTGGTCTTTACATAATGTAATTGTTTTGTAATGACGTAATCTTTTATTCGAATTCTCTAGATTGCTACTTAAAAAAAATGTTCAAGAAAATAAAATTTATAAGATTACTATTTGTTTTAAATTAGATCAAACTTATAATGTATACTAATTAGCTTTTTCTCTTTAAAAAACTGCTTGCATAACTGATTTTAAAAATTAGATTTTTCGCTTTCAGGAAAAAAAAAGTAGCCGTTGCATCAGAACTTTGAATGATTTAAAATATTGTGATGTCGGATTCTCAATATCTTTTCTAGTTTACGACATCTAAATGGGACGGACGGACAGACATTTCGCACAAAACTAATAGCGTCTTTTCCCCTTTCGGGGGCCGCTAATAATAATAATAATAATAATAATAATAATAAAGCTTGTCTTCGAGTCCGAAGATTAAAGGAGCATCGCAGTATTTCACATGACAACGCAGTTCCAGCTGTGATCTACATATTTGGACACACTGAACGCAGACATAACAGTTGTCCGGCGGTGGTCGATTAGGTTATCTTTGAAGCTTTTTCCGCGGGTAGTCTCTCTTACGCTGACCTCCTTTCATCTCACAAAAAGATTGCCTTTGGCATAGGGTCGCCCCTCATGCGGAATACGTGCCCTTCTCAGCGTAGCTGTGAAACTATAAAGCATGTACATCGCTATAGAATGATATAAATATAATTCAAAAAGGAATTAGTAACAAACAAACCCCATTTGGACAATTGTTCGAGAGAGACAAGAAAGCTAAAAATAAAAATAAATTTAAAAAATCGACCTGTGGGTCAGGGTATTGCGATTTTACCAACATAAAGGTGATGCAAGACACAGATTACATAGACAGACACACAAAAACTCATTGGTTTCCCTTTTAATCAAATCATAAAATAGAATAAACATTAGATAGAAACATTTCACATGGAGCGTTGGAGTGAAACTTGTGGGAACGTAGATTTTGTTTTGTATAGAAGAACTACTTACTTTTGTATAGAAGCAATACTTACTTTTGTATAGAAGCGCTACTTACTTTTGTATAGAAGCACTACTTACTTTTGTATTGAAGGACTACTTACTTTTGTATAGATGAACTACTTACTTTTGTATAGAAGCACTACTTACTTTTGTATAGAAGCACTACTTACTTTTATATAGAAGAACTACTTACTTTTGTATAGAAGAACTACTTACTTTTGTATAGAAGAACTACTTACTTTTCTAAAGAAAAACTAATTGCTTTTGTATAGAAGAACTAATTACTTTTGTAAGTAAGCGATAGTTCGTTGCCACGTTACAGGCCAATGCGTCAGATCTACGAGCTATTGGTCTAAACTGACCACAGGCTGCAACGTCTAAGGTCAGTGGTCAGGTCAACTATAACGATTGGTTTCGGTCGGACAGTTCTCTCTCACTGGCATAGAGGAAACTAGCTGGCAGCAGATGGTCTCTTAAAGAAACGGAGAGCTTAAACAAATACCTCGGGGCACATTTGAGGCCCATAAGAAAGATCTTTTAGAGGACAGGCACGGAAGACGCAAAGAAAACTTAAATAATGTCTACTTTTATGGTACTTCTGTCTCTTGGCACTTATTATTACTGATATATGCCAATACTGGCTATTGGTGGCGGTGCTTCTTTTTTCACCAGATAATAAAAGTGTATAGTAGTATTTTTTTGAATTATAAATAATTTGAGACAAATAAAATGATAGAAATCGAGTTTCCCCCAACAGCAGAGAGTATTTATTTCTTCTCTGAGTGCACTCTAAACTGTTTGCCAGAACCGGGCAGAATCTGAGCACCAAAGCTTAAGTTAGATAGCTTTAAATCACGTCAACAACCAAAAATGTAGTCCTGGTATTTCCGGTTCGAAAATTTAGCCAGAAGTGGCTATTCTTAAGTTTAAGTTTCAAGTCATAGATTAGTTGACTTGCATCAAGATCTCAGCTTTTAGAACATTTTTTGTCTCATGTAATTTCTATCTCGCTGAAATGTGATTTTTAATATCGATGGTTAAGTCCCTTGTGTTATTCTATTTTTAGAACAACAGTACATGCAGACGACAACGACGACAGCAGGTAATTTAAAAAATAACTTCTTAATGGTGCAAAGCATGAAATGTTTTTTATTTTACAACCTCACATTTGCTCATTTTTCTCGTCAATTTGTTGTTGTTTTTTTTAAACAAATTGAATGATGAATTGTTCAGGTTATACAAAGTATATGTAATATTCAATTCAATGTTCAAACAAGAATCTCGCAAGTGATAATCTAGTTATAATCTATCAATGATGGTGTGTGACAACTGATAGTCTAGCTTTCATAGTTGTCACAAGTGACAATCTAGCTACAATCTAGCTATCATGGTTTGTCACAAGTGATGAACAAAACAACAACAAACTGTCGTCATTCGTCTTGTTTTTTGAACGACAATGGAAAATGCCAATGACCCTAGGTTTTATACCAAATGAAATACACAAACAAATACGACGCTTTGGTTTCGTTATTGTAGAATGAAATACGTCCAGTGTATTTGTAGTGTGTGTCTTTATTTCTCTATTTGCATTTCATACCAAAGTTTACCTCCGTTACGTCCAAGTGGCCCAGTGTTAGACAAGTCCAGTTCCTCTCAACAAGAAGTTCGTAACGTAGATATACTTGGCAGTATGGAGGATGCGCCAGTAGGTCAGTTACTAAGACGGACTGACAGAGCAATATTGACATATTTGTCATTATATTAAATAGGACAGTTGTATAGAAAACAGAAAGACTATATAGTATTGAGAATGGTTGTTATATACTGTCTCTGTGTGTGTTTATTGGCTGATGTAATATATTTATTTAATTTACTATACTAGTCAACCTACGGCTTTTTGCAGGGCCGGCCTTAGGCCACTGCGGGCCCTCATGCGACCGCAGAGGGCCCTTCACTTTCATAGGACCCGCGCTAATTCTAGATGTAAATTATTAAATTAAACCATTTTATAACTTATAACAGATTTCCTGCGGCCTTCTGATTTACCAGAAGCTCCTGGGAATCTCCTGAAATTACAAAATATACGAAAAAGTGCTGGAAAAATCCGGAAATTATTAAAATCATACAAATCTCCTGAAATATATAGACCAAAATTGTCATTTTGGGGTAGTTTTAAAAATTAGATCCTTTCGATCTTCTCTCATGTAAACATGATAAAAATGGCCTAGATCCATAAAATAGGAATAATTTCATAGAGCTGGGCAACTTTTTTTTTTGAGGGTCTTAAGTTTGTTTTAGGGCTACTATACATACGTCATGGTTTCAGTTAGTACACAAGGAACATTTCTGCCAAGTTTGATCAAGATTGGTCATACGGTTTTGATTTTTATTAGTAACATACATGCTTACTTTCTACTTTATAGTATAGTCATAGATAGATAGATAGATAGATAGATAGATAAATAGATAGATAGATAGATAGATAGATAGATAGATAGATAGATAGATAGATAGTTCGTCCATCGTGGTTCTATGATGACCATCTTTGTCATCATGGCAGGCTGAGGGCTTTGCACTGGGGTTTGTACCTCTTCATGTGGCTAAACTATCGTGTTTAGTCCCGAGACAGTATTGAGGACTTGAGTTGTGAATTGCTGGGCTGTCGGCTGGGAATTTATTAAGTGATTTATAATTTGCACTGATTTCACTTTGTTTCTTTACGGGTCTTTGAACGATTATCATTGTCCTGGACACATAATGCTCTCGTGAACGGTTTGTCCTAAAACAGATTCTATTTCCTTTTACGCCCGAAGGCAAAGCTCTTGACCTGTTTTTATACTAATGAAAGTATTAAAGATAGCTTTAAAATCAGTAATGAAGATACATAAAAAAAATGGATGTAGGGACAGAAAGTGTTAAAGTCAAAAGTGCGTTACAATTTTGTTGTACTTTCTCTACACAGCTTCATCTCAGTCTCAAAATGTCAATAGAAAAGAGCAATTACTTCACTTCTTTTAGATAGCTTTATCATGATTATAAGATAAACATTTTTTACCAAAACTAAAAATATAAGGAGATGAAATGTAATTTATATTGTGTGTTTCTTGTAGTAGAGAACCCTTGTCTAGTTGATCCAATAGACAGACAGATCAACACAACCGCCTGCATGAGATACTTCCCACATATGTCCATGGACTTTGTGAGTAATTTCTTAATTACTTTCTCTATTTCAAATTCAACGTGTTCTGTGAGTGAAAGTTTTGAAGGAAAGAATTCAACTCGGAGCAAAAGTTTGAAGCTGGGAAGATCGTTTATGGGCAGACATAGATAAAAAGAATACATTTTTATAGAGTTATTCACTGGAGTCAGCAAGTAGTATGATTGAATAGTTGATAGTGTGTAATATATCAACGAAGTCTTTTGATCTAGCCTGTATTGTTAATGAGAGTTTGACTTGTCGTTCACTATATCAATGAAGTGTTCAAGAACATGAAATAATACAAAACAAGATTACAAAGAGAGTTTGTGTTACACAAACTCAGAGGCGGCCCCCGTCGAAGTCGGATCCCTGTCGGATCTGCATATTCGCAAATAATATTCAAGAGGTGATTTAATTTTGATGTAAAATGTTTTACACGTTTCGGATGTTCCTTCAGAGTTGAAGATAATTACTTCCTAGTCCAAACCTCCCGCAGGACGACGGGGGATGGGAGCGGGCAGGGTTTGAACCCTGGGCCATCCATAAATCTGAATGACAGTCCAGCGCGCAAACCGCACGACCAGGCAGCCATCCGATGGTCAAAAGTAATAATGTTTCAAAGATTCATTTGCCGTAAATTTAAATTTAAATTTAATAAAAAAATAGTAGATTAGTTTTAGTATATTAAAACATTACAATATTGATCAAAACGTTTGGAAATGAAAATCTACACTTTTTTTTACACTTTAAGTTTAGAAATTGAAATTCTACATCTTAATCTAGTCTATTTTAGTCTAAACTAGATCTAGAAATTCTAGATCTAGACTCTAAAATAATTTTAATTAGAATATAAATCCAGATCTAGATATACTGTAATAAAAATCTAGATCTAGTTTAAAAAATCTAGATTAGATCTAAATCAAGATATCATTCCTTTTTTAAACGCGAGTCACATAACGAGGCTTAATAAACATTACTATACCGAGTTCTTTTTTCATTTCATTTGAAGAATTAATTCCATATAACGTCAGAGGGAAAAAAAAAACACTACGTCACACGGCCTAGCTAGACTAAAAATCGCCTTCATCTATAAGAGCCATTTATCGAGTGTTCATAGACTTTGGTGCACCGAGTGCGTCCTTTAAGCATTTCATTTAAAGAATTCATTCCATATGACGTCAAAGGAAAAAAAACACTACGTCACACGGCCTAGCTAGAATAAAAATCGCCTTCATCATTACGAGCCTTTTATCGAGTGTTCATAGACATTGGTGCACCGAGTGCGTTCTTTTAGCATTTCATTTAAAGAATTCATTCCATGTGACGTCAAAGGAAAAAAAACCACTACGTCACACGGCTTAGTTAGACTAAAATATGTTTTCATTAATACAAGCAATTTTTTCGAGGGTTAATAGACATTGGTGCACCGAGTGCGTTCTTTTAACATTACATTTAAAGAGTCCATTCATATGACGTCAAAGAAAAAAAATTCCATTACCTCACAATAGGCTAGTACCGGTACCATAAAAAAAAATGTCTTTATTTACACGAGATATTTAACGAGGGTTCATAGACATTGGTGCACTGAGTTCTAATAGATATTATTTAAAAAGGATCAAAGCCACATTGTTTTTGCGTTTTGTCTGTCAGTCGGTCTGTCCGTTATCTTGATATAAAAAAAAACAACTAAAAGTTATTAAAAATTGATTAACCTTTATTTTACGTTTCAAAACATCGCAATAATTTTTAGGTATGAACACAATTGAAAAGTTTATATAATAGATTGTTCCGAATGTTTGTATAAATAGTAAAAGAAAAATGAGAATTTCAGATAAATGTAATACCGTTAATTAAATTTTTTGGATGGTCTCGTATAAAAATTAGATGTACTACAGCCACGTGGAGAGATTTTCATACCTTACTTTGGTGTTTGGATTCTGTTTTCCTTAAAAATCGGAACATAATATTAACGATAATTAGATTTTTTAATGTTTTAGGTAGAAAGTTAAATGTACTGTAAGAGAGTAGTGAGTTAAAATATTTTTCATAAAAATCCGTAAAAACATTATTTCGTAAATGAGAAGATTATTTGTTTATAGTTATAATGTTTTTTGTTTGGTGTAATGCACAAATTGTAAGACAAATTTCCTTACGGATAATAAAGATTATTATTATTATTATTATTATTTATTAATTAGAAGAGGGAGTTCAAACAATTATTTGGCGTTAGTAGATTTTTAAATAAATTCGGAAATTTCTGGCGACGATTTGTAAGAAACAAAATCCGGAACTTTCTTTATCGATTACAAAACTTCTATGTTATGTTTTACAAGAAAATTAAATGTCTAAAAAGTAATTTTCAGTAATCAATTCTAGTAAATTACTTTTTTTTAAAAGCCTTATGCGATTTCAAACAATCATTAGGCATAATTCATGTTTTATAAAACAATATCCGGAACATTTTTACACTTAATGAAATATAAGTCAGTATAGAGATTATGATTTAGCATTAATATGCTATTTACATAAAAAACGGAACAACATATTATTGATAATATGTTTTTGCAACGTTTAAGCATGGAAATTGAATGTAATATAAGTTAGAAGAGCAAACAAACATTTGTTGGCGTTGATTAGTTTTGCACAAAAAAATCCGGAACAATCAATTTTAGATACTTAAAACTATTGAGATGTTATGGGAGGAACATTAAAGGGTAAATCAGATTTTCAATAGCTTTTAGAGTTCTAGTTTTCGTGACGGACAGACCGACCAACAGACAAAACGCACAAAAATAAGCTTCTTTTATTCGGATGGGGGCACTAAACAAAAAATAAATAAAATCTGATTTTTAAAAAAAGTTTAAGAAATTGGTTTAGCACCTGATCATGTTGCGACGTTACGCTACTGCACGAAAATCGCTGCATAAAAAGTCCATTTAAAAAAATGTGCGTGATATTTACATACAAAGTGCATTATTAGCCTTTATAAACAAACAGAAATGTTTTCTTTTAATTTTAGCAGCTAGTTGACCAGAAAAAACGTCTTTAACTATTATTTGTATTTGTTGTAAACATTTCCTGTACATTTTAAAAATATATTTGACTTAGTGATACTGAAAATACACAAAAATTGTCCATCTTTGTTAGCATATTGTAACATTGCCTCCCTTACATTTACGTAATTGTTTTAGAATTGGTGTATTTTTATGAAAAAATCGCTTGCATAATTAATTTTATAAATTAAACGGTTTGCTTTTAGAAAACCAAAAGTAGCCGTTGCACCTAAACTTTTCAAGCCGGATTTAATGATGAAATAATATTTTTCATATCTCTTCTAGTTTTCGAAATCTGGGTGTGACAGACGGACAGACGGACAGACGGACAGACGGACATTTTGCACAAACCTAATAGCGGCTTTTTCCCCTTACGGGGGCCGCTAATTAAAATTATGTCATAAAAGTAACAGGTACCGCAAAATGAAAATTAAACCAAAGAGAAAAACATTAATTTAAACAGGTTGTTACTTTTAGAGCTCCAATTCTGGTAGTCCTGGCCACTAACATGCACTTGCATTTCTTGTTGAAGTTCATCAACTGAGTGACCTTTAGTGCAGAGAAAAATAAATAATTCCCAGAAAATGGAAACAGATGATTTGATTCACAAGTGGTCACATCCCTCGGAATTATTTGATAGAGTAGTGGACACCTGAATACAAAAGTATTGAAAATATGACAGAAATCAGTTGCTGAGAGTGATCATAAGTTTCTGTACTCACTAGGAGGCCAAGTATCTTACGTTGAAATATTGAAGGTCAACTCTTAGTTTAGAATCGAGTCATGTCGTCTAGTGTATTAACTAGTCATACAGTTCAGTGTTGAGTCTAGCAACTGAATACAGTTTGGGCTGTCTCTTTTCTCCGTCAAATAATCACATCAAGTAAATAGAGAAGGTGACGGACTGAAGAGATGAAGATAAAGCTAGGGGAGGAAAGAGATAAAGATAAAGCTAGGAGAGGAAAGAGATAAAGATATAGCTAGGGGAGGAAAGAGATGAAGATATAGCCAGGGGAGGAAATAGATAAAGATATAGCTAGGGGAAGGAAAGATATAAAGATAAAGCTAGGGGAGGAAAGAGATAAAGATAAAGCTAGGGGAGGAAAGAGATAAAGATAAAGCTAGGGGAGGAAAGAGATAAAGATAAAGCTAGGAGAGGAAAGAGATAAAGATAAAGCTAGGGGAGGAAAGAGATAAAGATAAAGCTAGGGGAGGAAAGAGATGAATAGCCAGGGGGGGGGAAAGAGACGAAGATTAAGCTAGGAAAGGAAGAGATGAAAATATATCTAGAGGAGGAGAGAGAACATAAAGAAACACAAGGTGCAAGATAAACGACATTGTTGTTGTCAGGTGGGGTTTCCAGCTCGTCGATTTAGGGGTAGGCATAAGTTCCTTAAACTCTTAGGTTCCCCCACCTCGACAGTATAAACCAAAGTAAAGAGTAACGGCAATTAGAACTATGGCTTACTGAACATCGAATACATGTCATTCAACTGAACAACAATTGTTCAACATGAACAATATTAATAACAACGATAAGTTAACTTACAAGAGTTAACAACAAGAGTGTACGTTCAACAATTTAATGAATGTATGAATATTATGACTTGAAGGTCAATAGTATTTACAAGGGCAAAGACAAGCTATACATATTATGCAAATGAAATATAGCACACCTTAAGCTCGGTGCCACAATTTGATCAGGGCATTCACAATGCCATAGATGCACGGACCATACCAAAACAAATCAGGCTTGACTACAACAGAGTCGAAACCTGCGTCCCTAAACAAGAAAATACGCATTCCTTTAGACCGCCATTACAATATTACATTAAAAACGATTTCAAAACTACCCCGCGAAGACTAACGCTAAATAAACTAACTTACCGAACACTGGGGAAGAAAACACAACAGAGAACTCCATCTCAAGGCAAAGACAAGCAGAGCAATGACACCAACATAGCGCGTCCTTAGAAACTAAAGCTCAGACCATTATGGTGCACAAAAGAAAACATCCCACAAGAAGCAACTCTAGATGCGCACTACAGTCGTCAGTGGTCTTAGATAGGACAGACGACTCCATATTGCCAGACTAAAAAGAAGTGTTGTTGTTGTTGTTCAGAATACCATTTTAGATTGTTAGTTATGTCTACTACATTTATTGTCTTTCATCTCAAGTTGATTTTGTTAATATTGTAATAAAAGTTCTGTTTAGTTTTGTTCACGAAGAAGTTATGGAAGTTTTTATAAGTTTTAAAATTTAAGATATATTACGCCTACAGCGGTTTAGTGGTCAACAAGTCAACAACCATCAACAAGTGGGAAAGAAGCAAGTTGTGCTTAATATCATTAATTTGCATTAAGTCTCTTAACAAAGTAATACGAATAAATGTCAATAGTAAGTTGTGCTTAATATCATTAATTTGCATTAAGTCTCTTAACAAAGTAATACGAATAAATGTCAATAGTTATGGTTTTTGCAGCATTATTTACTAGCGTCATATTGTCAGTCTAGATATATTAAATTTGTTACTAAATTGTTAAGCGCTGTAACACTGTATTATGAAGTGTCTTATCTATTATCACTTGAATGCATGTTCGTCGATCTTGTTAAATAATGTTCTGAAACTAAGCTAAATAAACAAACCAAAATATTACAAAATTGAATTCTAGATGTAATACACATGAAAGGTATAGCCTTATAAAATTCAATCTAGTATCTTGTATTAGCATTTGTTTCTTTTCAGATCAAAGATCATTGGGAAAGGTTTCAAGAGTTTGATGTGGATGGCAATGAAAGTTTAGATTTCACTGAGGTATAGCCCGTCTACAACTTGAACGTGCTTTCATTTGGCACAATTATTTATTTTAATTCTTTTTGAGTGTCGATAAATTTAATTATCTTTGATTAATGTTGGATGCTTTCATGTATTTAGATTTGTTTGTAGATTTGTTTGTTTGTAAGTTGGATGCTTGCTTTCACATGTTTAGATATTTTTCATTCATAAATAACACAGTATATAACAACTACATTGTAATTCTAAATAACATACTCACAACAACTAGACCTGAAATTAGCAAAAGTTCAAAGAGAATTTGTTTTTTCACACAAACTCCAATAAGCCCCCAAGCGGTCTACCCTTTTGTCTGTTTTGTACACATTGGAGCTAACAAGCAGGTTTCCAAGTTTTCAGTACAAGTTTAGAAGCTATCAACAACTTACACAATAGCTTTGCGCGTGGCGACAGTTTTGTTGACCTGATATTTTCTGGCCGGTTGTCCTTATTATTATCATTATCATTATTTCATTGTTACTATTAATACGTATCCAATGAAGGGATTGTTATAAAGAAATGGTTTTGTGCGAGTTTGGCCCGTGATTAAATGTTAATCTAATTGATTGTTGACCTACGACCAAATGGGTTGTTGAATGTCTAATTTTTTTATTTATGGCCTGTGGAAGAATTCTTTTTGTTTAGTGTCTATGAGTCTTTTCGTGATATGTATAAACACCATGACACCATGAGCGTAGCCAGGATTTTTTCGGGAAAGGGGGTTTGGGGAAATTTTCCTCCCCTCTCTATATATAGGTCTATAGGGCAGATGATGTAAAGGTCATCAGTCTCTGTGGCCTACGGTTAACAAGGATGTCATGTGGCCAGCACAACGACCAACCGCCTTTACTTTTCCCAACTTATATCAGGTACCCATTAGAGCTGGGTGGACTCAGAGGCGCCCGAAGATCCCGAAATTAAAATCCATGTCTTCTCCAGTAGTCGAACCCGGGACCCCCGGTTCGGAAGCCAAGCTCTTTACCTCTCAGTCATATGTATGTGTGTGTGTGTGTATGTAGACATAATTAATTACATTCCGATCCTTTATTCTTTCGGAGTTTTTAGTATCATAGAAAATAGGATTTTCCTTTAGTTTGTGGAAAGACAACAGACAGCCAACACTTGCCAGCTAGGGAGTCTGTAGGAGCGCTGTGAGTGGGGTTCGAACGTCAAGCATTATTTCCTGTATTCAAAACTGAAATAATGCACATTCTTATGTATCTTTTGTACATTATTCTGCTACTCTTCAATAGAAAAAATGTAGGTCAGAAAACAAATATGCTTTTCAATGCACTTTATTAATGGAGCCTAGTTACTGGTAGAAAATGATAACTATAGTTTTGCTTTATTTTTTATTTGAGTGGGGAGGGAAACCAGAAACCCTTTTGGCTATGCTCATGAAATTTAGTAGCTGTAGCTTTGCTTTTCCCTTTGTTGGAAAAGGGAAGAGGTACCCCAAAATCAACAATCTACAATCATAAAATAAGGTGATTGTAGTCATAGAGTTTTGTGACTAGTTTGCTTCAGTTTTATATTGAAGAGGGTGTTTTTTTAACATCAAAACCCGCTGGAGAAAGTGGTTTTTTTTAGGATAGGGTTTTTAAATGTCAAAAAACTCTGGAGGGAGGTTTCAAACTCACCCCCTTAGGCTACGCTCATGGAATTTGTGACTGTCGTTTGCTTTATTTTTTGTTTATTTGAAGCTCAAGGGGGATTTTAAACTCAAAACCCTCTTCAGCTGCGCTGGGGTAAGTGATGGTTTAAAATTAAAATCTCACCTAAAATAAACAAAATTAAAACGAAAAACCAGTCACAAAATTCCACACATCTGAAACCCCCACCACCCGGCTACGACAATGATAAAAACAAGAGATAAATAACACTAAAACTGGCTTTTCATTGTTTCCTAAATGTCTATGCATGTGTGGATGGGACATATTATTCTTCAGTGAACTGACTGAGCTCTAGTTTTCACACACCTTTTTTCCAAGACTCATTACTGAACAAAATCTGCTAACAAATTTATGAAGATGTAAACACTGCACACATTTTCTTGGCATGAGATATTCAATTTGGAAAACTGGATATCGACAAACTTCTGAAGCACTCTAATTATAAACATTTAAATATTATTACCATTTTAATTTTTCATGTAACTGATTTATGAAAAATAAAAATCTTCAAATAGTTCACATTCCGCAGTTCAAGTGTTCTTATGAAAAAAGGAAACTATCTGTTCAGTTACAGACATCGCTAGCCGACACTTCCTGTATTAAACCATCTATCTTTCTTGTTGTGAAACTTATCAGATGGCATAGAATGAAGGTACTCTAGAAATTTTCTATGTGTAAGCCCACGTGAGAGAATAGTATTTACATGCTTCACTATGACATGGAGGATTGGTTTTATATCTTGACAGTTTTACATAGGATGTCTTGATGTAACTTAAGTTAAAGAAAACATTATTTAAATTTAAGAAAACAACATTGTTTTCTGGGCAATTTGAATTGAAAACCGCAACAAATAATTTCTCGATCATTTTCTGAAAATTATCCGAGAACTATCCACGCTTTGAAAAGAGTTTTCTAGCATATTAATTAATTTGTCATTGGTTTAATGGATCAAGTTATTTTATAGTAATAATTTCTACCAACAAGGGAAGATAATTTTCAGCTTATCCGTATCTTGTTTGAAAATCACTCAATATTCATGTTTATAACTTTCTTACTTAGTCATACATTAGTTATTGGAGGAATTGAATTCAAACAAAACTGTTACGTTACCTCATATTTCGTTTGTCTGTGACATTTTACGTCTCGAGAGGTAGTCTTTTCCTTTTGATACAAAGTACAAGCCTTCTTTAATGAAACAACCCTAGTTGAAGACACCCTATGACATAGAGTTACCTTTTATATTTACTCAAATGTAACATACTGGGTTGGTCACACTTCCTCTATAATCTGAAGTTAGCTTGAAATATCTCTCTAATGTAACAGTCCGAGATTGTCATTCCCATTGGTAACTTCTCAGAGGCCAACTGCTGCCAGCAGTTTTTCTCTGTCAGTGAAACAAAATGATGCCTGATTTGATTTTTATAGCGCATAGAGCGAAAATGATCGTACATTCTTGTGTTTCAAAGACATGGTCAAGACAAACAAATAAAAAGCTAATATTTTCAAATTATTCCTAAATGGGCGAACTAGTGATGATTGATTGATTGGCTTTAATGTTTTTTCTACAAGTAAATTCTTGATTGAACATTATTTGAAAAGGCTCTGTGGTGTCTAGCCTGACTTTCTTCCTTTTGATCTTTTGTTTATTTGATTCATATTCTAATCATATCTTGCCTAATGTCAACATTCACATCTTTAGGTGGTTAAAGCCTTGACATCTATGGGCCTGCAATTTACAGCCCAGCAGGCAGAGGTAAGTCAAAGCTCTTTGAGTATTTATAGCACGATTTTCCAGTTTTTGTTTGCATGTATATTTACAGCAGTTGGAATCCATAATTATGAAGGTTTAGTCTTTTTTTTTAGTCGGAAAAAGTGTTTCTTAGATAATTGTTTAGTTTAGTGTCAAATAAAAAAAAATAATTCTGAAGACATTATTAGTGATTGAGAAAGGAAGGTCTAAGGAAACGATGTAAGCTCCGAGACGGAGCCACGTGCCAAGTAATTTTCTGTGTTCTATGCTTCAGAAAATCCTCCTCCTGTCGTCTACAACTTTTTCTCATAATAAGAAAAGTTGATGTTAAAAATTGTTGCATTCAAAAGTAGTGGGCTGGTACGGATATCAAATTAAGTCAACTAAAGAAGAAAGTAGCATGTCTAAAACTATTATTCGAGGGATATTCAGGGTAAATAGAGCGCAAGTACGTCTGTGATGGAGTGGGATCATCTTCACGTTTAGTTAGACTTCTTGTCACGGAGTTGTTTTTTTTTTGGTCACTCTGAAGTCGTCAACATAACGCTATGTGAGAGTTCGGACAAAATAGACCGTTCTGACATGAGAAAGTTAAAAAAAAACGCTTCTTTTTAATTTTTTTTCTATGTGAAACGTTTTGAGTTAATATTATTGCAGAAGTCTCTAAAGAAAACGGCATTAAATGTTCTAATTAGAAGATCTCTCATTTAAAATATTTTTAGTTTTGAAAATGTGTTATTTTGCTTGTTTTAACGATACCATGGAAATATTCTTTTTACTGGTGCCCCACTCTCCTTTTTTTCCGTTGTCAAGAAAAAAAAAGGGGGGAGTGATTCGAGTACGATAAAGAGAATGATATTTGTACGATAATCATATTGTAATTACCCCGCCATGCACACCGCCATCCAGGCTAGTGCAGAAGGTGCGCACTATTAGTGACTAGACTAGGAAGGATGTTGACCGTACAGAAAGAGAGAACGATTTCTGCCCACGTCTAGAGCCGAGATGAAGATGCTGTGCTCAGGCAGATGTCCTAGATCAATGTGTTTGTCATGTCTCCATGTAAATAACATCTATGTCTCCTTGAGTTGACTCCCGTCAGTGATTACAATATGAAATTCGACAGTTATGACAAGATAGTTGTGTTCTTTCAAAACGTTTTCATTCAATTTTTTTCAGACAATTCTTTTTAGGAAACGGTGTACAGGCCCTACTTAGAAGATAGGGCGATATTTTGATTATTGAAACATTACTAACAATATCGTAACGACTCTCTTTATTAAGGCTCTCTGCACACTAATCCACAAAACACTACCAACTCAAAGAACTTGAAAATCCAGGGCTTGAAAATAAAGTCAAATAAATCACAGCCAATGCTGTACATTTGGCAACACGTCACACTAACTGTACAAATATTTCAACGTTAACAACCGTACCGCTGTATCAGCCCTTTTACAACTGTATGTATCAAACTCTAATGGCCTCTCCGTCTCGTCCTGGTCTTGCTCTGGGTCCAACTGTTCAGGACTGACTTCACACACTGGGCTTGTTTTGTCGGACTTGATTGCAGATCAAGATCAAGACGTCATCTCGTACTCGCAAGGTGTCTTGGTATATTCCGCACCAAACCGTCGTAATGCGCGGTACAGAACTACACCACTAAACCAAACCAAGCTGTCTAGTGAACCGTCTGTGACACCTTCGCGCTTTATATAGGGTCCCCGCTGGCATTTCAGAAACCGACGGAACGTCACTCAACTATTCTGGTTGATCACATGACTACATCCGACGTGACTGGCTTGAGTAATGTTTACCTTAGATGTTTCTTGAAACTTTGCAAGTCATCGTAGTTGAGCGTCACTATTGTCACAGTTGAACTCTCGTTTTGCACTGGCCTGAGGCCATTTGCGTCGTCTGACTAGACACCCACCACTACTCCTACCCGCACCACCACCAAAGTTATAACAATGTCATTTTACTTGGTTTAGAGTGAATCATTGTAAACAACCTCAACTTGGCCCCGTTACAATAAGCCGAGATAAACAGCAGACTCTACTCAGAACGTCGCGCCCACAGTTAGAAAAACGCTGGCTTATGGTATTCACTTATATATTTGTTTGTGTAAATACTATACTTAAAACTGCAAGAAGCTTCTAGGGCGTGCTGTGCTCAGGATATTTTCTTGGAAGATTGAAAGGGGAGCATGTCTGTGTGTGTGTGTGGGGGGGGAGGATGTTTGTTGACACAACGTAAACAATGATAGCTCATTGCGACACATCTCCTGGACATAAAAAAAGGAAATAAGAAATAAAAACATGATGTGTTTTCAATAAATAAAAAAAATATGATTGATGTCGCGGAGAAGAATTTGTCTGAATTTATCAGAATTTATAAAGTCCCACTGAAGCTTTTGTATTCATTGAATTGGTAATGTTTGCTTATTGCCTAGATGATGAAAACTGACTTGTGTTATTAATGTCTATCAATGTACACGTAGAGCATGCATACATTCAAAACAAATTCAAATGATGTCGGTTCTGGATTATTACGCTCTTGGCACAAAACCAGCTATTGTTCTATAGTAATTTTATGAGCCTTTTCTCATTTGGTTTACTCATTGGACGTTTCATCCAGTAACGGGGCATATAAAATGCTTAGATATACAATAGTGCATGCAGAGCGCATTTAACAACAAAGTATATGGGCTCATGACACCCTTGTTAACCGTAGGTCACAGAAACAGATGACCTTTACATCATCTGCCCTATAGACCACAAGGTCTGAAAGGGGAACTTTACTTTTTTTTGTATATGGGCTCATATTTATTTATATCCAACAATAAACTACACATTTGGTGATATTTCTACTACCTCCTCGAGTTAGGTATATTATAATAAACTGTTCTGAAGTGGGTGTATGGCTGAGCAACACTCTGAAGAGACTACATAAATGGATGTTGAATGGAAGAGTGAAAGTGTGTGATGATTTATTGCTATTGATATTCCCCTTGTTCTAGAACTACTTATACAACTTGTCATTGCTCTCTAAGCATTCAGTCCCCTGACAGACATTACAATATGTTCATGGAAGTATAGAAATGTTCTCATGTCAATTGAAATTCTGAAAAACACTATGTCCACGTTCATCTTCCTTTGAAGTTTGTCTACTGTTACTTACTACTTCTATTACTACTGTAATTCTCTGTGCCTTAATTTAGGGTCTCACACCATATTCCATCTGTACAGTATTGTTCACAGCATTCTAGACTTGGTCTATACAAGTATTACATAGAAATGAATGAAAAATCATCCGATTGACTAGTCATAAAAAAGCTAGAAAGAGAACAGGGAATTATTTCACTTCTCCGTGGCACTGTGATATTCTGGCCCACTCTCCTCTGTCATCTCCTGCTATCGTATATCACTGTATATTCTTTTTATTTTTTTTTTTTACTAAGAAACGGATGGCATTATGTACATGATTGTGACACATTTTCATTGACCTCTCTGTAATAGTTTCATGTACAGAATAACCTTTACGAATATATTATTTGTTTAGAATCCTAAATTATAATATTTTAATGAGTTTTTTAAATAGAATTTTTAAAATTAATAACGAAATGTTACGCAATTCAAAGTTTTTTTGTTTCTATGTAATGTAAGGACGCTCATTTAACTATATTAAGGAAATGCAACTTGAAATGTCAGACAGCTACAATAACACAAACACAGCCATTAGCTATTCGTTCCATCTGAATCAGCTCTTCAGTTTTCACGTACACAATGAAATATATTTTATAGAATGACTTGAAGGATTTATAGAAATTAGATCTAGGTTTAATTTACGTAACTTGCATTTCCTAAATATAGAGTTGAAAGCTCGGTGCTGAAACAAATGTGATACATAGGCTACATATATTCATTTATGTTTAATATATGGATTGATCACATTTCCTAGCCTTGATTTGAAAGCTACTTATAGCATACATCTCAATGTTATGAAGAAAATGTACATATGATTTGTCTTTATCTTATATTCATTGTATAGTATTTCTGGCTTGTTTGATTAGTTGACTGCAATGTATGTGAATGCTATTTCAATGTTGTTAATCTCTGACACCTTATATTAGGAAGCCATGCGAGAATCAGACATTAACAAGAACCGAACCCTGGACTTTTATGAGTACCTTCTTGTTGCTGACAAACTCTTCTCAAAGAAAGGTAACTTACCAATTGAGTTTCTCTACAGAGTAATCATAAAAACAAACTAGGAAAATTTCATTCTATTCGTTCTTGCTTCTTACAGAAACAACCAAACAAATAAACAAGAAAAACATAAAAATAATGTTAAAAAAAGCTGAAAAGAAATGTAACTTTAACAATTAGTTTGGATCAGTCATGTGAATAAATTTATAATAGATCTAGACTAACAGTAATAAATATGTGCGATTAGAACTTTTTTACCAATTGTTTTTGTTTATCGCAATTTCATGCTCTTAGCTTTCTCATTGCGCGATCCTATCACTTGTCTGGACCAGTTGAAAGGGGGTTGGGGGGAGGAAGATAAAGCTTTTTTAGTGAATGTAACCATGATCGCGTTTACCCGTAAAAAATTTGCTCACTTTATGGGCCTTGTTTGTCTTAGGTTTGTGTTGGACCTTGTTTGTCTTAGGTTTGTGTTGGACCTTGTTTGTCTTAGGTTTGTGTTGGACCTTGTTTCTCTTAGGTTTGTGTTGGACCTTGTTTGTCTTAGGTTTGTGTTGGACCTTGTTTGTCTTAGGTTTGTGTTGGACCTTGTTTGTCTTAGGTTTGTGTTGGACCTTGTTTGTCTTAGGTTTGTGTTGGACCTTGTTTGTCTTAGGTTTGTGTTGGACCTTGTTTGTCTTAGGTTTGTGTTGGACCTTGTTTGTCTTAGGTTTGTGTTGGACCTTGTTTGTCTTAGGTTTGTGTTGGACCTTGTTTGTCTTAGGTTTGTGTTGGACCTTGTTTGTCTTAGGTTTGTGTTGGACCTTGTTTGTCTTAGGTTTGTGTTGGACCTTGTTTGTCTTAGGTTTGTGTTGGACCTTGTTTGTCTTAGGTTTGTGTTGGACCTTGTTTGTCTTAGGTTTGTGTTGGACCTTGTTTGCATTAGGTTTGTGTTGGACCTTGTTTGTCTTAGGTTTGTGTTGGACCTTGTTTGTCTTAGGTTTGTGTTGGACCTTGTTTCTCTTAGGTTTGTGTTGGACCTTGTTTCTCTTAGGTTTGTGTTGGACCTTGTTTGTCTTAGGTTTGTGTTGGACCTTGTTTGCATTAGGTTTGTGTTGGACCTTGTTTGTCTTAGGTTTGTGTTGGGCCTTGTTTGTCTTAGGTTTGTGTTGGACCTTGTTTGCATTAGGTTTGTGTTGGGCCTAGTTTCTCTTGGGTTGCTTTAACGCGCTGCAGTCAAGTTGTATTGCTTTAGTAAAAACTACTTAATATATTGACAGGACGTTCAGAATTGTTCCACACAGGAGCTGCCAAAGACAACAGAAAAGTCATAGCAAAGACATGCAGTGTCCAGTGAGAGCATCATTCAACTTCTACCCGAGCCCGTGATGTTTGGCAGTAAAATTTGAGAATATTATTTTATTTCATACACATTTTACTTTTTATTAGACATTTTAAAGAAGATTTAAGTTTGATAAGATAGCTCTCTCTTGTAGCTAAGTTTGATAAGAGAGCTCTCTCTTGTAGCTAAGTTTGATAAGATAGCTCTCTCTTGTAGCTAAGTTTGATAAGATAGCTCTCTCTTGTAGCTAAGTTTGATAAGATAGCTCTTTCTTGTAGCTAAGTATGATAAGATAGCTCTCTCTTATAGCTCTTTTGGTTTCATTAAGTCTAGCTGATGATTGGCTGCTGGATTTGTAGGAAAAATAAAATGAAAAAGGTTTGAATGTTGGAAGTTTTTGTACTTTTTTTTTTAGAAAAGTCCATTTTGTGTGTGTGTGTTAAAAAAGTAATAGATGTGCAAATGTTAAGAAATACAAAGAAGACAATAGACTAGTTACAGGTTTTTCACAAAAAAAGATGAAGGAAGGACATGTATTAATTAAGAGCAGGTGAAAATAGCGACAACATGATGAAGACAGAAAGACTTGTAATAATGAATCATTCAAATCAGATCAAACATTTTCACGGGACATCACAAACACGTAATAACAAGAGCCTCTTCCTAGACTTGGGCGGAACTTCGTTCTCTTCTTCTTACTGTCAACATCTTTCCCAGTCTACGCCTCTGTCAGGACTTGGCCTCATTCATTCATAATTAAGTAGTCTAGGTATTAAAACTGTAATTTAGATTACAATGTGCGTGTGTGTTATAATTAATTTATAATTTCTTATCAATAAATAAAACAGTCCCAAGGTTCACAGACACACCATACACACCCCGTTGTACATAAACTAATAAACGATGTGATGGTTTACAATTCAACTAAAAATGTAATCCAATCAGATGTATACAATGACATCACAATATGACTAATGGGAATGGGAGAAGGAATACATATAGCATGATGTGAAACAAAAAATACTTATACTATAATTTCATTAACTACTGAATTATTATTTCAAATAATATAAGCACGTTGTAATGTGGTATCCGATAGTATTGTCCTCAATATTTCATTTCAAAGCAAAGACGCCGTGATAGGTTCAGTTCACTTCATATACAAAGTTCAGAGTAGCACCAAAACTCACAACATCACCATGTAACACCAAGACTGACACTGAGAATCTGACATCTGGAATCTGAATCTAGAACTTGTAATTCAGAACCTGAAACTTGAAATCCAAAACCTGAAACCCTATAGAAAGACATAACATAGATTCTTCTAATCTAAACACAGAATACAAATACCTCCGAATCCATATTAAATAACTTTACAATGTGAAATAAAACTCACCCTAAACAGGGGTCAAATAGTCCTTCAGGAATCTATACCAAGGCAAATGCTAAGGCTGTCCAGTAACATAAGCACATGTATAATTCAGGAACTCCAAAGATACGGCTTGCTTCTATCGAGCAATTGGGCGTGAATGCACCAAACGACCAATAAGAAAAAAATGACGTCATAAGAAAAATTAGGACGAACGAAAGAGGAGATAACTAATATTACACAAAAATAAAATAGCAGAAATGACATCGCCTTCAAGTTATTGTTTGTAATCTTATTTTGTGCACCTATCTGAATGGTTTTGCGTGCTTTCTTTTGGGAGTATTTTGTGGTGCAGCCCTATTGGGTTGATGCTTCGCATATCTGTGGTTCTGGATCGTATCGCCTAGTGTTTTGTATTGTTATGGATCTAGATGTGCGTAACAAATACATCTAACAAGAACTCGCATTTATATCAGGCTAACAAGCACACACCATGCACAAACATATAAGAAAAAACATTCACATATACACCATGCACACATACACACTTACATATACACATGCACACATACACAAGAAACGAACACTTACAAATACACCATGCACACATTCACAAGTAACAAACACTCACATATACAAACACTCTCTTACATCAAGCACACCCCTATACAACAAACCCATAAAACATTCTTTTTAAATTCCCAAGCAGGTACGTTTTGTTTTTGAATGCCGAGAACTCGAGAACGTGACTGACTGTACGAGTAGTTTACTGTAATTCATGCAAAAGACGGAGTTACAGAGGTGCCCCTCCCCCCCGTGAGCGCTATAAAGATCCATTCAGTTGCCATTTCGCCCTCACTGGCATAGAGGAAAGTACCTGGCAGCATTCTCTGGCAGCAGATGGCCTCTGAGAGAGACAGAAGAGGAGCTCTCACAAAAGCTGCGGAACAAACATTTGAGACTCAAAGAAAAGCCATAATTGAAGACAGGCGCAAAAGACGAAAAGAAAACTTAAATAGAACGCCAGCAGTCAACGACTTTGTCTGCATAAAATTTGGGGAAAATATGCAGGTCGCAACTGGGTTATGTGCAACACTTCACTCAGCCTTATTCTTCGGAATTGAAGGCAAAAAAAGCCAATATTATCATTATACAGAATTATGTCAAACAATTTGCAGTGATTACACACAAAAATTAATCTCATTGTCATGACTTTCTTTCAAATCCTAAGAATAGTCCCCTTTAAAATTTTTGAATATTAGGGCCTACTGTTTTTAGGTTTAATTGTAAATTTAGATTTAATTTTTAATATAAACATTATTATTGCTGAATTCAATTTAGCTAATGGGAACCTTGTGCCTCCTGCAGTCTGACAATATTAGAAATTTCAAGCTTTAAATTAGCCATAGCAAGTCGCTACATCCAGTCTATTTCTTTGCTTATTTATTAAGTTTGTTAGGCACTAAATCTAGGTTAACCATATATGTTGATAGAAAAGCTAAAACATAACTTTATTTTCAACCACAGTTTTGGAATTTTACTGAAACATTTAATTGCAACCACATCTCTGTTGTGACTCCAGGGGCTTAGCTAGGAATTATCCATCGTTCGGGGGTCAGGGGGGGCTTGACCTTTAGGGGGGGGGCCTGCATTTTGCGTAATATTTAATTTAATTAATTAAAAAACACTCATTATTTCAAATTCTCCCTCCCCCCTTCCTCCCCCCACCCTAGCTACGCCACTGTGTGCCTCCTATGTTTACATTCTTTTTACTGAAGACATAGTTTTGTAAATCTATTTTTTCATGCAACTCAATTTGGACATCAGTAACAGATGTTTAATAATTGTCATTTATATTTAATTTTTGTTTATATTTTAGAAGCGAATTCTTATTTCTTCATAGAGCATTGTTATGTGAATTGCATATATAACGGTGTTTGGGACCCCTCAACTCAAGAAAACATTAAGAAACTGGAACAGACACAAAATAGAGCAGTGAGATTCATAACAAACGAATATTCACATTTGACTAGAGTAACACCTTTAGTAAAATCACTAAATTTAGAAAGCCTTCAGGACAGAAGGCTCAAAAGTAAAGTAGCAATCATACATAAAACACTGAACCATAATCTTCAAATACAAAAACAAAATTTAATAAAATACTCTGAAAGACACAAAGATAAAGGCACATTCCTCGTCCCATATGCTAGGACAAATTTGTACAAATACTCCTTCTTCCCTAGTGCTATTAGAGCATGGAATGGGTTGCCTGAGCTAGCTAGGAAAACCAGTGACTTGGCAGAATTTAAGTCATTGGTTAATATGCATGACTAAATGCATGACGCGTAGGACGTAATCATCTTCTTTTTTGAAGTAACGTCTGTATTATATAAGATAAGATAAGATAATTAATTTGTCAACAAACAAGTTCTGTGAGAGTGTAAAACTCTTTAAAATAGATTTAATATCTCGATAAAAGAAAAAAATGAAATAATCAATGAAAGTCAATTTCTTTCCTAGCAGTCGGAGGTTTGTTTCGTTCATCTGCTTTAGATACCTACCATGTAAAACATTTTCTTAGCCTGCTTTAAGTCATCGTCAACCGTTGAATCTTCATGTTTCTAAAAAAAAAAAAAAAAAAAAAAAAAATAAATAAATATTGTATTTACGAGCTTAACAAAACAAGCAATAACAAACCTTTTCGGAAATCCAGCAAACTTTAGTTTACATAACATTTTTCTCATCATTTGTTTCACAAAACTGTTGAAAGATGAGATTTCGGCATGGGTTTGTATTTTATTTACAATTTTATAATAGGGTTTGTTGGACTAGTCCGTTTCGTTTCTTTGATTAAAAAGTATTGGGCCGGAAGTCGCTTTTTTCCCTATATATCTTTGTATTTTTCAGTTCTCTTTTTAAATTAAACTGATATTATTATGCTATAATTTTAAGTGTACCTGATAGAGAAAATAAATCTGCACAAAAATACGGATAGTTGGGATATAACCCGATAGAGGCTATAAAAAGAAAAGACCTGAAACTAGCGCGTGAAACTACACATTTACAGTACTTTATTTGATGAGTATTTTACCCAAGATCAGTGTTGTTTTTTTAGGACTAGCTTATTTCATGTACCCGGCATTTTCCGATACACAATTTCATACACAAAATAATTGTTGAAAAAAATTGTAGTGATTTTAAACTTTAAATGTTTACTTTAAAAGGTGTTACTCTAATCAATTTTGAATATTCTTTTGTTATGAATGTCACTGTTTATTTTGTGTCTGTTCTAGTTTCTTAAATTTTTCTTTAGTAAAGGGGTCGTTTTTGTCCTGGCTGCGTTATGATGAATGTACATGTTAGTTCAATATATTTTATATTACTAGGTAACTATTAATAACCGCATAAATAGACGTAAGTTTAATTTTTTTTTCTATTTTCTATATGGCAAATTTTTTGTTTATATCCTAATTCTAAAAAGGAATAATAATAGAATTATACAGTAAAAATAATCACTAAATTTTTCTATTTTTTTTTAATAGTTTTGAAAGTCTAACTGAGTTTGTGTTTTTGCAGATGCACACAAGCTACACTATGAGTCAGTCCATCTCTTCTAATTGTTTAGAAATGAGTGTAAAAATGTAGGCTTCGATATTTTTAGCCTGAATTTAAGAAGTTTCAAACTTCAAACAACTAATATATTTTTTCTTCCATAAAACTTTGTACTTAACAAATAAATTTATCCAATGCTCGAAATCCTGCTTGTATACTTAGGCCCTATTTAAATCGATCCGGTATCAATGTATTAAGTAGCAATAACCCCGCAAAAAAATTAAATGAAAGAAGATTGAGATATACATATATTTTTGTGACGGTATACACCGGTGCGGGTACCGGCACCTTTTTTCAATGTCGGGAAAAATGATTTCTTTTCTTGTAATTCAACGTTAATTGTTAATTTATTATTAGTTGAAAGTTAGGCAATCTATCACTGAGTACCGGAGACTCTTTTTAATTTTAACAAAAAAAAAGCACTTTATAATCTTTATATACTTTCAGCCGACATGCCGTATTATTAAAAACACCTCAATGTGAACTTCTCAATCATCTAGAGTCTTAGACAGTCATTATTTTAGACTAGATTTAAGTAGAGTCTAGACCTAGATTTAGTAGGCCTATTATTATAAAAAAAAAATAATCAGTCATTATAGACATCATTCGCAATTTTATTATTAGGTCTAGGCATTGAAAAGTAATTCTATTAATAAACTATAATAGATCTAAGTCTAAGTACTAACTTATTAAATAAGTCATTATAAGTAGAAGTATTATAATGAATAATAATGAATATTGTATAGATCTAGATTGACTAGATTATAGATAGATCTATAGATAGATCTCTAGATAAATAGATTAAGTATAGAGTATAGTAAACGTATTACAGTATAATTAGATCTATATCTTATGTCTATATCTAATAATTAAAAAACTTTAGTCTTTATTAGTATCTAGACTTTTTCTAATAAAAACTGACTATAGGCATAGCATAGGCTAGACTCGGTAATCTAGTCTCAAGATAGAATCTATTCGATTTTTATATATATTATAGATCTAGACTAGAATTAGATTATAGATGGCTGCCTGGTCGTGCGGTTTGCGGGCTGGACTGTCATTCGAATTTATCGACGGTCGAGGGTTCAAACCCTGCCCGCTCCCATCGTCCTGAGGGAGGTTTGGACTAGGAAGTAAACTATCTTCAACTCTGAAGGAACATCCGAAACATGTAAAACATTTTACAAACAAAACAGATCTAAATATACTAATGGAGAGATGATATGAGGTGTTAGCTAATAGCGTTGCACAAGAAACAAGCCTGGGTTTTTCTCAACTCTAATACTTGGTATGTAATAGTAAAACAGCACCTACCTAAATAAATCGTAACTAGCAATCAAAAACCTATATTTATTGTAGTATTTATAGGTCTGTGGTTGTCTTTTATATAGCCTTCGTAACTTCTTCTATAGAGAAATGACTTTTGTAATTTCTTTTACTGAAAATTGGGCTATTCGCGTCTGACACATATATAATTTTTATGTTCAGCAACAAACACTATTAGATTCAAATAGAAATGAAATTGCGGTATATACTTTTCTTGTGTATCATAACTCACAAGGTGAATAGTGAATAGATTTTTTCTTTATTCTGTATTACTTATGAAGCCCTTGTCCAACCACTGATGGGTCCCTATATGTCGCTTTAAGCTACATAATTAGACATTTTTGAGATAATATTTCATCACTAGCAGAAAAAAAAAGTCTTTTGGTGTAACATGTTTTTTTTTAAATTAAGTTTAGCTTTAATCAATTTTCAAACAACATCATAAGACTTTAAAAAAAAAGTTATGCAGTTTTCTAAAAGGCCACAAAAACAAAACTTGCTTGGCCGTTTTTTGTTTTGTTTTTTTGTTTTTAATAGGTTTTTAACAGTAGATTTTGTATAATTGTTTATGAATATTCTTAAATATTATTTTGGATATTGCTATATGTTCGTGAAGCCGACTTGGTTTCATAACCTCATCTGAAAATGCCGTCATTCAAAGTAGAACATACTTTTATCTAATGGCAATTCACTAAAACTCTTAGTAATATGTTGTGACATACCAGTGAGTTTTCGTAACATCACTTTATCAATGTTTTTTTGTTTTAAAAAAAAGGTCAAATTATTCAATTTGAATGTTAGCTTTAACGTTATTTTTTTTAATTAACATTTACATAGTGTAATAAACCTGGTGTGGCACAGATAGGGGCAGTGGTGTGTTAGTAGTCAGCCGATGCAAATCACCCCAGGCCAGCGCTAGACGAGCGGTCAACCGTAACGAGCTACGACGGTCAGCCGAGACAAGTGTCAACATGACGGTTCAGGAAGGATCGGCGTCGTGAGTAGAGCTCAGGAGCGTCACGAGGGATGTAGTCATCTGACCATCCAGAATGGTCGAGCGACGTTCTGTCCGGCTCTAGAAGGCCAGTAGGGACCCTATATAAAGAGCGGAGGTGTCGCAGTCAAGATGGTTCACTACATTCCGGTTGAATACAGTCCGGTCGACTACAGCATAGTTCAGTGTGGTTCAGCGGAGTGGTTCTGTACGGAGCATTACGACAGTTCAGTGCGGAGTAGTGTCAAGTACAGTCAAGACGGCTGGTGTCATGATCCTGGTCTGTGATCGAGTCCGACACAACGAGCCTAGTGTGTGAAGTCAGTCCTGAACTGTTGAACCTAGTGCAAGCCCGGAACGAGACGGAGAGGCCAGTGTTTGATACGGTGGTACGGTGTTATCGGAGAGATATTTGTACAGCCTGTGTTACGTGTTGCCAATTGTTTAGTATTGGCTGTAATTTATTGGACATTAAACTGTTACATTACTTTGGAGCCCTGAGTTGTAAAGTTCTTTAAGTTGGTGTATTGTGCAGATTGCAGAGAGCGTGGATAGTGAGTTTCGTTGCAATTGCAATATTAACTTTAATCTAAAAGGCGTATTACCTACTTATTTTATTAAATCCTAAACGTTTATGTGCGCTATAGATACCCTCCGATTACAGCAAAAGAGTAAGAATTTAAAAATAGAAAATGGGTTTCTCGAAGTCAATTTATAACTTTGTTTCTGTTCTTAAATTATAAGCAATCTTACTATAATTTGACTATATTTAGTTTTCTAACTTTAATTTTGAAGAATTTTTAAATAAATAAATGAAGAATTTGTTTTGTTTCAGTGCACCTTTAGTTTCTTCTTCCCCCTCCCTTTTCCCCAGCGCTCCCTACCGCCCCATTTTTGTGCCCATCGCCCCCTACTGCCCCTTTGGCTTTCAACGACCCTTAGGGTACGATAGCGCCCCCGTTGAAGACCACTGATCTAGTCAAAATCATGGCTACCTGGTCGTGCGGTTTTCGCGCTGGACTATCGTTTGGATTTATCGATGTTTGGACTAGGACTTTAGGAAGTAAACATCTTCAACTCTGAAAGAACATCCGAAACATGTAAAACAACAAACATTCTAAAATTCTAGATCTAGAATCTACAATATAAATCTAAATCTAGTTTTAAAAATCTAGCTTTAGTGTAAAAACAATCTAGATCTAGTGTAAAAAATGTAGATTAGATTTAAATCTAGCTATTATGTCTTTTTTAAATACGAGTCAGATTATGAGGTTTAATAAACATTATTATACCAAGTTGTTTTAGCAATTCATTTGAAGAATTTATTTCATTTTAAATAAATTTGTTTTAAGTTGAAAATACGGAACAATTGGATATCGATAAATAAACTATAGTGACGTATTGCCAAAGAATATAAGTGTAATATTAGTCTATCATGCGATTTCAACCAATCATTTTGATTTATCGATGGTCCCAGGTTCAAACCATGCCCTCAACTTTTTTTGAGGGTCATAAGTTTGTTTTAGGGCTACAATACATACACTACGGTCCCAGTTAGTACCAAAGGAACATTTATGCCAAGTTTTATCAAGATTGGTGAAAAGGTTTTGATTTCTATGTGGGACATACATAGATACATACATACATACATACGCCTTACTTTCTACTTTATTAATTAATCTGAAGTATCTACATTAGTAATTAAATATATACACAAATAGCGTAATTATCAATTTCAAAAACTCATCCGTCAACCTTAGGTGTTAGTGATGGAGGTGAAGCAATGAGCGGAGAATCATCTCTATCTCCTCTCCCCTGAGTCCTGTGATGTCTATATTATATAATGACTCTTAATCCGGAGTCATCTTTCCACACCTTCTCATGACTGTCATACCCCCCCCCCCCGTTTTGTCAGCTTTTCTTTTGTATCATGATAACGTCACCGATAGACCATAGCCTAATAATAAAATATATGTTAAAACATAATTTGTCTATTAAAGCAATAGGAGATACTGCTTTCAATACACTGGTAGTCAGAGCAGATTTTATTGAGCCTTAGTACTATAAAGGTTACACCAGGATGGCAGAGTAAAAGAAGTTAAAGTATTTATTGAGACACCTTTGACACATTGTGAAGGAGTAGCCATGCCTAACATGAAACAGGATTTATGTTGATTGGTGTTAAAAAGAAGAAAACAAGAAATTGTAAATATAAATAAGGAACCAGTTAACTGTAAAGAAGACAATAAGTAGGAAGAAAAAATATAAGAAGTTGAAATACGAAGTCAAAAACAGAATGAAACACAAGCAGAACAATAGAAAGATGAAACTAAAGAATTACAAATGAAAACAGAAGAATTAAAGAATTAAGAGGAATAGACAAGTTAGCCCAAGAACAAAGACAAGAAATTGAAGCATAGTGAAAGCAATTTGAAAATTTGAACAAGAAATATGAACAAATACAGCCAAATAGTAAGGCAGAAAAAGAAAATGGACTATGTTGCGCTTAAGTGTTTCGTTTCTTTGGTTTAAAACTAGAAAGAGTAAAATGGGCCGGAAATACCTTTTTCCTTATATATCTTTTGCATAAATTAAACTGACAGTATTAGGCTGTAAATTTTAAGTGTACCTGAGAGAAAAAAAATCTGCACAAAATACGTGTAGTTGGGATCAAACCTTATAAAGGCTATAAAAGAAAAGACCTGAAATAGGCGTGTGAAACTACACATTTACAGTACTTTATTTGATGAGCCTTTTACTCAAGATCTGTGTATATTTTTAGGACTAGCGTACTTCAAGTACCCGGCATTTTACGATACATAATTTCACATACACAAATAATTGTAGAAGTAGAAATTGTAGTGGTTTTAAAACTTGTAATGATTTTGTAAAAGGTATTTTTTAAAAGGTGTTACTGCGATCAATTTTGAATATTCGTTTGTTATGAATCTCACTGTCTATTTTTGTCTGTTTTAATTTCTTAATGTTTTCTTGAGTTAAGGGGTCGTGTTTTCTCCTGATGTTTATACATTGGTCCAAAATAATGCTAAGCCCAAAATAAAAAAAAACATGTGAATATATGAATGAGCTTGTTTTAGATTAAGTCCATTAATTATAGTTCTTTTGAAAAATTGATCTCACATATACCATGAGCATTATCATAATAGTCATAGATCTACTATATAATCAGTATAGATCTACTTCTAAAATTAATATTTAGGTTATAAATATAGTAGAAATAGAATCTAAGATAATCAGTCTAGATCTAAAGTCTTAGACTTAGTCTTGATTTTAGACTAGATTTTAGTCACATCTACCATATAGATATATGTATATATATATATACGCTGCCTTTGTGGATCTCACCAAGGCTTTCGACACGGTCAATGGTTTATGGAAAATTCTGGCCAGGCTCGGATGCCCAACTACACTCCTATCCATTCTCATGCAGTGTAATGTGGGGCAAAAAGACCAGATTAGACACAATGGTGACCTGTCTGATCACTTCTTAATAGAAAATGGTGTGACGCAGGGCTGTGCACTGGCTCCTACTCTATTCGCTATCTTCTTTAGCATAATGCTGGGTCAAATGAGGCAGAGATCTACATTAGGTTTCGTTCAGACGGCAATGTGTTCCATCTTCAACGTCTACTATCTCATACAAACACAAAAGGAGATGTTCAGAGCTTCTCTATGCCGATGATAGCGTTCTGCTAGCTCACAATGAACATGATCTCAAGATCAATCAAGTTGTATTGCTTAAGTAAAAACTACTTAATATATTGACAGGACGTTCAGAATTGTTCCACACCGGAGCTGCCAAAGACAACAGAAAAGTCATTGCAAAGACTTGCAGTGTCCAGTGAGAGCATCATTCAACTTCTACCCGAGCCCGCGATGTTTGGCAGTACAATTTGAGAATATTATTTTATTAATACACATTTTACTTTTTATTAGACAAAAGATTGCTCTCTTTTGTAGCTAAGTTTGATAAGATAGCTCTCTCTTGTAGCTTTTTTGGTTTCATTAAGTCTAGCTGATGATTGGCTGCTGCATTTGTCGTAAAAAATTGTAGAAAAAAAAGTTTGAATGTTGAAAGTTTTTGTATTTATTTATTTTTTTTAGAAAAGTCCATTTTGTGTGTGTGTTAAAAAAGTAATTGATGTGCAAATGTTAAGAAATACAAAGAAGACAATAGACTAGTTACAGGTTTTTCACAAAAAAGATGAAGAAAGGTCATGTATCAATTAAGAACAGGTGAAAATAGCGACAACATAACGAAGTCAGAAAGACTTGTAATAATGAATCATTCAAATCAGATCAAACATTATGCTGTTTACATTGCAGTGTATTTTTGGCCTGCAAGACAATGGAGAAGTTAAGAAAACAGACATTAGAGAGAAAAAAGGAGATAAAATCATGAGAAAAAAAGAATGTAGAAAAGAGAGTTGGGAAGATCTGCTTTGAATAAAATGTATTTTAAAAAAATAACAAGTGGAGAAAGTATAAAGAAAACAGAAGGAAGAAGAAAGTGAAGGCTTTATAAAACGTTTCAGACCAATGCATGATCTCAAGGTCTGTATAAACACAAGAACAAAATCCCTCAGGTTTGTTACTCTGTGTTCACATACTTTAGTCTTTTAGAAAGTAAACTATTCATAATAGCATTCAATAAATAAGGTTTTGTAGGCGGCTCAATCGTACTTTAACACACACACACAGAGACAGTAACTTAGGCTTTATTGATGTCACAACAGTGACCATGAATTAAGGAAGTTGTTAGTATTAAAGAAATTAAAAACATAAAGGTCTACTTATTGTTAGTTATTTTGTTATTTACTTTATATTTATTTAGTTACTTAAAATGTCCCATTCTAGGAAAGTTGTTAGAGCCGTTTTCGAGATCCGTTTCCCTTTTTTTTCCAACCTGATGAAAAGTTGCAACCAGAAAAGAGGAATTGTAAAATACGCAAACTTTTAAAAATTGTAAATTGCAGACGAAAATAATGAAAGTCGGAGCCCAGCTTGACAGTGCAAACTTTACGAATCCTTTTGATGGTCCAACGGTTGTAGCTTCTGCTCCTCTATAAGTAGCGGGCACTACAAATACAAATTTATCAAAAGTAGTGAATTATTTTTAAACAAACAAAATGTAAAAGAAACATATATAAAAAAGCTTATCCTGAATAAAGGGAGACTGTTACAAACAACCTCTATGTAAGGTTGCCTTGAGTTTTGTTATAATAAAGTTTTAATGTGTTTGTCGGGGTGCGACAGTGGTGATTGATGGTCAGAAATGTTTTGGTTTAGTTGTACACTAGCGGATCTAGAAGTAGGGGAGGGGCGATTGTTCCAAACCCTAACCCTACGCAAAAACGCGCGTACAACATATCTATCTCTCTATCTCTCTCTCTCTCTCTCTCTCTCTCTCTCTCTATATATATATATATATATATATATATATATATATATATATATATATATATATATATATATATATATATGTATATATATATATATATATATATTAATATATGTGAGAATTTTTTAAAAGAGCAGTGTTTCTCAACCTTCTACGAAAAAACCGAGGTTACCAAGACAGTTTGTGTGGAAACACAAACTCAAAATCGGCCCCCGAAGTGGTCCACACAGGCAGGCAAAAAGGCAGGTTTCAATATTTTCAGAAAGAACATCACAATGAAATTCTATCAAAGACAAATGACAGAGAAGAATGGAGCAAGAAGGTTGACAGATCTTGTGTGGTGACCCAGCGGTCCAGCAAACCAAAGGATAGGTGAAAGTGAATGTAAAGTGAGATGTGAACCTGGTCTAACTGATGTCTTATAATGAATATCTAATTGATCTAATTGCTTTGTAAAGGGTCAATCTCTTATTGAAATCTTCAAGAAAAAAATCATTTTCGTAAAAAAAAAAAATAAGAAAAATATTCAGTGTACTGTGTCTTTGTAGGTGCAGTTCACGCGATAATATGAAAATCTACTTATTAATTGTTGTTTTAAATTATGTCCAACTTATATACATACTAAATAGATTTTTTCTCTTAAAAAACTTTTTTTTGTGTGTAAATGTAGTCATGTTGAGGCCTTTCTCATGACAGAACTTACATAACTTAGCAATTCAAATGTAATAAAAATATTTTTTTTGACAAAAAAATCTAAAACCATTTGCATAAATGTGTTAAAAATATGGTAAATTATCATCTCCCCTTCTAAAGAGCCTCCTGTGTTTGTTACTATTAATAATGAATAGTTGTAAAAGTGGTGTATTTTTATGAAAAAAAAACCTGCTTGCATAAGTGAATTAAAATATTAGATTTTTCGCTTTCAGAAAAGAAAAAAGTAGCCGTTGCATCAGAATTTTGAATGGTCTAAAATATTATGGTGTCAGATTTTCACTATCTTTTCTAGTTTATGAGATATAAACGGGGCGGACGGACAGATGAACAGACGGACAGACGGACATACATTCGACATAAAACTAATAGCGTCTTTTCCCCTTTCGGGGAAAATTAAAAAACATACAAAAACAGCCATTTTGTGGCCTTTATCTTGACAGCCAGGAAGTCTGGGGGAGAGCTGTAAGCTCCCCCAGTGGGGTTCGGGCGAAGCCCTGACGCCAAAAATGTTTTCTAGTATTCTTCACTGTAGAAACGCATTATTGAAAAATATTCTAATATGAATTTACAGGCTCATACTGCATTGCAAATACAATCGATTTGTTCCCTGAAAAGATAATATACCCGCAGATTTAGATTGAGGCTTTTAGGATCGCCGCCGAAAAAAAAATATATTCGAAAAATACTATTTTTTAAAAAAAGCTCATTTGTAAGTGATACATTTTGTTCAATAGGCTTGTTTGTAACTTTGTTTTGTTACATGACTATAATTCAAAGCTGTAAACAAAAAATTTCGGAAGCGTTATGAGAAATTAAGTGGACCAATTAGATTCTACTCTAAATTTTTTAAATTTTTAGAATATTGTGAGTTATAGTCCCAAATGTATTTATTTAAAAATATCAGTATGAGTAAAGGTAGGAAAAAGGTGACTAGCAAAATAATATTTGGGTTCATCTCAATGGTTACTTTTATACCTAAAATTTCGTATGAATTCTAACTTTTCTAAAATAAAGTCTTTCTTAAAATAATTATGTAAATCATGTGCAATTACATAAACTCTATCGCCATATTTGAGTATTCTGTTTTAAAACGTCATGTTTTCGTCTGGAAAAGGGGGGAGGGGCGGTAGAGTGAAAACGATTAATCCTCATTCCGATTTATCATTTCTGCTAATGATTGCATTTGGCATTCAAGAATAGCTGTGGGGCGACTCGATATAAGAGTTTAATTTATAGCATATATAAATTATAATAATGATAATTTTTTAATTTTGTAATTTCTTAACTAATATACAGAAAGAAAAAAGTATTGGTTTGTCCGATGGGCATGAATGCATGTATCGCCCCTCCCACCGGGTACAACCCTTTTTCATTATATATTTACTAATGATAAAATTTGAGATTAGAGTGTGTGTGCGACATAATATACAATTGGTTCAAATATCAATATGTAAGTTATATTATATAGTAATTCAACTAATTTTGTTCCCAAACTATGATTTCTCCATAAAAGTAGGACCGCTTCCCACTCAAAGAGTTTAGGTGGGAAGGGCAGTAGAGGTATTCGCCCCCCCCCCAATCGGTTAACAGGGGTGCGGGGAGGCGGGATTGCCACCTCCGCAGCCCACCAAATCAGCCAGCATACTAGAAAGGGGGGGGGCCAAATAATAAAAAAAATTGGTTGAAATATAAATAAATAGTTTATATCATTAACATAACTGATAAATTCGTATACAAATTGTGTGATTTCTTAACTAAAATTCGTCCGGCCCCCCTTCAGGGAAGGGGGAGGTAGGCCGAGCTGGGGGGGGGGGCAATCGCCTACCTAAATTTCATGCTTATTGCATACTCAATGTGCTATGGTCCAATTACTATTGTGAGCCAGTGAGTTGGGTAGGAGGAGGTATCATGGAGAAGGTTTCCGTGCTGTATTTTCAAATAAAAAAAGGAAAAGCTTTAAATAAATTTAAAATAAAAAAAGGCCAAGGATGCTCATTATTGATGTCGCCAACTGTAGAATACAAATTACTTTCTGTTGTAAATAGAAGAGGCTATTACATTTATTTCTGAAATAGCTCAAATGTACATACAAACTAGGTAGTTTATTTTTACGTCCGTATTAAGTACATTGGATATGCCAGCCAAATAGCTAATTATAGATTTGCCTCCATTTCTAAAAACACACAGTATTGTTTTAAACCTTTATTTATAAAAGCTTCTGTAGCTTTTTTGTCAGACATTTATTTAGTAAGACTAAAGAACAAAATTTGTTTACCTAGCTAAATGAGATTCGTAAGAAATTTAATATATTATTATGTAGCATAATGATTACTTTTGGACATGTAGAGAATAGAAAGTAATCATACCTATTTGAGCTTGTTGAGCAAGGCAGTCATTTGTTTTTCAAACATTATAAATGGCAAGAATTCGTACTCATATTTTCTTTTGAAAATTATACTTTCCCAGAATTCATTAATTTTTCCTCATAGAGTCAAGGATGATGTCAGAATAATTTAAGCTCTTCTCGGTTTCAATAGAACGCAACATGTGCACTGTAGTTTCTTGTTGAGGGCATGACTTGATAAAGACTTTGATGTCTCAAGAAAATGCACACGCTGGTGTTATTTTCTTAAAGTTGGTTTCCGATGTCTTCCTTTGGTAATAGCTTGGCGTGGGTGCCATTTAAAATACAATCATTTGCAATGTGTAGATGTGTGTGTATAAGGAGTAGTCATTGTCTTGGAAATAAGTGTCTCATCATTACACAGAAGTGAAAGAAGAAATTCTGTTCCAAACTTGTCTCTCTCTGGCCTCGATGTCTGTTGACGTTCAGAAATAATTGTTTTGCTCTAACTATTGACATTGTATGGGTGTTTGTGTGTAGGAGTCTTTGTGTGAGCAATTCTTGGCTTGCGCCCCCCAGGGCGGAGAAAGAGAGAATGAGTTATCGTTTCTTTAATGTGGAGGTGTCCATGAACAACAAGATAAACAAACATACAACTCTGATATCATCTTTCAGGAGTGAATTTATACAATTATAGGAGATGGTGTAGACACGATATTTTAATATGTCGTGGGAAATTTCTAGATCTAGTATTTGAAACACATTATTGGTGATCTATGATATTTAAATTAATAGAAAAATGTAAAGACATACAAACAGGCATCAAGAGTCAGTGGCGGTGCCAGACCTAAATTTGGTGTGGACGAGCTATGTTTTGCGAGGAACTTTCGTAATAAAAATTGGAATATATTTGATAAAAAATGAAGATTTGATATTGTCAATTTTTAGCTCCCCCAAAAGGGGAATAGCCACTATTAGTTTTGTGTGGTCTGTTTGTCCGTCCCATTTAGATATCATATACTAGAAAAGATGTTGAGAATCCGACAACATGATATTTTAGAACTTTTAAAGTCCTGATGCAACGGCTACTTTTGTCTTTTCTGAAAGTGAAAAATTTAATTTTTAAAATCAACTATGCAAGCGCTTTTTTTCATAAAAATACACAATTTGTTACAACTATTCACTATTAATGGCAAAGAGAGCACGGGAAACTGTTAAGTAAGGGTAGTGACATTTTACCTTATTTTTAAGACATTTAACGGTTTTAGATTTCTGTCATACTAACTACCTATATTTACACACACAAAACTAACAGACTAACAGATAGGATGGCTGCCTGGTCGTGAGGTTTGCGCGCTGGACTGTCGTTCGGATTTATCGATGGTCGAGGGTTCAAATCCTGCCCGCTCCCATCCCCCGTCGTCCTGCGGGAGGTTTGGACTAGGAAGTAAACTATCTTCAACTCTGAAGGAACATCCGAAACATGTAAAACATTTTACAAACAAACAAACAGACAGACAGACAGACAGACAGACAGATAGATAGATAGATAGATAGATAGATAGATAGATAGATAGATAGATAGATAGTGTGATGTTGCTTATTCAGGCTGTCTTGAAGTCAACCAATTACTCAGCAAGCGTTTGGGTATAATTGTTCGGGTGTATTACGTGTAGTTGAACAACAAGTCAGACAAAAACAAGTACATCTGTTTTTAACAAGTGAAGAGATGTAGTCGACTCTGATGAACAATTGTACATAGATTTATTCTGATAAAAGGGCCACAGTAGAAGTCTCTGTCACTAAACACGTCGTTACCCTGGAGTGTTCTATCGCTAACTGATTTTCCGGTCTCTAACCCAACATATCCCAAACGTCACTAGTCCCGTTCAATATGCGTCTTCTATGGTGCGTCGCTAACTAACTAACCTATATAAATAAGGTGTCTAACAGATTCCTCCCCCCCTTGAAAAAAAAATATGTCAATATTTTTCCACTACTGTCAAGTCTTACAAGGGCATTTTCAATTTAAGGGGAAGACAACAAACATAAAATCTTGACATCTTCATCTTGACATCTTCATCCTTACTTGACAGTTCCTCATATTCAATGTCAATGTTCATAACATTCCAGAATCATCTTCATTAGTACACAGTTCATCATGGAGGAAAATGTGGCATCTTATGGGCACGTCATACACTCACAAATGTTCTTCACTGGCAGTAATCTGATAAAATACAACATTTCAAAAAACAATTATAGACTTTATTTACATATTCAATAAATTTTTTCTTACCACCCTTTTATACGCTTTTGTCCATTTTTCTTTTATACTCACCCTTTTCCATAGAACTAACTTTCGTCAATGATATATGAAATGATTCACACAAAAAAAAAAAAAAAATATCCATACTTACTTTTAAATGCTTAACATCAAATTTACTTATCTCCCTTTTCCATAACATATGAATTGTGCCAATATATTAATATATATTACATAATCACTATAATCATAGTTTATTTACAAAATTATTTCATTTCAATGTCATTCTAGACAATAGATCAGCTACAATATTCACAGATCCACTAATAGCTTTCACTTCAAATTTATATTCCTGTAGTGCTAAGAACCATCTATAAACACGACTGTTTTTCATGCTCTTTTGCTGTATATACTGAATAGGTTTATGATCAGTTAATAATATGAATTTCCTTCCTATTAAATAGCTCTCTAGCTTAGTAATTACCCATATTACAGCTAAGGCTTCTCTTTCAATGACACTATATTTTTTCTCTGCCTCTGACAATTTTCTACTTACATATAATATCGGATGTAAGTTATCATAGTTCTGCATTAGACAACCACCAATAGCATTACCAGATGCATCAGTTGTGACATAAAATATTTTGTCTTTATCAGGTAGTCTTAATATTAGTTCATGACTAAAAACATCTTTAATTCTGTCAATAGCTTTCACACATTCCTCATTACAAACTACTTTTTGAGGTTTTCCTTTTTTAAGTAAGTCATTTAGTGGATTCACTATTTCTGCTAAGTTCTTTATAAACTTTCTGTAATAATTTACTATTCCCAATATACTTTTAATTTGTCTTTTTGTTGTAGGTATTTCAATATTAAGTACTTTCTTTATGTTATCTTCAATAGGGCTAATCATGTTGTTATTTACTTTATGTCCTAAGAAAATTATTTCCTCCAATCCTATTTCTACTTTTTCTGCTTGAATTGTAAGTCCACTTTCTTTTATTATTTTGAATACTTCTTTTACATCTACCAAATGTTCCTCCCAACTATTATTAAAAATACATATGTCATCCAAATAGCAAATAACATTTTCTTTGTTTCCAATTATCATGTTCATCATTCTATTAAATGTGGCAGGTGCATTTACTAATCCAAAACTCATATAATTCCATTGCAAAATACCATATGGTGTTACAAATGCTGTGTAAGGTTTTGCATTTTCTGTTAAAGGTATTTGCCAATAACCTTTAGTTAAATCTAATTTAGTAAAAAATTTTGCTCCATTTAATTTATGTAAAATATCCTCTATATTTGGCATTGGATATGGGTCAAATTCTGTGATGTTGTTAAGTTTCCTATAATCAATACATAACCTTATATCTCCATTCTTCTTTTTGGCTATCACAATTGGTGAAGCATAAGGAGATGTTGATGGCTCAATTATACCTGATTCTAGTAAATTGTCTATTTCTTTCTTTACTTTGTCTTGTAAATGTAGCGGTATTCTATATGGCTTAAGCTTGATAGGTTTTGGATCTGTTACTTTAATGTCATGTTTAATAATATTAGTTTTTCCTGGTATGCTGGAAAAAATTTCTTTGTATTCCTGTATTATTTTAGTTATATCTTTTGACTTTTCCTTATTTAAATTATTAAGATTAATCTTTTGCCAAGTTTGATTCTCTTTTGTTTCTATTACAGGTATTTCCTTAATATCATTTTCATTGTGATTTTCATTTGTTATTATCATCAAGCATTCTTCTCTTTCTGAAAAGTTATTTTCTATTTCCTCCTGAATGTTTTGTATTAACTCATCTTCTCTAGCATGATACAGTTTCAAATTATTTATGTGATATGTTTTAATTTTCCCATTTATTTCAATTTGATAATTCACATCATTAATTTGTTTTATCACTTTAAATGGACCTTTCCATTGTTTACCAATTTTATTTTTCAGGTCATTTATTAATATTAATACATTGTTTCCTACTTCTAGTGTTTTCAATTGTCTTTTCTTATTTATATTCTCATGAGCACTTTGTTTATACTTCTTGTTGTTGTTATATGCTTGAGTCCATATTTCTTTCAATTCTGTTGTGATTGTTGTTTCACTGTCATTATTTAATTTATTCTCATTGTCTATTAGATTTTCTTTAAAAACATCTAATTCATCTCTAGGTTTTCTTCCATGTATTATTTCATATGGTGAAAATTGTGTTGCTTCATGTATGTTGTTTCTATGAGCAAATAGTACATAGTTAATGTAATGATCCCACTTGTTCTGATTATTCTGAATTATTTTTGTTAGTGATCTTTTTAATGAACCACCATATCGTTCACATAAACCGTTACTCTCTGGGTGGTAAACCGAAGAGTATATGTGTTGTATATTATATTGTTTAGTCCATTTCTTAAATTGTTCTGACTTAAACTGAGATCCCTGATCACTCAATATAATTTTAGGTATACCATGTCTTGTAATTACTTTTTGAGTTATGGCATTAATGATATTCTCTGCACTTGTATTTGATAATGGGATTGCCTCTGGGTATCTACTAAACATGTCTATTACTGTTAGAATGTATTTGTTATTATTTTCAGTTTGAATTAAAGGACCTATTAAATCAATAGATACTTTCTGAAATGGTGCTGTAGGTTCATTCATTTCTTGAATAGGTGCTTTATTCACTAAGCTTTTGTTAGATCTCTTTTGACATATGTCACATGAGTTTATGTATTTGTTTATTGTTGCTTTCATTTTGGGCCAAAATACTTGTTTTGACAAATTCCTATAACATTTCTTTACTCCCCTATGTGCTGCTAAATTATTATCGTGTGTCATGATTAAAACATCTTTCCAATATTTCTGTGGTAAGACAAGTTGTTTTATTTTCTTGTTATCATTACTTGTTTGTCTAAATAATATTTTATTCTCTATACAAAATTTCTCCATTGGATTATTATTGGTTTTATCTGATATTCTTGAATAAATTTTCCCAATAATATTGTCATTCATTTGTTCTAATGCAAATGTGGGTGTTGTTTCTTTTTCACTTTGAGATATTTGTGTTTCAAGACTATTTTGTGTTTCATTTTCTATCTCTCTTTCCTTAACATCTGTATTTTCTATTTGTATTACATTACTGGTTTCTTTTTCTTCATCCTTACTTATTACATTTATTGTATTTTCCTGTTTCTCATCTTTTTTATCCATTGATCTTGTTATTATCATACTTGTTATATTTTGTATTTCTATGTTTTCATGATTTTGTCTTATGTTTTTGTATTTGTTTTGCCAGTCTTCTAATTCTTTTCTTGAACATTCTTTAACTCCTTTTATGTTTCCTACTAACATATCATATCTCATTTCTGGTATTGCAATGCCATCACAATAACCAGTGAAAAATGGAGTTTCAATGTATACCCTTATAGCTTTAAATTCCCTTACGGTGCCATCTGCTAATTCTACTTTCTTAGTAAACCCTTTATACCAATGAGGTTTGACAAATTTAGTTTTTACTGCCAAAGTGTTACAACCTGAATCCCTGATTAATTCCACCGGAATTCTATCTACAAACCCTGGGTACACTGCAAAATTGTTCCTATTTCCTTCCATGAAATATACCCTATCTGTACCTTTATTTTTGTATTCCCTACTGTAACTCCTATTTCTATAATTTCCCCTGTCATTCCTATCTCTACTCCTATATCTACTGTTATTTTGTTCATTGTATCTATTTCTACTTCCAGACCTACTATTCCCTCTTCTACAGTTAGCTGCTATATGACCTTTTCCTTGACATTTAAAACAGGTTATTTCATTATATTTTCTATTTCCACTATTTGATCTGTTTCTATTTCTACTTCTATCAACATTTTCTTTGGTGTATCCTATTAAATCTACTTTGCTCTTATCCCTGTCAGAAAATGGTTTATTTGGATAGGCATTTTTGTATACTCTCATTATCTCTGTTATTTCATCTATAGTTTTGGGGTTTCTTTCTTTAATAAAAGATTGTAACTGAGGATCACATTTATTTACAAAGTTGTCCACTAGAATAAAATTTTTTAATCCCTCATAAGAGTTATTCACTTTTTCTAATTTTACCCACTTATTGAAAAAATCCTTTTCCATATTAATAGTAGTTTGGGGTTCTATTCCTAATGATGGTATATTGTCAAAATATTTCTTTCTAAAAGTTGTAGCATTATGACCATAGGCATTCAATAACTCTCTTTTTAAAACCTGATAGCTATCATCAATATGATGGTCATGATTTTGGCATATTGTTAGAGCTTGGCCATGAACAAAGTCTATCAGTATTTCAGACCATTCTTCTTCAGGCATATTAAATGTAGACATTTTTGCCTCATATCTTTTCAGGAAATCACCAATGTCATCCTTCTGTTCATCAAAACTTTGTATCTTTCTCTTTAGCCATGTCTGTGAATTAGGGTTGTCTCTTTGAGTGGTATAATTATTTGAGTTATTTGTGTTATTTCCTTGTTCAGTTTGAGCTCTGGCTTGTGCTGCATCCAATCTCATCTTCTCCATTTTAGCTTCATGTTCTCTAATCTTTTCTCTCTCTTTGTCTTGCCTTTCTTGTTCCTCTTTTCTGATTCTTTCTTGTCTTTCTATCTCTTGTCTTTTTTCTTCTTTCTGTCTCTCTATCTCTTCCTTCACAACTTGCTGTACATAAGCTGCTAAGTCTTTTCCTTTTAACTCCATGGTCTTTCCATCCTGCATAGCTGTTTCCTTAACCTCCTTAAGGTCCACATATGATGATGTAGCCATTGTATTTTATATTTTATATATATTTTTACTTAGCCTATATTGGTTATGACTATACTTTAAACTTATTTTATATTTAAGTTTTTCCACACTTTTATACAAATTTTAAATGTTATGTCTCTATCTATAGATTTAGTAAATGTATAAATCTAGTCTGAGTTATTATGGTTATATTCAAATCTGTATATTAGGTCTAGTATCACACAAATTTAAATCTAGTACATTATAGTATGTATAATAATACCATTTAGATCTAGTTATCAAGAGCACTATGACTATTAGATCTAGTATGAATAATTATGATCAATTTTAAAACCTGGTATGACTGAAGTCACAGTGAATGAGTGAAGTGTTTAGAGTAAATTCAAAGACTGTCTAGAGTCTAGATCTAGAGTAGATTATGGTTCTATTTAACCATACGAAACAAATATGTGTATACAATGTCAAATATATCTTCAACAAGATACATATATCTAGAATGTACTACCTTCATTCATTTTTCAATTAATAATATTTCAAATTAGAGTCTAGATGATTTAATTGTACCAAAGAGATGTACAAAAATTTGTAGATCTATATTTAGCCAGACGATAGTGTTTGACTACATAGCCAGTTTCGGCATTATTCTCATGGCAAAATCCTATTTGATTTTAACCGCTCAAACTAAAATTATTTTAGTCTGATTTACAGTAAAAGAATCCTACCCGCACTTTCTATCATTAAGTGAAAAAAAATACAGATCTAATTAAATTAATAAAAATAAATAATTTAAAATAATATAAACAAATGAAATAATTAAATGAGACTATCGCTATGGGTTGGGATATGACAATATGGCACACAATGATAACGTCACGAAGTAACTAGGCAACAACGGATATGACGTTTATACAAACAAAACAAATTACAACCCTAAACGTATAATATAGCTTTTCATCTAAATTATGTCTTTACCCCGAACGGGTTTAAGGCTTCAGCACCACCTGATTTTACTCAGGCTAACATACCAAATTTAGACAAAATCTATTTCTAAGGGCAATCTAAACATACACTAATAAGAAAAATGGCACTTAGCTTTTGATAAGAAAGATCCCTTTGTTCGGACTCCCGAATATGCTAGATCACAACAAATTCCACTGCCTCTCTTCCAGTTCTGACTCTGTTCTCCGGTGCTACCAGTATCCCACGTAATGCCACAGATGTCCTGATATGCCACAGCAAAATGTTTCAGTTTCTTTGACGACTGTTGATGACCGTATGTGTAGTTCTGACGACTTTGTGTACACAGTTACTGACGAATAGGTTAACGGTTCTTTTGGCGATGACTTGACTTGTGTAGACGACTACTGACAAATAACAGTCTCTTGACGGCAACTTGATCTGGACGACTGACGAATAACGATTTTCTAAAATAGTTCACTGCTTCTGCTGCTACTCTGGTAGTACGACGAAGTTTGCTGTTGTACTCTGCTTCACTAGACCAAACTGTCCAATGTAGACTAGGTGAAACCAAGGTCACCTCCGACGACGTTCCGTTACACGATTAACGGTTTTCAACGAAATTAAGTGGATGTAGCTGTTTCCACAACTTCACTGCTAACAAGTCTAGGTATGGTCTAGACCGACGAATACTAAATATATCAATGTTCAGTACTGATAAAGATTACTTCACTAACCTTCCAAAGGTTAAACACAGTGACCGTTATAAACGTGGTAAGCAACCGGTTCAATGAGCAAACTGCTCCACAAGAATCTCTCCAAGGGTAAGACGACAGAGCGATTTAGTTAGCTACCAAACTTGTAGTACTCACAATACTTCTGACAGCGGGCAAACTGTCCTTCTCGAAACTGACGAGGTAAAACTTGATACTCTATGTGGCTCCTATGACGAAGAAAAAATATGTCCAACAGGTTCACTAACGATCTCTCACCCGTTATGAATGAACGGTTTCTCTGGTTGTAGGTCGATTCAGCATATGAAGATCAGGCTTTGATAATATACTGGTTAAGTCTACTCAACCAGACGTTGCGATGATTACTGTCCTGACGAAGGTCACCCTGAGTTAACGGCTCGTTGAACGTGCGATCAAACAGGCGATGACTGCTTGTAGATCCAGAACAAAGTCACTCTGCGATGATGCTGTGTTCAGCCGTACTCCGATGAAATCTTATAACTTCGAGTGCACGACCCTCACCTGAGTAAACGTTCTGCTTCGAGGTCCGGTTCGATGTTCGGCTTCATCAGGGGTCCGGCTTCGAGGTTCGGGGTCGCCACTGTGATGTTGCTTATTCAGGCTGTCTTGAAGTCAACCAATTACTCAGCAAGCGTTTGGGTATAATTGTTCGGGTGTATTACGTGTAGTTGAACAACAAGTCAGACAAAAACAAGTACATCTGTTTTTAACAAGTGAAGAGATGTAGTCGACTCTGATGAACAATTGTACATAGATTTATTCTGATAAAAGGGCCACAGTAGAAGTCTCTGTCACTAAACACGTCGTTACCCTGGAGTGTTCTATCGCTAACTGATTTTCCGGTCTCTAACCCAACATATCCCAAACGTCACTAGTCCCGTTCAATATGCGTCTCCTATGGTGCGTCGCTAAATAACTAACCTATATAAATAAGGTGTCTAACAATAGATAGATAGATAGATAGATAGATAGATAGATAGATACATACATACATACATACATACATACACACACACACACACACACACACACACACACACACACACACACACACACACACACACACACACACACACACACACACACACACACACACACACACACACACACACACACACACACACACACACACACATATATACATAGATATTGGGACGTGGTCTAGAGGCTAAGTGCGCTTGAACTTGGCTTGGCTTGGCTACCTATGAAGGGGGCTCGAGGTTCGACACCCGACTAGAGCAGAGGACGAAAAACATTTTTCTAGATACCCCCTACCCCCACTGGTTTACAATTGAGATTGGACAAAAGCTGAAAGTAGCGCTATATAAAAGCCATAATTTATTTATTAATTGGAAGTAGTCATTATAACCCATTTTACATGAAAACCCATTCTACATTAAAACCCATTCTACATTACATATCAGCTGAATAGAACATGTTATTGTGTATGAGTGTTAGCTGCCGTGAATAGAAAAAGAATTTAAGAAATCTTTAAGATATTTAATTTTCTAACCAAGTGATTAACGCTCAGAGGTAATTTATAATCTGGAAACTGATATCAATATATTATTTATCAAATTGATTAAATCAAATATTATAGGGGTAGTTACTATTATTATTTGGGTGGGGCAATTTTTTCTTTGCACACACACACACACACACAAACATACAAACCAAAAAAATATTGAAAGTTTTGCTTTAGTTTTTTTCATGGAGGGGATGGTTAACCTCAACCCCCATCGTTATATTAAGATGGGTGTTTAACCTCCAAACTCCTAATGGCAACTTGGATACGCTCATGGAATTTTGTGACTGTAGGTTTTCTATAGTTTTCATTGAAAAAGATTTTTACCTCAAAGCCCCCTGGGCTAGTGTCATTGGATCACATGACAGTCGTTGTACTTGTTTTTATTGGAAGAGGGTTTACCCCCTCCCCCCCCCCCCCCCGGGGAGGAATTTGTTTTATTAGAGCGGGAGGAGTTTAAACACCATATATATATCATGGGCGTAGCCTGGATTTTTTTCGGGGGGGGGGGGCTTGGGGGGATTTTTTATCGCCCCCTCCCCCCCCCCCGCGTAAAAAAATATATTTATATGTATTTATGTATGTGTGCGTGTGTACATAATCTTTATTACATTCTGACTCTTCAGTTTTTTCGGAAGAAGTTTATTGTGTCATTGTGTCCTGGAGTTAGTGGAAAAATTGAGACTCCCCGCCATAGCCAGCAAGGGGGTCTTGGGGGAGCGCTATTTCTGGTATTGAAAGCCAACAAAATGCATATTCTCAGGTATCTACAGTGAATTTTCCTGCTATTAAAAAATTTTATTTCAAAAACCTAATGTGCTATTCTTACTGACTTAGACCCTCCCGCGCCGTTCGGCGCATTTGCCGTCAAGCTGTTTCCACAAAAATCTGTCACTGGTAATGTCTGAAGCCTCTTCCCACCTGCCCTGAGGACCTCTATGAATGTGTAGCGCCAAGTTGTACTAGGATGTCATCGCAACTCTTATTATGCGTTATTCATTTTGTCGGAGAAAATGTCCCGCAAACCTCATGCGTCGCTCTGTCACAATCTTACTAAGGGGTCGCCTCCCAGTTCGGCATAGGATTTCCTTGATTTAGACCCGATCTCTATAACTGACTCCTAAAATCTGTCTTAGCCATCTTTGTTGAACCACATTTAGTGTTTTTTCAATTTCGGCAGATGACTATTCACTGCACTTTATTAATGGAGCCCCGCCACTGGTAGAAATATGTAACCTCTTTTGAATACGCTCTTGAAATCAGGTGAGTGTGTAGTTTGTTTTAGATTTTATATCAAAGTTTTATCGTCAAAATCATCTGTTTTGGGTTTTAAACTAAAAAGTCTCTGGAGTTGTTGTTTTTTTAAATTCAAAACCCCATTTAGCTACGGTCATAGAATTTGGTAACTGTAGTTTGCTTTAGAATAATATTGAAGAGGTTTTCCACCTCAAAACGCTCTGTAGGGGAATTTTAAACTCAAAACCGTCTGGAGGGGTTTTAAAAAGCCATCTGTAGGAGAGGGGTTTAAATTCAGAACACCCAATTGGCTTGGCTACGCTCAAATAATTTTAGTGTGTAATTTGCTTTTTTCTTTGTTGAAGATGTATTTTTTAGCATCAAAACACTCTGAAGGGGGGTTTAAACTCAAAACCCCTTTGGCTACGCTCATAGATTTTAGGATGTGTAATTAGCTTTTTTTATATTGAAGAGGTATTTTTTAGCTTCAAACTCCACTGGAGGGGAGTTTAAACTCAAAACCCCTTTGACTACAGTCATAGAATTTTGAGTGCATAATTTGCTTTGTTTTTAATATTAAAGAGGTATTTTTTACCTTCAAACCCCACTGAAGTCAAAACCCATTTAGCTAAGCTCATAACATTTTGAGTGCGTAATTTTCTTTTTTTTTATATATTGAAGAGGTATTTTTTAAAATTCAAACCCTACTGAATAAAAGGGGGGGGGGGTTAAACTCAAAGCCCCTTTGGCTACGAATTTTGAGTGTGTAATTTGCTTTTTTTATATGAAAGAGGGTGTTTATCGTAAATTTTGGAGGGGGTTTTAAAATCAAAATCTTCCTTAACTGTGCTCTTGGAAATTGGGGATTGTCGTTGTCATTTTTTTTGCTTCATAGAAGAGGGAGATTTAACTGCAAAACCCCCTGATATGGGGTTTTAAACTCAAAACCCCCTGGTAGAGGTTTTAAACTCAAAACCCCCTTGTAGGGGGCTTTAAACTCAAACCCCCTGGTAGGGAGTTTAAACTCAAAAACCCCTGGTAGGGAGTTTAAACTCAATAACCCCTGGTAGGGGGGTTTAAACTCAAAAACCCCTGGTAGGGAGTTTAAACTCAATAACCCCTGGTAGGGAGTTTAAACTCAATAACCCCTGGTAGGTGGGTTTAAATTCAAAACCCCCTTGGCTGATGGTTTAGTATTAAAATCTCACCTAAAATAAACAAAATCAAAGCAAAAAATCAGTCACTAAATTCCGATCCCCTCCTTGCGGGGGAGGGGGATTTCATTTCGGGGGGGGGTTGGCCCTGGCTACGCCCATGATATATATGGATTGCTAATGGAGCAATGGAGCTAAAGGGTCCTAACATTTGAACACTAGCATCCCGAAAAACAAGCAATATCTCGAGACACCATTTCTTAAGAACGAAACGCCAGCGATCCAACCCTAGATAACGATCTGTGCTACCAACTAAGGCTTTTTGAGCAGTCTGCTTTAACTCAACGTAATCTTTGTCTTTAAATAAAGTAATTCTTAGTTACTTCTTTGGTTCAATTATATTGATAATATATTTCTAATTTCTTAATATATGTAATGGCCAGTTTTATACCTGTGAGCACTCATTAAATAAAATTGAGGTTTGTCCTAGGTCCTAAGTCCTTTTTGATAAATGATAGTCCGGAAGTAGAGCTTGAATAGGCTATTCAAACATGTACATTTTTATATTTAAAGCAAAGATATATGTGATCTAATATTTTAAAAGCTTATATCAACTCTATTAGTCTTTTGTTAAAAATGTATACACATTATTTCTTCCACAACCCTTTTTGGATCAAGTTGAAACTTTGCACAATTATTCATTGGCATAGACAAGACAAGACATGAATCAATTTTAAAAAGGAGCCAATTAGTCAATTATTTACTGGTAATTAATTATTGTTTATGACATGATAGGGAAACTAATTATTCAGCAGTCACATATATGGCTAAATGTGTTGGCTTTAGTCCTCTTAAATAATTCACACATTCTGCAATCAAGTTGATACATTAAATAATTATTTATTGAACTTAACAAAACATCAATCAATAAAAAATACTCAATTAGTCAATTAATTATTGGTAATTAATTATTTGCTTGATATCAAATAAGGGAAATAACTTGTACATTATTGATAGTTATAGTTTTAAGGGCGGAGTTCTTCCCATGTAGATAACCTTGTTTTTTTTTTTATATATATTTAAAAAAAATATTTACTTCTTTTTTTTCGTACTCACTTATCACTAAGTTCATTTTAACAAAGCTTATATCAACTCACTCAATTTAACTTATACCATCACTTCAGTCAAGTATTTCCCTAGTTTGAGATACCAAACAAAATAATTAAGTACCAATAGTTAACTAACTAATTAGTTCATTTTTTAAATTGATTCTTGTGTTGTCAGGTAAAAGAAATAATGTTCAAAATATCAACTTGATCCGAGATTGGTACAGTCTCAGTTAGGCCATCTGCACCCTGGTTGACGGAAGACATAAAGACTGCCAAACTTATTCGCCGACGTGCCGAACGTACATTTCAAAAGACAGATCTGACGATACATCGACAAATATACATACGAGAAAAAAACAAGGTTAACCGTATGATTAGAGACGCAAAAGCTAGTCATATTCGACAAAAAATCGAAAATTCTGATTCTTCAAAGGAGCTATTCAGGATCACCGCTGAAATGTTAGGGGGAGCAAATAACGAACGTTTGCCGTCATCTATCCCATTATCTGAACTTCCTGATTCCTTCAATAGATTCTTCATTGGGAAGATTGAGCAGATTAGAAATGACATGCCATCCCTCTCATCACAGCTTGACCACTCTCCAATTTTTCAAAATACTCCTTTTTGCGAGTTTCAGCGTGTATCTGAAGATTATGTTAAAAGTACTATTTTGAAGATGCCAAATAAGTAATGTGACCTTGATCCCATTCCAACCTCCTTGCTCCTTGAGTGTTTAGATGAGCTTGTACCCACAATTACTAACATTGTGAACTCTTCACTGACTTCAGGCATTGTACCACAGCAATTTAAGCATGCACTTGTCAGGCCCTTATTAAAGAAATCCAGTCTTGACCCGGAATGTCTAAAAAACTATCGCCCGGTTTCAAATCTTCCTTTCCTGTCAAAGCTTTTGGAGCGCATCGTGTTAGTGCAAATTCTTTCTCATCTTGAACAGTACTGTCTCTTGGAAGAATTTCAATCTGCATATAGGAAGTGCCGTAGCACAGAGACAGCAGTGGTCAGGGTACTAAACGACTTACTTCACAATTCCGACAAAGGCCACATATCAATTCTTTCTATACTGGACTTGTCCGCAGCCTTTGATACGCTAGACCATGAAATTATGATGGCCAGATTCTCTGCAACTTTTGGTTTAGCAGGAGTCGTCCTAAAGTGGCTTGGATCCTACCTGACGGAACGCACCCAAAGTGTCGTTGTTAGCGGGACGGAAACAACAAGCTTACTTTTGAAGTACGGAGTACCCCAAGGATCAGTTCTAGGCCCAGTACTGTTCACTATGTACACATATCCACTCAGCGGTGTCATACGGCCAACCGGCATCTTATACCATTTCTTTGCCGATGACTCATAGTTATACGATTCATCAGTACCCTCAGAGGTGTCCCATCTGGCAGAGAATATCAGTGGTACCGTTGCAAGGGTGAGCGATTGGATGGTTGAAAATAAACTCAAGATGAACGAAGACAAGACAGAAATAATTAAGATTGGCACTAGGAACAATGTCTCAAAAGTTGAAAGCACAGATTCTCTCTTTATCACGAACTGCCATGTTCCTTTTGTCCATGTAGTGCGGAATCTTGGAGTTTTCTTCGACTCAACACTATCTTTCGACCCACACATAAATCAGCTCTGCAAAGGTCTTTATCTGCAGCTGCGCAGATTAGGCCAGATCCGACCATATTTAACAACGGAGTCAACAAAAACGCTAGCTGTGGCATTCATACTCTCCCGCCTTGACTACTGCAACGCCGTGCTAGCAGGTATACCTGATGACAAAATAGCCAAGCTGCAACGTATACAGAACAACGCCGCTCGAATAGTCCTTAAAAAAACTAGACAAGATTCTGCTACTACGCTCTTGCGCACGCTCCATTGGCTTCCCGTGAAAGCGAGAATCGATTACAAGGTCGCCACATTTTGTCATCAGTGTATATATAACAATGAGATGCCCTTGTACCTTAGCGAACTGATTACTCCATATGTCCCCCAGAGAACCCTGCGCTCAATGGACTCAACGCTTTTAGTAGTGCCACGTTTCTTCCTCAAAAGCTACGGTCTGCGTGCTTTTTCAGTTCACGGACCAAAGGTTTGGAACTCACTCCCCATTGATCTCAGACAGACAACATGCTATACCACTTTTAAGAAGAACATTAAGACCTACTTGTTTAAAACTTTTTTAGATTAACTGTTATTTCGGCAGTTGTGTTTATGTTTGTAATGTTGTTACAGCGCCTTGAGCCTACATTTTGTTTGTTAACAGCGCTTTATAAATAAAATTATTATTATTATTATTATTATTATTATCAATTTTTTACCAGACAGATACAGTGAGTTGATATCAGCTTTGTAAAAATGTAGGCAATTTCTTGGAGTTACTTGCAATTTCTATCTAGGTGAAACCAAACGTACACAAATACAAAACAAATAATAATTTTGGTTGGTCATGGAAATAGATCACACAAGTAAAACAGGCCAAATATTTGATGTACTTACATTTCCTCTACTGTTTGAAATTCTTGTGTTCACGTCAAACTCATTTGGAAATGTTGTTCATCGAGCAAGAATTGGTGGCAAACGTTGATGTCAATCACATTGTTGATAGTTTTGTGATGAGATTCATTTTTGTGTTCGTGATTAGCAATACTTGAGCACTGGCTAAATGTTATTTAAAGGTGGGGGTGGGGTACGTCTTTTGGCTGTTTTGTTTCGTTTGTTTTAAAGGTCATCACCAGAAGCTGCTGCACAGGGCATCAGATACCCTAGCTACGCACTGAATACTAATGTAAACTTTTTGTCCACTATACATTAATACAAGACTTTAGCTCATAAACATTAGAAACAAATTTGTCTTCAATGTTGAAATTATATTTCTTAAAAAATTACCACTCAGCCAATCAAACAAAAGACTAAAAATAGCACATTTTGATTATTGATCACGTGACTCGCAGAAAGTCAAGATGAAAAAAAAAAAAAAAAAACATGAGTCTCCAGTCTAAACAATATGATTGAGTGGTAACACCCCCACCCTCTCATGTCCACATGATGCCTCCACACTAGCGTGTCAGGTATCAGTGTACTCATCTCAAACACTAAAGGACAGCTCGCCCACCAACAGATAAAGTAGCGCCCCTCCACAGTGGCTAGGAGCAATCTATTTTTGATGGAAGGACAACACATGCTAAAGGTCAGAGGTGAAGATTTGGAGAAGTAGAAACCAATTTCTGCTCAATGTTTTGTGTGTTACTTGTGAGCCTGTTCAGTGAGAAGTCAGTCTAGGGTCCAGCCTGTAAAGGACTATGTCCTGAGTCATGGTAATTAAAACTCTACTCTTGTATAGTAGATGTCAGTTAGTCAAGGGCAAGAACTCTGTGTTTAAGTAAGGTAAGGAACATCTCAGGGATCCCGCGAATAATTGATTGATCAATGGATAAGTAAATGACACAATTGCTAAATGTGTGTGTCCATTGTAAAATACGTGAAGGACTCAATGTTTGAAATATCAAGGGTCCAGTGAGTGAAAACGTCAAGATCCTTCAAGTAAGTCAAGGTCCATTATGTAAATCAAAGTAATATACCAGGGTCGAAATTAGGCATAGCAGCTGGGAACCTCGTACAAGGACTCTAAACATTTTTTTTGTAGAGAAAACATTGTGAAACTTGGATCTACTATGTCTCAATGTTTATCTACGAATGTTTAGGCCTTCTTGTTTGACTACCTTTATTAGAATACCCTAGTTGCTTTCTTTTGACTCAAGAATATGAACAGGATATCAAGAGAAAGCGATTACTGTCACTTAAATGGACTTGTAAAAGTTCTTCAAGTAAGTCAAGGTCAGTTAAGTTAGGCAAGGACCGCTAAGTGAGTGAAGGTCCACTGAGTGAAGGTCCATTAAGTAATTCAAGGTCCATTAAGTAAGTCAATACATTAAGTTAGGCAAGGTCCATTAAATTAGGCAAGGTCCATTAAGTTAAACAAGGTGACTTTGACAAGGTCCGCAAGGTCATAGTCTCATAGTTCACTTATTAAATCAAGGCTCAGTAAGTAAGTGAGTCATAGTATCATAGTCCACTAAGTAGGTTTAGGTCCAGTGAGAAAGTGTGTCATAGTCTCATAGTCCACTAAGTAAGTTTAGGTCCAGTGAGTAAGTTGGTCATAGTCTCATACTCCACTAAGTAAGTCAAGGTCTAGTGAGTAAGTGTGTCATAGTCTTATAGTCCACTAACTAAGTCAAGTTCCAGTGAGTATGTGAATCATGGCCCACTAAGTGTGTAAAGCAAGGTCCAGTGAGCAAGTTAAGGTCCAATGAGTGATACTAGACTTATCCACTTAGTGAAGAAAACAATCTCTAGAGAAATCTGCGTTTGTTCTAGCTCTTTAGTCAGTTTTGATCTGTTAAGTAATTTCCATCAACAATTAGGGGTTGCATTTTTTTGTATTAAATTCGTCAAAATGTATTTAAACCACTTCTGACTCTAATCAAACTGTTATTATAATAGCAAATGTTGATGTGTATTTGAGTCAGAGGTAAGTTTTGGCTTCTAGTTTCTTATAATTACAGTACATAGTTGTACCCTATACTATGAATATTTTGTGTCTCAGCAGCTAAAATTAATGTTTCAAACGTCATTATTTTGTTTTTGACGAGCACAAAGGTTATTGTCTGATGTTTGGATACCGACTTCTAAACCATACCTCATAGCCCTATGTTTGAAAAGACAATTAACATCCCATGTTGTAGCTGATACCACCACACACACATAGAAATAAATAAATAAATAATTGCGAATGCTGGTAGAGGGATTGACGGGAGGTGGTTCTTCAACTCAACGATGGGGATGGAATGCTTCTCCTATTCATGTTTAGTCATTTTCACATTGCTCTCAGACCAAGTGACAGTAGCACTAGTTCAACGAGAGAGTTCACATTTCAAATGAACTCTTCACTCTGTGTATGTAGCTGAGGAGACCTAATCTCTGTGCTAGGCTTAAGTCGGTTCAGGGCGTGTAATAATTGAATTAAACTAACCACTGAGGACAGGACGAGTACATACAAGAGATCTGACAGCGTGTCTGTATGTCTGTCTGTCTGTGTCTGTATGTGTGTCTGCATGTTTGTCTTGATGTGTCTTGCCGGTAATTTGAGCTTACGCGTCCTATGTACATTCTGTGCAATCCCATGGGGTTATCTAGTGAGTTTTATTTTGTTTTAAATGGCTCGGCCTCGAACACAGCAGGTTTTAAAGTCAACTATGTACTCAGCAAATATTTTACTACAACTTTGAATATACAATTATTTTTAGAATTATTGAAAGTTGACTTGAAGTGATATATTTATCGTCAACACTCCCCGATCCAACTATGCATGTATCATCACATTCTTTTGCTTTATAGTTGAAGGTGAGAGTTGGGGGCTGTTTTGATAACATTTACTTGCCTACCCTCAAACTTGACTTTACATTTACTAAGGATTTAGAAATGGATGAATTTTACATTAGAGAGGAGTAGCGACATAGCATATAATAAATATTTGTATAAAAACATTTAATCTAAAGTATTTACATAGTAACTAAATATTTACAGAAATTACGTAACTATCCATACCGAAAAATCACCCATTCAAGCTTAGGTGTTGGTAGTGGAGGTGAAGCAATCAGCGGAGAATCATCGCATTCTCAAGTTTGAGGGTAATAATAAACCCTGGATGACCAAAGAAATAAGGGAAGTGATTCTATACAAGAAAAGAATGTTCAAGAGCAGTCCTTCTGAATTCATCTCAGCCAAAAAAGCCCTTAAATAGAAATTATTTGAAGGTAATGATATATTTAAGTACCTAAGCGTGAACCAATATGTGTCATTGAATTAAATGATTTCTACTGCCGATTTGACTGCCACAACTTTGAGAAAAACCACCATGATTTATTGGCATCAACAGTAATCTAAACCAATCTCAAAAACTGTTTAATAAACAAGAAGTGACTAAAATATTTAAACAAGTAAACACCGCCAGAACCTCGAGACCCGCACATGAAGTAGAAAACTTTTAAAGCTATGTGCGGAACAACAACTGGCTTAAATCCTTTGGTGTTATCTTCAACAAGTCCTGGGCTAACTTCACACAAAAACCTTCCATTTGGAAGACGTCTGAAATAATTCCAGTACCCAAAAAGAAGATCATTGCTTCCAACAACGACCTACATCCCGTAGCCCTTACATCAATTCCAATGAAATGCCTGGATAAAATTATTTTAAAACATCAACTGAAAGAAGTCGAAACACGTCTTGAACCGCACCAGTTCGCTTACAAACCGTCAAGAAGTACAGAAGATGCAATACTATTCATGCTGAATCGTCTATACCATCATCTTCATACTCAGAGACACTACGCCAGAGTCTTATTCGTAGATTTTTCATCTGCATTCAACACCATCCAACCACATCGCATGTCAGGCACGAGAGAGCTTAGCACTGGAGCTCCGCAGGAGTGCGTTCTGTCACTAGTATTGTATACCATATACACAAATGACATTCAGAGCCTATCAGCTGACACTCCCATCATAAAATTTGCTGACGACACAGCAATCATTGGTCTTATTGCAGGTGACGAAAATCTCTACCATTCAACAATTAACACTTTTTACCAATGGTGTATAGATAACTTTCTAATTTTAAATATTCAGAAAACTAAAGAAATGATAATAGATTTTAGGAAACATAAATGCCATCTTGCAGAAATTCAGATAAATAACCAAACCGTAGAACAAGTGCAAGAATATAAATACCATCAACAATAAACTGAAATGGAGTGAACACTGTCAAAACCTTTACACCAAAATTCACCAACGTGTCTTTAGCTTAGAAAGCTAAGGATCAAAGCTAAGGACCTTAAACCTTCAATGAAACAAACAACTTTTTGCCAAGCCAAAACCTTAAACCTTCAATGAAACAAACAACTTTTTGCCAAGCTAAAACCTTAAACCTTCAATGAAACAAACAACTTTTGCCAAGCTAAAACCTTAAACCTTTAATGAAACAAACATTTCGCGCCAAATTCTTAATCGTGTCCTAATAATGTAGAGACAGCTTGCTGTCCAGTGCATCGAACGGCACGTGAGGATCTTATTAAGGGTTTACATGGTCCACAATGTTTACGTAGATATAGGATTAATTGTTGTTGTGTATTGATGCTACTGACATAATAATAATAATAATACTTTCGGTGTGATCAAAGGGACTGACACCAACCTACATGACATTGACAGACTCACTAGAAAATTACTAACCAAATTTCGATGTCTACACCCCAAGTCCTCCACCATAAGGTTATACCTGCCCAGGAAGGATGGGGGTCGTGGATTTCAGAACTTCTTCAAATAGTGTAAGATGCAAGTTTTAAAAATACGATCAAAACTGCTCGCCTCGAGCAATCAATTAGTTTACTTTCTACGCAAATATAACTCCGAAGCAACCTCTCTGAACCTACACAATGCTGATGTCAATGTCGGTTTGGACGACGTAGGGCATGAGATTCGCTAATGGCAAGAAAAACACCTCCACGGAAAATTCCCTGCATTATTACATGGGGACAACATTGACAAGACTGCTTCCTTAACATGGCTCAAAGCAGGTCATCTCTACCCTGAAACTGAAGGCTTTGTTACATAAATACAGGACAGAGTAATCAGGACAAAAAATTACGATAAGCATATCCTGAAACTCAATGTTGTCGACAAATGCCGGAAATGTGGGCGAGTCGTTTGAACACATTATGGCAGGATGTCCAGTCCTATCAGAATCAGCCTACCTAGGTCGCCATAACCAAGTTGCAAAGTTAATACACCAACACTTGGCTTTGACGTACAATTTGATCGGTAAGGACACTCCTCCTTATTATAAATACTCTCCACAAGAGGTTCTCGAGTCTACTGAACATCTGCTGTACTGGGCTAGGCCTATTCTGACCGAGCGACAAAACGATAGATTTCAATCGCCCGGATCTGCTGTTCATCGATAAAAAAGAAAAAAACGCTACCATTATCGACATCGCCGTACCACTATCTCATAATTTAAGAAAAAATGAGATAGAAAAACAAAGAAAATATGGGAACCTAGGCTTGGAGATTAAGCGTCTATGTAAATTGTCCAAAATAACAATATACCCCATTGTTATATCAACCGAGGGGATAATAACAACTGACCTCACAGACACCTTCAAGGCCCTTAACATTCCTAGGAACATCCTCGTTGCCTGTCAGAGGGCGGTACTGCTGCAGACCTGCCACATCACCAGAAAATTCCTCAGTGGAAACTGTTAAAGGGACTACGATGAATTTTGTTTCTTTTTAGCGAAACTCGACCCTGGCAGCGCCAGAGAATGACTACTCGTTCATTTCTAACATAATAATAATAATTGGCCCATAGAAGAAATACTGACATCACCAGAAAATTCCTCAGGGGACACTGATAAAGGGACTACAATAAATTTGGTTTCTCGTGCAGGGCAAGAGAATGAACACTCGTTCGTTCAAACATAACAATAATAAATAAAAATAATAAATAATTTTAATTAACCATAAGGAAATTTCTCTAACAAATTGTGCATGACCTGAGAAAAAAAAATCAAAACAAAACAACGCAAACATATAATTACAGAAAAATAAATATACTTTCAATACAGATTCATATAAAAGTTACTAGTGTAAGGTTTACATCAAAAAGACATACACTTGGATAAAACAAAATAGAAATGTGAAGGTCTGGACCACACAAATTGCAGGTATGAGTTGTCTTCTCTTAAAATGTGTACATACCTTTTGTAAAAAAAACAACAAGAATAAATTTGTCACTACATTTGGTAAACCGACACTCACTAATAGATAGCAGTGTTGGTCGTGTATGGAGAACTATATTGGAAATATTAATAGCATCATTTTAATTGCATAAATAAAATTCTAAGTAGACAATATTAGCTTATAGAGGAAATAAAAGTCTAATTAGGAAAAGTGTTAAAATAGAACAAAGAAAAAAAGCATAAAACTCTTCTACTGAATTTGAATTCTAATCTTGTGATTAATCTGAAATTTTGATTGGATATCTTGAACTAGGGAAAAGAAGAAAATGACAGTGTTTCTGTAGCTTGAGAGAACATTAAATAGTGCAAACTTTTAAATACCTTGTTGTGGTACTAAATAGACAATAAATTAAATGTTACTGCAAATACTGGTTCTATCAGTAAATAATGGGCAAACAAAGATTTCGATTACTCAGAAAAATGTTTGAAAAAAGGCGTTGTCAATGTTTTATCACTCTCGCATCTGCAATAGTTTAAGTTTCAATATCACTGCCTGGTATGGCAATATCAACATTTATAATCAAAACAAACTTAATACAATCCTAAATGCTGCTGGTAAGGTCATTGGTGACAAAACCAACCACATTTAGAAAAACATTCAGAAGAAAGCTAAAAAGATTTTATTAAAAAAATCACCATTTGGTCAGGAATTTAAGATTTTAGCATCACAAAGACACCAATTACTAAAACAAATAGATGCAAAAACTCCTTTGTTCCGCTTTAGTTTGTATTAAATAGCATGACATAGTCCTTTGTAGTACAGATCTGTAGTTTGTATTAAATAGCATGACACAGTCCTTTGTAGTACAGATCTGTAGTTTGTATTAAATAGCATGACACAGTCCTTTGTAGTACAGATCTGTAGTTTGTATTAAATAGCATGACATAGTCCTTTGTAGTACAGATCTGTAGTTTGAATTAAATAGCATGACACAGTCCTTTGTAGTACAGATCTGTAGTTTGTATTAAATAGCATGACATAGTTCTTTGTAGTACAGATCTGTAGTTTGAATTAAATAGCATGACACAGTCCTTTGTAGTACAGATCTGTAGTTTGTATTAAATAGCATGACACAGTCCTTTGTAGTACAGATCTGTAGTTTGTATTAAATAGCATGACACAGTCCTTTGTAGTACAGATCTGTAGTTTGTATTAAATAGCATGACATAGTTCTTTGTAGTACAGATCTGTAGTTTGAATTAAATAGCATGACACAGTCCTTTGTAGTACAGATCTGTAGTTTGTATTAAATAGCATGACACAGTCCTTTGTAGTACAGATCTGTAGTTTGTATTAAATAGCATGACACAGTCCTTTGTAGTACAGATCTGTAGTTTTGTGTATATTAGTCCATTCAATTTTTTAAACAATCCATAGATAGAACGATCAAGGCAATGGTGAAATGAGATTTTTAATGGCCTTAAATTATGAAAGGACACTTCAAATCGACTGATTAAGTATCTAACACATATGACTAAATGATCATGAATATTTCTCAAATTCTGAGGATTTTCCAAGATCATCATTTATCTCTTTTTGGCACTTGTGAAAAGCCACAATTAAGTTGTATTCAATCCGCTCAGAGGCTGTTGCATGTCCTTCATTTTTGAAGGCCAAACCATCTAACATAAAAGATTCTGTAACATTTCTAATTCTGACATCATGCAAGCTTCAGTTTTAAAACGTTCTTTGACCATTGATCATTCTTAGTTGTCTAGGTCAACACAATCTTTGTCTTCAGCAGGACATAATCCAACAACGTCTGCTGGACAGTCTATATGTGGTCGCACGTCTTTCAATTGACAGTAAGAGTAACAAGTCCAGCTGATCTTAAAAATAAACAAGCGAAAATGACCAAATGGTCCAGCGTGTGTCCATTCACAAACATGTCTTTTTTTCTTGAAGTTTTGTTAAGTTCTATCCAGACAGTCACCTGTTAGCTCTCCTCATGTCTGACGTATGTCGATGAAATCAAATATCTTGATTTGTGTTTAAAGTCATCCACGAGTCAATAGAATGGCGAGAGAAACTCCAGTGATTGAGGTCATTGTGACGTCATCTAAACTACACTGTGAATGGAATTTTGTTCATGGCCACCTTCTCGCAAACCCTCCACATAAGCATAAGTAAACTACGCTTTTGGAAATGAAAACTACTCTATTCCAAATGATTTATTATTCTTTTCTCTGTTTTGTATTAGCTTTATATCAAAAGAATCATTTGAATATATATATATATATATATATATATATATATATATATATATATATATATATATATATATATATATATATATATATATGTATATATGTATGTTAATTACAATGCAATACTATATTCTGTAGTGTGCAACGTCACAGGTTTGTCCCAATACTATGTTCTGTAGTGTACAACGTCACATGTTTGTCCCAGTACAATGTTCTTTAGCGTACAACGTCACATGTTTGTCCCAATACTATGTTCTGTAGCATACAACGTCACATGTTTGTCCCAATACTATGTTCTGTAGCATACAACGTCACATGTTTGTCCCAGTACTATGTTCTTTAGCGTACAACGTCACATGTTTGTCCCAGTATTATGTTCTTTAGCGTACAGCGTCACATGTTTGTCCCAATACTATGTTCTGTAGCGTACAACGTCACATGTTTGTCCCGATACTATGTTCTGTAGCATACAACGTCACATGTTTGTCCCAATACTATGTTCTTTAGCGTACAACGTCACATGTTTGTCCCAGTACTATGTTCTTTAGCGTACAACGTCACATGTTTGTCCCAATACTATGTTCTGTAGCGTACAACGTCACATGTTTGTCCCAATACTATGTTCTGTAGCGTATAACGTCACATGTTTGTCCCAATACTATGTTCTGTAGCGTACAACGTCACATGTTTGTCCCGATACTATGTTCTGTAGCATACAACGTCACATGTTTGTCCCAATACTATGTTCTGTAGCGTACAACGTCACATGTTTGTCTCAATGCTATGTTCTGTAGCATACAACGTCACATGTTTGTCCCAGTACTATGTTCTTTAGCGTACAACGTCACATGTTTGTCCCAATACTATGTTCTGTAGCGTACAACGTCACATGTTTGTCCCGATACTATGTTCTGTAGCATACAACGTCACATGTTTGTCCCAATACTATGTTCTGTAGCGTACAACGTCACATGTTTGTCTCAATACTATGTTCTGTAGCATACAACGTCACATGTTTGTCCCAGTACTATGTTCTTTAGCGTACAACGTCACATGTTTGTCCCAATACTATGTTCTGTAGCGTACAACGTCACATGTTTGTCCCGATACTATGTTCTGTAGCATACAACGTCACATGTTTGTCCCAATACTATGTTCTGTAGCGTACAACGTCACATGTTTGTCTCAATACTATGTTCTGTAGCATACAACGTCACATGTTTTTCCCAGTACTATGTTCTTTAGCGTACAACGTCACATGTTTGTCCCAATACTATGTTCTGTAGCGTACAACGTCACATGTTTGTCCCGATACTATGTTCTGTAGCATACAACGTCACATGTTTGTCCCAATACTATGTTCTGTAGCGTACAACGTCACATGTTTGTCTCAATACTATGTTCTGTAGCATACAACGTCACATGTTTGTCCCAGTACTATGTTCTTTAGCGTACAACGTCACATGTTTGTCCCAATACTATGTTCTGTAGCGTACAACGTCACATGTTTGTCCCGATACTATGTTCTGTAGCATACAACGTCACATGTTTGTCCCAATACTATGTTCTTTAGCTTACAACGTCACATGTTTGTCCCAATACTATGTTCTGTAGTGTGCAACGTCACAGGTTCGTTACAATGCTAGATAAATGTCCTGTAGTGTTCAATGTTACATGTTCATCCCCATGCTGTTTTCTTAAGCTTACAGTTTCACATGGTCGGCTTAGGGCGCTATGTTTATATAGAATATTTTTTTTATTGTCTACATTTTCTTGTGAACAATCGATATGTATCTTTTTTTACCTTATATTTTGTATTAACACATGGAATTCTTTATGTTTCAATGCTGAAGCCGGCAATGTATATGATTTTTAAAACAAATAACATAAAAAACAAGATATTTTGACATTTGGTTGTGTCGAGATCTAGAACACAACAGATAACTAAACAACCAATTTTCTTTTTCTTTTTTATTTCTCTCAATAATTTTGTCTTGGAAAATTCTAGCTAAAAAAAAACCCAAATCTTTTCGGATGTCTCTCATTAAATATAATAGATTCGAGCTCCTTCTGACATGAACATTACTTAGAGATTTGTTAAGCTTGTAGTCTTTGCAGACGATTTGTTTTTAATACAAGAAATCGCACAGGCTATAAGGATAAAATATTATTCAAACAAAAATGTTTACAAACAAACAATTCTACACGATAGACATAAATCATCAAGGTTGACAAATGCATAATTGGAAAAAGTTTAGTTTGTTTTTTGGCTTATAAAAACCAAAACGTCTGTGTGTGAGGTGGTACCTACTTGAGAGCTATTTCATTTCAAGATTGGTCATTTGATGAGAATGGCTAGTTCAAGAAGGTGATTCTCCATACAAAGTTGGACATCTTTTGAAGGGACATTTGTAAGATAAAATCATTTGGAATGTAGATTTGAAATGCTGTGTCAGTATAAAGCTTACATGGACTCCCAAGATTTCCAAGTCTAACAAGTTCACCACTATAAGAAGAACAAGACAAACATTTTAAAGTACATTTGAAAATAAAGACAATATCTCCTTTATACAAACTTCAAATCAAATCAATAGATGATACAAGAAAAAGTAATTTAATTTTTGTAAGCTCCATCCGTGTATCGAACTCGTGATTTTGACAAGCCCCCCCCCCCCCCATAATTGTATACACTCAAAACCTGAAGACAATAAATTTGGATGACATGAGGACATGAACAGATTGAAAACAAACATTAGAAGTAGGTCACAAACTCCTAAAGGTGCAAATTATAGCCCCAAGAGGTTCATGAACTAAAGTACGACGTGGAACACTGGTAGCACCGAATGTAAGAAAACATTGTGGCTCAACTTGGTTTTCAAAATGACAAAGACTTTAATCGTCTTCTACTTCACACAGAAGTACATTGGTGATCTAGAGAAGTACATTGGTGATCTAGAGAAGTACATTGGTGATCTAGAGGTGTACATTGGTGATCTAGAGATGTACATTGAAATCGATTGTATGTTCTCTTTGATTATTCGTTGTTTAATTCTGCGAAAGCAAAGACAATTATTTGCAAAACATTTTAATGACCTCAGAACATGACATCTTCTATATCACTGATTTACTGATTTACTTACCGAGTTAAAAAAACAACTATATTGAAACTGCAAGGTATAACCAATTTTATTTTAAAAGCATCATATTTTCGCTTATTGCAAAACGTTTTCTGTTCAAACAAAACATTGGAATTTAAAAAAGGCTTGCTTTCTTATTGTCAGCTCTTAGCGACTCTTCATTTAGACCAAAGATTAGAAGACATTCTTCACTTGGATATACCCGACTAGGGTTCAACTTTTTTTCCTCGTGGATAAACTCAGACTCAGATGAATCCATACTAATACAGGAGCAGCGTATTGAAATACAATCCACCAATGAGGAACTTGAACCAATGTTTGAACAAGAAGACCACAAGATCTGGTGACAAAAACACAGCCCAGTTGTATATCCTACATTACGGGTTCCTGTACAGAACTTGGTGACTGCTTTTCCATCTTCCTATTCAGTAGAACATACATTCAGTACCATTAAAAGCTCATAAAAAAATGGCAATGATAAACAATTTCTTGTCACATGTTTGACAGAAATAAACATTCACAATTGTATCGCGTTCATCCGAGTGAGTCGTTTTTTTCATTTTTATTTTAAACAAAAGTTAAAGTTTCAAGAATATCTTCTTCAACAAAACGTTTTTTTTTTAATTTTCATTTTCGTACTGCAAATATGCCTTTGTGTAGCTTTTTCAGTTGGGTGTTTGTGGGTAAGTTTTAAGTATAAAAGGTGTCCATGGGTAAAAACAAATTGTCAACCACTAATGTAGACAGTGTTACACCTGATGTAGACAGTGTTACACCTGATGTTGACAGTGTTACACCTGATGTAGACAGTGTTACACCTGATGTAGACAGTGTTACACCTGATGTAGACAGTGTTACACCTGATGTAGACAGTGTTACACCTGATGTAGACAGTGTTACACCTGATGTAGACAGTGTTACACCTGATGTAGACAGTGTTAAACCTGATGTAGACAGTGTTACACCTGATGTAGACAGTGTTACACCTAATGTAGACACTGTTACATCTGGATAAGAGCAGACAACTTCATTCTATCGACACGATATGTGCATGTGCTTTTTGTTCTGGAACAAGACAACGTTTGATATCTTTTGTCCTTACTCAACACCTAATTTTCTTCGGTTGTTTAATTCAAGAAATTGGCTAGTGTTTAAAATAGATCCAGAAGAAATCAGGGCATCGCAATAAAAGAAATCGGAATATGGGGGGAAAGGAGAAGAGAGGAATGTGCTGGGCCTATTTAAGGGAAAGACAAATAATAACAACACTTTTAATTGACCATCAGCTAAGCCAGCTGTTTTCAGAGACGGCTGTTTTCGATGAAAGGCTGCAGATAGAATGTTGAAACCTTCAGGCATTGTCAAAGGCTTAAAAAAAACGATTGAGAAATTTATGAAAATAGAGTGCAAGCTTCCAGTCAGATCAATGGGTTATTTCATTGTTTTTGTAATGATTCCCCCCCACCCAAAACAAAAAGAGAGAAAAAACCAAACAAGCAGTTTTACTGACTTGGGAGTGTACACTAAACACTACGTAGCGAAGGAACTATTACCGATAACTCATGATGGTCATGATGGTATGCTGAATACAATGGAAACATAACTCGTCTGTGAATAAGAAGAGTTATCGCGAGTTGATTGAATAATTACAGGAAGTGCCATTAGCGACACATGGTAATGCAGAATGCACTATATCGAAGCTTGGAGTCTAAAAATGGTCACCTTATCTGCAGTTTTCTTTTTTAAAAATCAAAAGTATAAGGCTAGAAAATAGAAACACGTTTATTTCGACATAATTATAATGTTTTTATTTAATAAATGAAAAGATATTTGCCTAGAAACACTGATAAAACCAGCATAACTAGATCTATGACTGGCGCAAGAGAGAGAGAGTGGGCGGAGTGGGTTAAACATATCAATGGGATCACTTGCGCAGTGCTGCAGACGTGAACTCAGTAGCAAAAAAAAAAAAATTGATTTTTTAATGAAAGTTTCAAACCTTGAAAATGTGAGTGTTCAAAATGAAAGTATCACGAGTCCGTTCATAAAACTTTCTTACATGATCTGTTGTGGGTTTGAGTCACTATTCACTAAAGTGTCAAACTCTCAGACATATTTTTATGATGTCGAATTCGACTACATTACATCTGGAACTAAATTAAAAGTGAAATTTAAATGGTTTTTTATAAAGGCACTTAAATGCAAGCATCTAATAGGACCAGGAAAGCAACGGTGGCTAAATCTTGCGAAAGAATATTTTAAAAAATCACTTTAAAGCAGGGGTGGGCAAATTACGACCCGCGGGCCACATGCGGCTCGCCGGAGTGTTTTATGCGGCCCGCGTTCACCTACAAAAATCAGGTGTACAAAAATCAGGTGTGCCGTTCAGTCTCACTTTCTGAAGTCGTCTCCCCTGCCCCCTAACTAATACCAAAGAAATATTTAAATATATTAAAATAATTTTAAATATTTATATAAATTATTGAAACTGTTTCAAGTAAACAAGTATTACACTCAGTCAAAGACACAATCTCAGGTCAGTATTTATTCAATGCTATGAATAACTGTGTTGAGTATGCTTGGAACAAGATGGCTAGTGTAACAACTGATGGAGTTTGATCGTTAACTGAGAAAAAGTTAGTTGTTTTTTTTTTAAATAAAATAAAGAATATCCCAACCATAAACTCTGAGCAGGAAAGTTTGCACAAAGATGCATGACATATCATCACATTATAGTGCATACTAGGCAACCTTTTAGTATCGAGGACAGCATGTTTAGGGCTTTGTGAATGGCAGACCGCATATGTATATACAACTTTAAAAGATACTCTAGCTAACTGTGTACAATGCCTTTTAATTTATATTTAAACTATATTATATTCACGTTTCTTATAAATAATTTTACAATTTTTTAAAATTTCTGTTGTCTTTTTATATTACAATATCCCCACAAATAAACAGTTGTACTTAATGTGCAGTATTTTACTTTTTACACTCGTGCATAATGTTTGTAACTGTGGAACTGTCTTACTAGTTGTTACCCTTGTGACTGCTATCAAATAACAGTCAGCCAAAGTCGACCAGTATAATACCAGTATAAAATCTTTTCAAACAAGGCTTTCCCATTCCTATAATGAAGCAAAAGAAAACAGGTTTTGTCATTTTCCTTTGCTGAAAGGTGAAACTATTTCTAGTGGAATGGTTAAAAGTACATAACTTATTTAGATTCCTTAATTGTGGATTTTATAAAAGCAAATTTTAAGTCATCAAGAACCAGTTTCCAATGCCATCAGCTGACCATTTAGCGCAGAAGATCATTCAGCTACAGAGTACATGACTCGAAGCAAATTATGACCTGAAAGAGAAGTTCCAGTCAATACTCCGCGGGAGTTTTATGGGTGCCAGAAGCTGTATTTCCACACTTATAAAAAATTGCTGCCAAAGTTTCACATTATTTGGGTGCACATACATCTGTGAACAAGTATTTTGTTTTGGAAACTAAACAAGTTGTAAGAACAGGTCGATGCTAACTGACTGAAATTGGATAACAAGGATGACAACTAGTCAGCTAGTTACATACTTTCGGAACGTTACGCACGAGTGTAAACAGTAAAATACTTCACATTAATTACAACTGTACATTTGTGATGAAATAATGTGATGTAAAAAATAATGGTATTTTTTTTCTTAAATCGTAAAATTGCTTTCAGAAATTGCTAACTCTTGTTGTAATTCTTTAATTGGCAGTGTGAAAAAAATGAAAATTCATATACAGTATAAATATGAATTAAAAGACATACACGGTTAGATTTTCCAACGTTTAAGCACGGTAATTAAATGTAATTTAAGTTAGAAGAGCATACAAACATCCGTTGGCATTGAATTTTCTTTTCACAAAAACATCCGGAACAACCTATTATAGATACATAAAACTATTTCGATTTTTAGGAAGGAACATTAAAGATTAAATCAGATTTTCAATAACTTTTAGTGTGTTTTTTTCTAAACGTGACGGATAGACCAACCAACAGACAAAATGCACAAAAAATAAGCGGCTTTTAACCTGATGGGGGCAATTAACAAAAAATGAATAAAATGTGATAATTTAAAACTTTTTGAGGGAACTTGTTTGGCATATTTCTCACCCGCGCCGTCACGCTATTGCACGAAAGTCGCTGCATAAAATGTCCATTTTTAAAATATGCGAGATATTTACATACAAAGTGCATTCTAAGCCTTTACAAACAAACATAAATATTTTCTTTTAATTTTTAGCAGCTAGTTGACCAGAAAAAAACAGTTAACTAATATTTATATTTGTTGCGAACATTTCTTGTACATTTTATAAATATATTTGACTTAGTGATACTGAAAATACACAAAATTATCTTTCTTTGTTAGCATATTGTAAAATTATCTCCATTATATTTATATATTGTTTTAGAATTTGGTGTCTATTTTATGAAAAAATCGCCTACTTGATTAATTTTATAAACAAAACGGTTTGCTTTTAGGAAACAAAAAGTAGCCGTTGCACCTAAACTTTCCAAGCTACAATGAATGGTGAAATAATATTTTTCATTTCTTTTCTAGTTTTCGAGAACTGAGTGTGAAAAACGGACAGACGGACATTTTGCACAAACATAATAGCGGCTTTTTCCACTTACGGGGACCGCTAACAAAATGGTTTGCTTTAAGAAAACAAAAGTAGTCTTTGCCCCTAAACTTTCAAGCCACAACGCATGGTGAAATTCGATTTTTTATTTTCTTCTAGTTTTTGAGATTTGAATGTGACAGACATCCGTTTACACAAAACTAATTATGGCTTTTCCTTTTACGGGGACCTCTAAAAATAGAATATACAATGGTGAACTGGACAATATCGAGTGTGAAAAAACAATTCGCCCACCTAAAGCCAAAATAGCTAGACAGTAAGGCAGATAAACAGAAGACAGACATATATTTAAACCTTTATATATTTACATATAACTATAACAAAAAATCTGGATGCTTCCCATAACCAATGTAATAAGCTCAGCGCTTCGCTTGAGTCTCGCTTCACGCGCAGCATCGATTGATTTGAGAGGAGCATTGTTTCTTTACCCAGACTCTATGCAAGTATACTATTTATATGGGGGCAAGCGAGGAGGGGGGAGAAGATTAATAATTGTAAACAAAGTCTGTTAGAAAACAATTAGAATTTTTTTCCTGGAGAAAAGGGGTCAAACACGAATATATACTGAAAGTTGTATATATTTCTTATCTTTGACAAAAAAAAATCAATTAAAAAAAGAATAAACTAAATGTAACTAATTTGTTCCTTCAATTCATTCCAACATTTCTTTCAAATAATTTAAGAAAGGAAAACAATGGGCGACCAAAACTGAGACAAAGTTGTCCTCTCTTCTTTTCCAGCCAATTTGAAACGACGATTCTATTGGAATAAATGAGTCACGTGCACCCATTACTTACATCTGATTGGCTGAGCTGGAGTCGCTCACAGAAAAGCGATCTTTGTGGCGGCGCTATAAAATATAGCGGCACCACGGGGTCCTCCAACAGTGAACTCTGACTGATTGTGGGAAAGTTGAGTTTAAAGTATAAGATACTCTAGATTTCTTAGAAAATTTAAAACAAAGGAATTCATTTCAAAGGTAAGTAGGAAATATGTTTGATTGAAATAATTTCTGATGATACTGTCAGACAGTATATCCACTGCGCATCAGCATTTTTTTTTTGGTTATGATTTTCATAATGACGATAAGTTACGATTGGTTATATTGCCTTTAAACAAAGGCCGCCACTAAATACAAAATGATCCAAGAGTATTAATCACGTGACAGTCTATGTCAACATATGTTTCTTATTTTATGACTTTAACAATCTTTACCCACGTGATTTCAGTGCAGCCTTTCTCTGTGTGCTATATAATATCAGCTTTACTCAGACTTGTTTTCAGGAGGAGGCTGATGTGTCAACATGTCACAAAACACAATCTAGAGACAAACATCGTATATGTCCCCAAAGAAATGTAAGAATGTGTTTATCATGAAGTATTTTCCACCCCATTTCTAGTATCAATATGATACCTTTGGTTAAAAAGAATCTTTGCTGTCGGATAAGTTTTTAAACTTCAAACTGTTGACCTAGACATTCATCATTAATGTTTCATATTTCAAACTATACCAAAGCCTTAGTAGGATAATGTGATTTGTTTTTATAGCAAATTCCATTATCTATGAGCTCCTGTTGTATTGACTTTTTGAAAACTCTTGATCTTCTTGAAGTCCTAAGAGATTTAGATTGGGTTTTCTCGTCTATTTTGATTCGAAAGTGTGTGTCGACTTCTTCTTCCACTGTAATGACATTGTTAAGTCACCAAAATCCCATTGGCTAAATCTTGAGATAGGACACACAGATGACATCCATGAAAGTTTCAACTATATGTAATGGGTAATGGAGCTAAAGCAAGTCTATGTGCTTGTAGGAAAGAAAAGGTTTTCAAATTAGCCAAGTAATTTTAGCGGCCCCCGTAAGGGGAAATTCATCTATTAGTTGTTGTCTTTTATATAGTCTGTTACATGTACATAAAGACAATAACTAGAAAAGCTATTTAAAATCCGATTTCAACATATTTTGTGCAGGCTAAGTTTAGGTGTAAAGGCTACTTGTTATATACTGAAAACGACCAGTTCAATCAAATAAATTATAGGCTACAAGGCGTTTTTTTTTTCATAAAAATATACCACTTTAAAATAAATAAATAGATTTTATATCTCTTTTATACTATTTATAGGATATTCGCGTGCTTTTCTGATATATTACCTACCTACTACGGTCATGGGCGTAACCAGGATTTTTTTCGGGGAGGGTTTTGGAAGGGGGGGGGTGCATATTCTGAGGTATCTACAGTGCATTATACTGCTATTTTAAATTTTTAGTTCAAAAAACCTAATCTACTGTTCTTACTTAATTAGGACTGAGATAGTCCCGCGCCGTTAGGCGCATTGGGCAGCAAGCTGTCTCTACAAAAATCTGTCACTGGCAATGTCTGAAGTCTCTTCCCACCTGGTGTCCACTGCTCTGAAGTCTTCCATGAAAGAGTGGCGCAACGGTTATACTAGTATTTCCCTGTGTCCGCTTTCCTCGTAATGGCGTACATGTCATTGCAAGTCTTCGAGAAAATGTCTCGCAAACCTCATGCGACGCTCTGTCACAACTTCAATAAGTGGTCGACTCCCAGTTCGGCATAGGATTTCGTTGATTGAGACCCGATCTCTATAACTAACTCCTAAGATCTGTCTTAGCCATCTTTGTTGAGACACATTTAGTCTTTTTATAGTCAAAACCATCTGATGGGAGGTTTTAAAAAAAAATATTTTCTGGAGTTTTTTTTTTTTTAAACAAACTCAAAACCCCTGCCCCCTTAGCTTTTCTTTAGAGAGGGTTTTCAACCTCAAAACTATCTGTAGGAGGATTTAAACTCAAAACCACCTGGCAGGTTAAACTTAAGGCCCTCTGGAGGAGGGGGATTTATACTCAAATCCCCCTTGGCTACGCTCATAGAATTTTGAGTGCGTAATTTGCTTTTTTTTTTCATTGAAGAGGTTGTTTTTAGTTTCAAACTCCACTAGAGGGGGATTCTAAACTCAAAGCCCTCTGTAATGGGCTTTAACTTAAAGTCCTCTGGAGGGGAGTTTTAAACACAAGACCCCTGTTGGCTACACTCATAGAATCTGGCAACTGGTGTATGCTTTAGTTTTGTATTGAAGAGGGGGTTATATTGTAAAAAACATTTCGGAGGGGGGTTTAAAATAAAAATCCCCCTTGCTATGCTCTTGGAATTTGGGGATTTTCGTTTGCATCATTTTTTGTTTTATATAAAAGGGAGGGGGGTAATCGCAATACCCCCTGGAAGGGGATTTTAAACTTAAAACCCCCCTTGGTTGCGCTTGGAAAAGTGATGGTTTAATATTAAAATCGCACCTAAAATAAACAAAATCAAAGCAAAAATCAGTCGCTAAATTCCACCCCCCACTGGCTACGCCCATGCTAACGATTAACACATGCATGTTGTTTGTACATATCTTTTCAAAAATGTAAATTAATATGCAGTGATAAGAATTATTTCAAATGGTACGCTGCGCTGCTGCCTACATAGTAATAGTCATGCAAAGAACCTTCAGACCCTTGAGATAATAGAAGGACTTTTTTCCGAGACTCTTGGCTAAATCAACTTTTCTAGAAAGGGCACTAGCGGATCCAGAACTTTAGAGTTGGGGGGATTTTTTTCAAAACCTTAACCCTAATGCCCAGTAAACCCTAACCCTAAGCATTAACGCGTTTACAACATATATATATATATATATTAGCTTTAAAAAAAAGTGTTTCTCACCCTTGGCGAAAAGAAAAAGAAACAAAAACAAAAAAAAAACAGCCATATTTGGGCCTTTCTCTTGACAGCTAAGGGGTCTGGGAGAGCGCTGTAAGCTCCCCCAGTGGGGTCCGTGGCTAAGCCCCGACGCCAAAAATATTCTAATATGAATTTACAGGCCCTTACTACATTGCAAATACAACCAATCTTTTCATTGAAAAGATAAGTTACCCCAAATATTTAGATTAAGAATATGAGGATCGCCGCCAAAAGAAATTATTCGAAAAATAATACCCCCCCCCCCCAAAAAGACAAAATACCCAGCCATATTGAGGCCTTTTTCATGACAGCTAAGTGCTCTGGAGGAACTCCCCAGTTCGCCCCGACGCCAAAAGCGTTTTCTTGCATTCTTCACTGCAGAAACACATTCTCCTGATACCCCACATATTTAGATTAAGACTTACAGGACCGCGGCCAAAAACAAATATTCGATAAAAAAATCATTTGTAAGTGATATATTTTTTAATAGGCATGTTTGTAACTTTGTTTTGTTACAAAACTAGAATTCAAAGCTCTAAACAAAAAATTTCGGAAGTGGGAGGAGAAATTAAGTGGACTAATAAGATTCTACTCTAAATTTTTTGCATTTGTGGGATTCAAGATTATATTGTGAATTATAGTCTCAAAATTTTTTATAGAATAGAAAAATATCAGTATAAGGTTGGTAAATAATATTTGGGTTCAAAACTCATCTCAATCGTTACTCTTATAATGAAATATTTCGTATATATTCTAAATTCTGATATAAATATTTCAAAATCTCAATCTTCAACTGAAACCCATTGACACAAGCAAGATGAGGACATGAGACTCTAGTAGGCATAACAGTTTTCATTTTAAGTTAGTAGCTCCAAGTGTGTACAATAGCTATAATGAATGAAAAAACCTTTGGAATGAATACACGTATGAAATTTAATTACTTTTTAAAATTGTGCCATGACTACGTGTACTGCTGAAATGTCCCATAATATTTTGATAGGATTCCCTGTCACAGATTCCTAAGGAGGGGAATCGACCTCTTGATCTGGTAGAAAATGTTTTTATAAAGCGTAGAAACCTTTTTTTTTAAGGGGAAAACCAGAGATGTCAACTAAGGATAAACTATTGTCATTTATTACATGACATGCAGTTCACTTTTTGTTCATTTTCTGTCATCTTGTTCTCCCTCTGTATGTGTGTCCGCATGTGTGTGTGTGTGTGTGTGTGAAACACGTCATTGAACGAAGAAGGTTTTACGTTTCACAAAGTGATTGCGGCAAACACTGAGCTGTACATTTAAATGCAGACTTAGACACACACACACACACATGATGTTAATAAGATGTTGTAATGTGTCTGTATCTACATTGTGTGGTAATGTGTGTGTATATCTACATTGTGTGGTAATGTGTGAGTATATCTACATTGTGTGGTAATGTGTGTGTATATCTACATTGTGTACTAATGTGTGTGTAATGTGTATATCTACATTGTGTGCTAATGTGTCTGTATATCTACATTTTATTGTGTTAAATTAAAATGATAGCGAAAATTGTGTGCTAATGTGTGTGTATATCTACATTGTGTGCTAATGTGTCTGTATATCTACATTGTGTGCTAATGTGTCTGTATATCTACATTGTGTGGTAATGTGTCTGTATATCTACATTGTGTGGTTATGTGTCTGTATATCTACATTGTGTGCTAATGTGTCTGTATATCTACATTGTGTGGTAATGTGTGTGTATATCTACATTGTGTGGTAATGTGTGTGTATATCTACATTGTGTGCTAATGTGTCTGTATATCTACATTGTGTGCTAATGTGTGTGTATATCTACATTGTGTGCTAATGTGTGTGTATATCTACATTGTGTGCTAATGTGTCTGTATATCTACATTGTGTGGTAATGTGTCTGTATATCTACATTGTGTGGTAATGTGTGTGTATATCTACATTGTGTGCTAATGTGTCTGTATATCTACATTGTGTGGTAATGTGTCTGTATATCTACATTGTGTGCTAATGTGTCTGTATATCTACATTGTGTGCTAATGTGTCTGTATATCTACATTTTATTGTGTTAAATTAAAATGATAGCGAAAATGAAATTGACATTATTTAAAATAAAAATGTCCCCAGCCGTTAAGACAGTAAAAATCTCAACATTGTGTTCTTTGATCTACTAGGCTAGTGAAGTCTGATGACTTCGATTGTCTGACTTAGAGCAATGTTACTGGCAACTGTAATGGAACTTGCTTTGAAAACTTGTACTTGTTATTTCTTTAGCTGTATTACTTATACAGAAACTATTCATTCTTCCAACTACTTCCTGAAACTACTAGAGAGGAGTGTTCAGACGATTGTTAGGCTGGCTCCGTTACTTCCTCACACATTTTGTTCGCCACAAAGCAGGTCATGTTCAGCTCTGGAGGGAAAGCTTCAAATATCATCAAGTCTGTTGGTATAGCCAATATGAACATAAATAGATCAAATAGATGAATTGATCAATCGATTCGCTTACTGCACGAGATAACAGTACATAAATTGCTGACCATTTGATTAGGTCACTTTTATTGTTATAGAAGTGTTAGCAGAGTATAGAGTACAGTTAAGTGAAACCCTGGCTTGAGAGTTACTACACAAACGTGAAACCCTGGCTTGAGAGTATACTTAAGTGAGACCCTGGCTTGAGAGTAGACTAAAGTGAAACCCTGGGTTGAGAGTTACTACACTAACATGAAACCCTGGCTTGAGAGTATAAAGTGAAACCCTGGCTTGAGAGTATACTTAAGTGAAACCCTGGCTTGAGAGTACACTTAAGTGAAACCCTGGCTTGAGAGTATAAAGTGAAATCCTGGCTTGAGAGTATACTTAAGTGAAACCCTGGCTTGAGAGTACACTTAAGTGAAACCCTGGCTTGGCTCATTTAGAAAAGGTCCAGTTTTATTTGTGTTGGTGTATGTGTGTTTGTGTTCTCAGGAATTTATGAATGAATTTCATAGAAAATAGAAAAGTTTTTTTCAATTAAAACTTTATTAGTTGCAACTATCAACACTAGATACTATTTATACAGAAGAGAGAGATAGAGAGAGAGAGAGAGAGAGAGAGAGTTTATGAGAGTCTGTCAAGATGTAATCCCGTGCAACGTTCTACTCAAAAGCCTTACTCCCAAACTATCTTGACTCTTCAGCTAATGGGCAGATAATGAAGATTAAAGGCATGTGTCAGGGGGAGACAATATTTCGAGATGTCTCGTTCAGTAGTCGAATCACGTCCCCTTCAGGAGAAACAAGGGAGATGGGACAAATTTGTTGGAATTTATTGCTGTCCCTAGATACCAGGATACTGATGACTGGACGTTAGCGTGGCGTGGACAGGGGAAACCCATTCTTACTTGGCCACTGGTCTCACTCGTCTATTACTCTAAGATTGTTGGATGCATTTCACTTTCTAATTCATTTATTTCAAGCTAGTTAACACTTGACCATTTTAAATGAACCTAGGGTTTGAGGTGAACATAGTGTAAGAATAACAAAATGAACTACATTACTAAAGATACTGAGTCTACAAAGGAAGTAAGAGGTGTTTGTGAACTATTTCTTCAAACAGTATTCTAGTCTTAGGAAAACTTTCACCCCAGGACAAAAATATAGATGCAAGTGATGTTATGTAAGTGAAGTTATGTTTCAATTTTTGAAACGGAAGATCAAGGTCTTCACCTTTGAATACAAACGTCTTTTCTGTTTTCTTTGACAACTTAATTCTGTCCAAAGCTCTGCAGCAGAGAAGCGGGTAGGACATGCTGACACATTACGACACAATTTAGACACAGTCCGAAGTGCGTACCTTACAACGATGCAGCGGTCTGACTGGTGTGCCTCTTTAGTAGTGCCATGTCTGGATTCACAAAGAATACCGTAGATGATACAGAGTAGATAAACTAGTTGATTGAGTTGAGAAATAGTTTATTTAGTTGATACACTAGTTGATTTAGTTGATAAACTAGTTGATTTAGTTGATAAACTAGTTGTTTTAGTTGATAAACTAGTTGTTTTAGTTGATAAACTAGTTGTTTTAGTTGATAAACTAATTATCTTATCTTATATGATACAGACATTACTTCAAAAAAAAAAGATGATTACGTCCTACGCGTCATGCATTTAGTCATGCATATTAACCAATGACTTAAATTCTGCCAAGTCACTGGTTTTCCTGGCCAGCTCAGGCAACCCATTCCATGCTCTAATAGTGCTAGGGAAGAAGGAGTATTTGTACACATTTGTCCTAGCATATGGGATGAGGAATGTGCCTTTATCTTTGTGTCTTTCAGAGTATTTTATTAATTTTTTTTGTATTTGAAGATTATGATTCAGTGTTTTATGTATAATTGCTACTTTACTTTAAGGTCTTCTATCCTGAAGGCTTTCTAAATTTAGTGATTTTACTAAATGTGTTACTCTAGTCAAATGTGAATATTCGTTTGTTATGAATCTCACAGCTCTATTTTGTGTCTGTTCCAGTTTCTTAATGTTTTCTTGAGTTGAGGGGTCCCAAACAGAGGATGCATATTCTATTATTGGCCTAACCAAGGTTAAATGACATTTTAGTTTTATGTTCTTATTTGATTGATAGAAATTGCTTTTAATAAACCCTAATGCTTTGTTTGATTTTTTTTATTGTTTCATTAATATAGGGATTCCATGACAGTTTTTCATTTATTATAACACCTAGGTATTTTGCGTTTTTAGTTTGTGTTACTGGTTTACCATGAATAAGATAAGTGGAATTAATTTGTTTTAGTTTTTTTGTTACTCTTAATAACTGACATTTTTCTTGGTGGAAAGACATGCTCCAATTTGATTCCCATTTCTGTAATTCATCTAATTCTCTTTGAAAAATTACTGTATCTTGTGTTTATCTTGTTGTTTTTATTGTTCTATATATTATGCAATCGTCTGCCAATAATCTGAACTTTTGTTCCTGAACTAATGCAATCTGCTTTTGTACTTGTGACGCAACAATTCACGCGAGAATACGAACACCTAATTGTTGTATTGAATTATGTCCAACTTATATGCATTCTAAATAGAGTTTTTCCTCTTAAAAAAAAGTAAACATTATTTTTCGTAAATGTAGTAGTTAGTAGGACAGAACTTATATAACGTAGCAATACAAATGTAAAAAAAAAATTGGTGTAGTAGAAGAAACGGCTAAAAGAATTAGGAATGTTCCAAAACTTACAATGTCTACATTTCTATCAGAGTGTAGTGTAGACATAAAAAAACAACAACAAAGCCATTAATTTGAACGAAAATTAAAGCAACCAATACATTTCAGATGCAATTCAACTTTTACTGTTAATGGACCTCACTCAATTCACTATTATCATTGTTCTTTTACTATAAGCACATCTGATTCACTATGACCACATTTGTTTTACTATATGATCACATTAGATTTTTGTTTGAATGTGCACGAAGTTAAAAATTGAGTGAATATAAAGTTTTTTGGTGTTTTTGTTTGTAAACAATCCATTGCCTGTGTCCTATTTCAACACGGACCAAGAAGAAGAAAAGTTCAAAAGAAAAGAAAAGAGTCTCAGAATATCAAAAGTTTTTACACATGCACATACACACTTTCGCACACTCACATAAACACTTAGACTATATGATCTAACAACAATGCGGAACGTCAGAGTAATCTTTCAAATAAATTCAAATACTTTGATATTTTAGTAGATAGCGCTGAGATTTATATCAATATAATATTGCGATTACTTTTAAACAGCAGAGGTCTGTAACGTTCTAAGTTGTGAGTATTTTGTGGAAGGAATTGATTTTTGAAAAATGATAAGACCACTTTAATTAACAAATTCGTTATTGCTATTTATACTTAATGAATATACATGTAGACTTCGATATTATTTTTTACATACAAATACAGGTTTAATTAAATATTAATATTTAAATTATTTTAATTTACTTTAGCTAACTTTCAATTTCTATCGCCTGATTCTCTACAAAAGTCTACCATAGCTTTCTGCGTTTGTTCTATATTTATATCAAAACAATATTATTTAATTACGACTAATTGATTAGCCAATTGGTTGATTTTCTTATTTGAATCATGTATTGTCATTGACCATGAGCTTGTATGCTAAATTTGATGTCGATTGGATGTTGAGAAATGGTCAAAATCGATTGTAGAAATCTAAACATAAAAAAAAAAATGCGAGTTAAAATATGTGTTTAAGAAACGAAGAGAGGTTCCGGCCAAAATAGAGCTGGGGACAAATCAAAGGACGTATTGGTGGTAAATGCTTGTATGATATAAAACGTTGACAGCTATTGTTCAGTTTAAGGCTGAGATACTTGCTCAAATAAGTCTTCCCAGCATCATCGCAATCCTTTGACCTCCATGCTTGCGAACATGACCAAGCCAGCGAAGGGTCTTTGTCTGAGGAGTGCGATCTTATAGCCTTTGAATGCTATGAATTCATTTCTCAACAAGATCATGATCTTGCGGGAATTTCAATGTCTCCTTAAAAAATAAAGAAGACAGTTATTAATATAGCTTATTATTATTAGGGGAGGAGCTTTTTATCTCAAACATAAAAGTGACTTCTTTCTAAATGACAACACGTCTTAGACACTAAATGACTTCTTTCTAAATGACAAAATTTCATAGTGATCAAATGACTTATTTCTAAATGACAAAATACCATAGACACAAAATGATTTCTTTCTAAATGACAAAATATCATATAGATCAAATGACTTATTTCTAAATGACAAATTATCATAGACACAAAATGACATATCTAAATGACAAAATATCATAGACACAAAATGACATATCTAAATGACAAAATATCATTGACACAAAAATTATTTTATTCTAAAGGACAAAATATCATAGACACGACATGGTGTCTTGTGTTATCTGAAGCTCAATATTGATTTCTCTATAGAGTTAAGGTTATGATAATATTACAGGCTAGCAGCCATTTTGTTTATCTGACCTATCTCTTTACATAGACAAAACACAATTAAACGATTTCATGCTTAAATTATAAATCTCTTCTCTATATTTGCCTTTGACACATTGTATTCAATGCTACAGAGTTGATCTACTTGTAATTGGAATAATTTCTAGTCAGAACATCTTAGTAGTACATCAGTCAGATGTATTCAATCAGTTATGTTCAAGTGACCAGCACGACCAATAGAACACTTATAAGAACAGTTCTCTTTCATACCATTGTAGCATCTCAACATGTGCTGTTAACGCGAATATCTACTTGTGGATATATTAGGGCCTCCTCTGGCCTTAGCAGAATGTTCTCGTGTACAAGCATTAAATGGCTTTCTCCTGATCAACTTTGGTGTCGCGCAGTCTCATTGAATTCACTGAGTAATTTGACCACAACGTATATAATTAGAAGTAACACTTTCGCAGCAGACGAAACATTTATTGTACCTGACGAAATGGTACATACTAATCTGGCCAGTCCAGTGGTCAAGAATTACACATCGTATTGAACACTTCTAGGTACATAATTGACGTCAAACCTCTAAGTCAACTTTCTTTACATTATACGATATTACACCGAGAAAAAATATATCGCTCCTTACTCCTCTAGAGCTCTGAATCAACTCCTGGTTTTCACCCCGTGGTCAGTCACAGACCCGATATTTTCTCGTGATAATGCACAAAGTAGTTACATGATTACTAAATCACTTCTAAAACACTTTGTGTCACAATTGTTCTAAAACCAGTGTGTGACATACGCCCCTTCCCCCGAAAAAGATTTTTGAAAAAAATCTTTGACAAGACTACATATGACAATATCATCAATGTACATATATATATACAGTAGTTAAATTGTTAATGATGTCAAGTGTTTAAGTTCATTTTAGTTACTCACATTATCTTATATATCTTAGTTGTGTCATACCAATACTAATAGTTTAATCATAAATGAGTACTAATATCATGTGATTTTCAAAATTCATTTCAAAATGTCAATGGTTCATAAAATACTTGATTGAGAACAAATAAATTGTTCAAATATCTCAAAAATAGTTTCTTGACATACATTGTTTAGCTTTCATTCATTAAACAAGTGTTATTATTAGGTAAAATCAATAAATTTTGAAGATTTAATCTCCAGCAAGTATAATGAAACATCTATTTACAATTGTACATGTGCATGTTTGATTACTGTGTGCTCATTCTTCTAACATACATTGACATCTTAATATAAAAAAAGTTATTTTACATCTAATAATTCTATATAAAATAGCATAACATAACATTTCCAATGTGTATTATTTGACACACTGAGTGAATTTACTCAAATATTTTCCAAGTGAGATTACATAGTTATTTACAAGTATATTCATAGTATTAGTCTACGTTTTGTCACCATCATGAAAGGTTATAGTGACATGTCAACCAAACTCAATCAAAGTTGTCATTGTATATGATTCTGTTAATAGTAGCATAAGTATATAGTATTTAAAATACAGTAGTATGAAGAAGTCTCATGTTTGTAAACATGATAGTATTCAAGTGTGTACGTTCTGGGAAATTAAACAATATTTACATTTGTGAGTTATTTAAACAATTCAGGTCAACAGTTCAAACAGTTCACTGTTGTTTCCAAACTATTTGTTTACATTATTGTGTAAGTTGACTTAGGATATACTACATTAGCACATCTAATCATTGTCATATTCCAATTAGACAATAAGATATAATAATTAAATAGATAGTGTGCATTTGATCATGAAAATGATAGTACAATAGCGTTAAAAAAATGTCATGGTGACCCAATTAAATGGTACAAACAAAAAATAAGTGTAATCAAAAATGTCATGACCTAGTTACATGATACAAAGAAAAATGTCAAGTTGACCCAGCTGAATGGAACTAAATATTACTAAGTACCTTGTACAATTATTTATTCTGTTAAAATTTCCTGACTGATATGTCTAATGTCATTATTCTTCATTTTCATGTATTACATATCTCGATAGAAAATCAGCTAATACATTTTCATGTCCTGGAATACTTTGCAATTCAACTTTATAATCAGATAAAACCCATTGCAAGCATAACATTTAGAAATTCCAGAGACTCCAGTGATAACAGTTCCCTTTTATACCATTACAAGCATAACATTTGGAAATTCCAGAGACCCTAGTGGTAACAGTTCTCTTTTATACCATTACAAGCATAACATTTGGAAATTCCAGAGACTCCAGTGATAACAGTTCCCTTTTATACCATTACAAGCATAACATTTGGAAATTCCAGAGACCCCAGTGGTAACAGTTCTCTTTTATACCATTACAAGCATAACATTTGGAAATTCCAGAGACCCCAGTGGTAACAGTTCTCTTTAATACCATTACAAGCATAACATTTGGAAATTCCAGAGACCCCAGTGGTAACAGTTCTCTTTTATACCATTACAAGCATAACATTTGGAAATTCCAGAGACCCCAGTGGTAACAGTTCTCTTTAATACCATTACAAGCATAACATTTGGAAATTCCAGAGACCCCAGTGGTAACAAGTAGTGGTGTAGGTGTCGCTATCACAGAAATACTAAGTACATTGCGTTATTTCTATTGCATTGAATCCTGTTATACAAAAGATTTGTCAACGTTTCTTCCTACTGACTAAACTTGGGAGGAGGGGAGAGTTGTAGGATTTACCAATAAACACTATCGTTAGTTTTGTTCTTTTTGTTGAATCCATTTGTTGCTAAGTTAGAAAGGTTCTACTTAGAAGATGAAGCAACGTCCCTTAAATTAATCATTTAATTTCTTAAATTTTGGTAATAATGTCGTTTTTACCTGACTAATACTAAAGTATAAAATAACTACAATACAAATACATTTAAAAAAAAAAAAACAACTCTTTTGCATCCCCGTTGGAAGCACGTATGGTTACGTTTGAAACTGAATCCCTCTAGTGAAGCCAGACACAGACCAAAGTTTGTGGAACACGTTAACTTATTCCAATGTATTCCTTTGTTTCTCTTCAAAACACTTTTGGGGGACAAGTGGAGGCACTAAGCTATAGTTTATGTTGCCCATAGGTAAATCCAGCACTAGGTCTTAACTCAGTTTCTGTCTCCCTAGTTTTCTTTGTAAACTCTTGCGTCCGACTTTTCAACTGAACATTGGCCGAGACTACAATTGGACAGAAAGCTGGTCCAAACCAAATACCGCCACGGTTCAATGATTCACTTTATTTCAACACAACTAATTCAGCGTGAACATTTGGGCCCAACAAAAGTCTTGGAGAATCTAAAGAAGTGGACAATCAAATTAAGCAGGTGGCCCACTAATGTTGTCTCGCGTACAATCATCCTTCAGGAGGGACGCCATGATGGTTTAGCTTCAAGTGTCTGTTACTAGAGATCATGGAATATAGGTGATTTTAACTTTGAGGTGGCAGAATTGTATATGTACACACATACACCTATTTTAAATAGCAATTCATGAAAATATAATCTTTCATAGTTATAAAACAATAACTTCGCTGAGTGAAGAACCGAAGTACTTATTGATAATTACACTTCTGGACCATCTAACATAATTCAGAAAAGAGATTTTAATGAATCATTTTGCGGTAATTGGCTTTTTTATTTTGGAAAAAAAATGTTTTGCTTCATAAAGAATGCGAAACAACCAGAACAGCGATCTGAACAATCCTTGGGCATAGTAACCTATTATCAATAATGACATTTCTAAACGTTTAGGTAAGAAAATTTAATATACTATATAAGTCGAAATGATTTCAAACTGTCATTTGGAGTTAATTTTTTTTCATTAAAGAATCCGGAAAAACCAATCTATACTATAAAGTAGAATGTAAGGCGTATGTATGTATGTATGTATGTATGTATGTATGTATGTATGTATGTATGTATGTATGTATGTATGTATGTATGTATGTATGTATGTATGTATGTATGTATGTATGTATGTATGTGCCGAATAGAAATCAAAACCTTTGACCAATCTTGATAAAACTTGAAATTAATGTTCCTTAGGTACTAACTGGGACTGTAGTGTATGTATTGTAGCCCTAAAACAAACTTAAGACCCTCAAAAAAAAGGTTGACCAACTCTATGAAAGCATTATAACTTCATCGATCTAGGCCATGTTTACCATGTTGATATGAGAAAAGATCGAGATCTAATTTTAAGAACTACACTTTGAACAGATAGTTTTTTTACTTTCATCATTTAATAAAATTAACCTTCAAATTTGTGTTTCTAAAGCATTTTTACATACATTCGTTTGTCATTAGTGCAACTCTATTCTTGATATCGCCTGCTTCTAAATATAGATCTATACACATGCCAATGTTTTCATTAAAAAATTGGATTCAGGTCAATTAGCTATTTTTAGCTCCATTGATAATATTTTTTATTCATGAATTCATGCATTCGCTTTACTTATAACATTATTATTTTCTTTAATTGTTTCTAATGCACTATATAAGTGACTATATCAGCAATAAGCAAGTTAAGACCCGAGGCAGCGGGTAATATCTGTGATTAATACTAAGATTACTACAATACAAATACATTTTTAAAAAAATTTCTTTCTTTGACATGTTTCGGATGTTCCTTCAAAGTTGAAGATAATTTACTTCCTAGTCCAAACCTCCCGCAGGACATCGAGGGATGGCATGAACCCGGTACCATCGACAAGTCCGTACGACAGCCCAGCGTGCATACCGCACGACCAGGCAGCCCCTTAAATGTAATATAAGTCAAAAGAGTGATTTCAAACAAATATTTAGCGTTGAAGTAATTTGTATTTCAAAAATCCGGAACAACTATTATCGAAAATGAAATGTCTCAACATTTAGGTAAAAGAAATATAATTATAATCAGTAATTTTAAAGATTAACATTGCGTTAATTTATTTGTATAAATATCCAGAACAATCTTTTATCGATAATGAGATATCTTCACGGTTTCGGCGCGAAAATTAAAAGTAATATAATTAAGAAGATCGATTTCAAACAAACAAACAAAATAACCTACTATCGATAATAATACGTTTGTATCATGCTATGAAATGCAATTTTCATTATTTTTTGTTTCTTTGTGCGATCTAATTGTGACAGATGGACAGACGGACCGACAGACATACCGAAAAAAAATTAATAACAACTCTGATTAAAAAAAAACTCTTTGGGGACTAACATTGTACCTTGTGTAAGTGAACCACGGTTTATATTGAGTCGAGTTTTTTTTAAAGGTTAGAGTTAAAGTTAGGATCAAGTTTTTATTTTGAAAGACAATGAAGACTTTGCAAGCTGTTAAGACGAATTGTGACGAATTAAATAAAATATAACCGCTTCACCAGAGCTTTGCAAGCTGCAATGTATAGTAAAATCAAATTTTCAATACTTTTTCTAGTTACAATTTTTTCTTATTAGCTTACAAACTTTTAATGGGTTAAGAGTGTGGGGGTGGGCACGGATATCGAAATTTGACAGTTTATAAATAAATAAATAAATATAAATAAATAAACTGATTGGCCAAACAAAAATAATCGGTTTTACCGTTATAGTTTTTCAAAATATACTATTCTTAAAATTAAATATTGTCTAGAGACCTACCTATATCTTGAAGAAACATCAGTTGAAATTCCCTCAAAAACGTTTAAAAACTTAAATAAACATTTAGACGTTTAGAAACATTTGCGCACCGTCTTAAAAAGAAATCAGTCTAGAATACTGGATCGAAGTCTGGATCTATTTCCCCAAACTAGAATCCTCTATACCACAACTAGATCCAGTATTCTAGTGAAGACTATTGTCTTATGTATGCTTCTAGGTCTGAATCTAAAATTTTTTTAAGCGGCACCCGAAAGTGGAAAAGACGCTATTAGTTTTGTGTGGCCTGCCTGTCCGTCTGCCCGTCCGTCTGTCCCGTTTAGATCTCAGAAACTAGAAGAGAAAATGAAAATCGGACATCATGATATTTTAGAAATTAGAAATAAAAAATATTTTTCAAAGTTCTGATGCAACGGCTACTTTTTTCTTTTCCGACAGTGAACAATCTCATTTTTTAAATTATATATGCAAGCAGATTTTTCAAAAAATTACACCACTTTTCAATGAAAAACTTCAGGGGAGGTAAGTCTTTTTAAAAGGTCACAGACTTCTTCATTAATAAATCAAGCTTCATTCATAGATTCGAGTATTGGAACAAAAAATTTGCATCTAAGGTCACAATGGAAAAAGAATCAATGGATCATTATAAAATATATTTTCCATTTATTAACTAACTCATGGAATAGAATACTGATTCAAATGTTTTTAAAAATAAATTTTAATACGACCTTCGTTTCAATTGTAAGTTTAAAAAAAAACGAACTACTTTTATAGTGCGCAGTTTTCACATATCCTCATTAGGCTAAACACTTGACAACAATCTAAATTACAATAAATAGAGGCCAGACATAGATCTAGATTTAGATCTAATTAAACAATTTGAACAAAATTTACATTTAAAATACATTAAGAAAATAGTTTATCTTCTAATAGCTTAGGGGTGCAGATTTATTTTATTATGTAAGCAGTAGTATCACATCAAGAAGTGAATCTTATGCAAACAGCATAAATGCACTTTAACCCAGTAGTAGGCCTACTAAGCCTGATCACAATATAGACCTAGATCTAGATTCTATTTCTAGATTTCTATATCTAGTCTAGATTCTAGTCTAGATTAGGCTATAGATTTAGTTCTGGAGTCTATTTAGTCTATTTAGTCTAGACCTAAACCTAGTCTAGATCTAGCTTCAGACCTAGTCTAGATTCTAGATCGAGATCTATGTAGATTCTAGATCGAGATTTAGATCTAGTTTAGATCAAGAGTCTAGATCCAGATCTAAACTAGATCTAGAAATCAAGTTCTAGCATAGATTCCAATTCTAGCTCTAGTCTGAATTTTATTTGTAGATTTTAGTTCTAGATTCTAGTTCTAGTTATATCTAGATCAAGTCTAGATCTAGATCAAGTCTAGATCTAGATCAAGAACTAGTCTAGAGATCTAGTCTAGATGTAGATCTAGATTCTAGATCTAGACTATATAATATCTAGAACTCAAGAAATCTAGATCTTGTCTAGATATAATTCTATATATATTCTATATTCTGGATCTACGTAAGACCTAGTAAGTAAATAGAGCGATTATTATCAGGATTAGTAGGCCTACTAGTGGGTAATAGTGTATTAGGCCTATTTTGTTCGCATGGGAAACCTGTTAAGTTGTGAAGGCTAATTTTTTTAAATTTCTTAATACGTCTACTCTAATACATTAATCGAAATTGTTGGGAAGATGTAGGTATCTTGGAGCAGTGACGTCATTGGGGGGGGCGAGGGTGCGGCCACACCAGTCGACACCATTTTGGGGGTGGCAACCAAGTTGAAAAAATATAACATGGCAAAAGCAGACACTTTGAAAAAGATAATAATCGTCACTAGGGGGATGAGGTGTGAGGGTTGCGGTTTGCACAAGTCGACAACATTTGGGGGTGACAAGCAAGTTGGAAAAATCCAGAAGAATTAGAAGAGTCAGTCTTATGAAAGACGACGTGTTGCACTGTTTGCATTTATGTGAAAAATAACGCCAAATGTTTTAAATTTCTTTTAACGATCAATACAAGAATATGACTTGAATATATTTTTCGTCCATTTGTGAATTTGATGGGGCCGCCACGCCTCTCTTTGTAATCTTGTTTTATCTATCGTTCATGAGTAAATGAGAGCCAAAGTATCGCTCTTACACAAAGTTTTACATACATAGAGAAGGAATCGTCTTAAAATATAAACCTTTTATCTCTTACATGTTTTTCATATCTAAATGGGACGGACCAACAGACGAACGGATTGACAGACTACACAAAAATATTCAGGGTCCGCAAAAATATCGGTTTGCTTAATATTTGCGTCATTTTGCCCTCCCTGTCATAGAGGAAAGTAGCTTGTATCAAATGGCTTCTGAAAGAAACAGTTGGAGCGCTCTCACAAAGGCTGCGAGACTCTAAAGAAAACCATTATTGAAAACAGTCTCAGATTGTGGAAAACTAAGCAGGTCGTCACTGGATTTATGTGAAACCTTGCATTCCACCTTTATATTCGGAATCGTCAAATTATCATTGTATATATGAACTGATTGACCTCATTTATTTCCCTGTGTTAATTAATTTCTAACAAGAGATTATGAAATGATATATACCTTTCATCATCATCATCACTCCTTTGTGTTCCTCATGGAACATAGGGCCTCGACAAAAACACGCCACTCTCCACGGTCTCTTGCTAGTTTTTTTTATGGTTTCCCAGCTCTTCCCTGTCTTCTCTGCTTCTTCAAGTACACTGCGTCGCCATGTTCTTTTTGGTCTTCCTCTTCGTCTTGTTCCCTGGGGGTTCCACTCTAAGGCCTACCTAGCTCTGTTGCTGGCATCTTTTCTAAGGGTGTGACCAATCCATCTCCACTTCCTCTCTAAGATCTGCACTTCTATATTTTTCTGTCCACTCATCTCCCACAGTTTGGTGTTTTCTACTTTGTCATACCAGTGTATTTTTAGGATATTTCTCAGACATCTGTTGATGAAGGTCTGTATTTTTTTGTTGTGGCTTCAGTTGTTCTCCCTGTTTCAGAACCATACAGTAGGACAGCCTTGACATTAGAGTTAAAGATTCTTAGTTTAGTCTTGTTTTAGATGTAAGGAGATTTCCAGGTTGGTTTTAGCTGTGTAAATGTCTGACGTGCTAGATTTATATGGCGTTTAATGTCTTCATCTGTTCCACCTGATATACTGACTACACTCCCAAGGTATATAAAATATACTACTTGGTCTATTGTCTGAGAATCCAATACTATGTCTCCACTTTGTTTATTGTTTACTTTACGTACTTTAGTTTTTTGGTGGTTTATTTTGAGGCCTACTCTTTTTTTTTTTTTTTACTAAGCCTTAACCCTAAGAAGAAAAAACAGTGGATTAGTGACGAGACATGGAAATTAATCGAAGAAAGGAAATGCGCTAAACAGGCAGTTAACCCAGCAAAAACAAGAAACCACAAGCAACAATCAAAACAAGACTACCAAGCAGTTTCACAGAAAGTCACCAAAATGTTTAGACAAAACAAACGATCATTTTACGATAATCTGGCAGAACAGGCAGAAGAAGCAGCAGGTAAAGGAGATATAAAACAACTATACAAAATCACCAAACTTCTCAGTACCAAAAAGGCTAATTGCAATGTTCCAGTCCGAGACAAATACGGAAAACTACTTTCTTCAATAAATGAACAACTTGAAAGATGGAAAGAATATTTTCAAGAAGTGCTCAATAGACCTAAACCACGAAATCCACCAGATCTAAATGCAGGACCAACACTAGACATAAACATGGAAGAAATAACAAAAGAAGAAATAAGGAATGCACTCAAACAAATGAAGACAGGTAAAGCAGCTGGAATTGACAACATACCACCCGAAGTCCTAAAAGAAGGAGGAAGTGAAATAGTTGACCAAATGCACAAACTATTCAACAAAATTTGGTTAACAGAAACACCTCCGGGTGAGTGGAAAAAGGGCTTGCTAATAAAAATACCAAAGAGTGGAGATCTATCACAATGTGAGAAATGGCGACGCATCACTTTTCTGTCAGTACCAAGCAAGATTTTTAGCAGAATCCTACTAAACAGAATAAAGGGAGCATGTGATGAACACCTAAGGGAAGAACAGGCCGGATTCAGAAAAGGGAGATCTTGTGCTGACCAAATAGCTACACTCAGGATAATTGTAGAACAATGTGTCGAATGGCAATCTCCTCTCTATGCAACTTTTGTTGACTTTGAAAAAGCTTTTGATAGTGTCGACAGAGAATCTATCTGGACTGTAATGAGACATTATGGGATTCCCAATAAAATAATAACCATAATCAAAAACCTTTATGATGGTTTCACCTGCCAAGTAACCCACTGTGGCAAGCTGTCAGAGGAATTTCCAGTCACACCAGGAGTCAAACAGGGATGTCTTCTTTCACCACTCCTGTTCCTTCTAGTATTGGATTGGGTCACAAAAGAAGCCTACTCTAACGCAGGGAAAGGAATCCAATGGACTCTCACACAAAAGCTGGAAGATCTGGAATTCGCTGATGACATAGCCTTATTATCACACAGACTACAGGATATGCAAGAAAAGGTCACAGCTTTAAGCGAAGTAGGAAAAAGAGTATATATACCTTTACTCTATGGCTAAATTTGACGTATATGAAATCAGATTCAAATTATTAGCGGTCTACACTATGTACAACTGATCATGCATGTTTGAGGTGCAAGAGGATAATTAGTTTCTCTAAATTGCCACTAGTCTAGTCAACGAAATTTAAACTCGAAGTAATTTTTTTTCTGTCCCATAGTTCGTTTTATTGAAGTATAGAACAGGACTACATTGGTCTAGATACATTTTGACTATATCCAATCTAAACCGAAACATATTTATATTTCATGTAATGTTTGCAGTTCTTTCTGCTATTTCATATTAGCCGTTATGTCAAATTGACATGGCTAAAGTAAGATGTAACAAGTATCTATGTCATAGTAAACAAGTTGTTTTTTTCTTGTTTACTTCACGTGAATTCCATTCATCCATCCCAATGGCACTACAGCCCATGGCTCTGGCCTGTTTCAACACTTCACGTGAATTACAGAATGTAATAATAATAATAATAATCTTTATTATCTGTAAGGAAATTTGTCTTACGATAAGTGTTTAATCTGTCAGCGATTAGAGCATATAGTGATACATTTTTAACAATTCCATTTTTTTTCAATATGTGTACGAAGTCATTGTCAGCCATTTCCTTTTATTCCAGATACTAAGGAAGAACACAGGCACACACAAACACAAACACAGGCACAAGAAAATTGTTCACATTGTTCCTCAAGACGAAAGCAAAGAAACGTATTTCCTTCAGACAAGCACGTGACAACTTACCCGACCAATCATGAGAACTGAGCTGTTCCTACTGGTCATCTTGCCCTATTCACTGATGAGGTAAGTCTCTGTTGGTATTTCACTTTCTGGTCCTACTACGTGTGTCTCAGTTTGTCTTACAGGAGGTGGTGCCCTAACCTAGTTGTTTCAAGGACACAACCTACTTGAGCTAGAACCAATGATCCATGACATTATCTGTCGGAAGGCGAGACAAACCTTTTACTGGGGTCACAACGTTTGATGAACGTACACATAGTTCAAATGAACAATTGTTTAGAACAGAAGTTTCCAAATAAACCCAACCTTGATGTAAACAAAATCACTAAACAAGATTTTCTATTCTACTATGTATGTTAGAACTTTTTAATTTAAATTTTACCATATTGAGTCCAACGTCTACATTTGTCGTTCCTCAGACATCTTTGAGATGTACGCGCCATATTTTCCTGAGTTCCAATTTGAGTCAAACATTGACGCTACTTTGGTGTCTTTAAAGCGAACTCAGATTTCATTGTGTGCGTGTGTGTGCATTTCAAATGACGTTTTGTTCTTTTCACGATGTCATTAAATAAATACAAGAAAACCAACAACGTGTTAGATCAAGCTCTTCTAATAATTGGTCAGTGCTTCAGTCACTTTTATCTAGACATTTCATCCCAACTCACGACACAGTTATTGTTCTTTTATTCTTCCAAACTCTTTAGAATGTCAAATACAAGAGGAATATCAGCGATAATGTCAAATGCATTGAAGTGCTTAAGTATTTTCTGTATGTTATACAGAAGTCTCGACTAGAAGAGAATACACATCCATTATTTAGGAAGATTGCTGTTGAGTCTGAACATGTACGTGAGTGCTATCAAACTTTTGACATTTGACTTTAGTCATAGATGTTGAGTGTCTATTTCTAAAATCTCGAAGCCTAGTAATATTGGTCTTAGCCTCAAAGTCACGATGTGATACAGATGTCTTTCTGGGTCAAGGGTTATACGTTTTCGAGCCTCAGCCAGGGGCACCATTGAGAAAATGTCTACAAGAGATAATGTGTGGTGAACAAAATAATCAAATATAGACACCTGTGGGCTACTGCCGTACTGTTACGTGGAAGTCATTTAAGAAAGAAGTTGAATTAGTTCCAACTTCAAGTCTGGTTACATTACTTACAATACACATTATATCGCATACCGAAAATACTTTTTCAATAGCCACTAAAGTCTTGAAATCTTCTTTCCTAATGGCCATTAAGTAGGCATCAGTTTTTTCCCTCGAGTTTCTAAGTTTGTCTTCCTTCCCATTGAACCTGTTGACATGCGAGAAGTCATTTTGAGCTAGCTGATTGTAAAATAGAAAGATATAAAACTTTTAAATGGCACTAGATATCTTTCATAGTTTTTATTCTTGTATCTGAGCATTTTATTTGTGTATGTGACATATCTGTGAATAATGCAAAATCTTCAAATTTTTCAAACTCCGCAGATGAATTGTTCTCATGAAAGAAGGATACTTTTTATTTTTCATTTAAAAAAATGGCATAGAATTAAGAAACCCACGGGAGAGAATAGTATTTTACAAGTTTTACTATTACATTTAGAATTAGGTAGTTTTAAAGATTCTATCTTGATGTACGATTTAGTTTAAGAAAACAACTTTGTTCTCAAGGCAATTTGAATTGAAAACCGCAACAAATCATTTCTCTATCATATTTTGGTCCTCCAACTGTCGTAACATCTTCTTGACGTAGATACTTTCAAAATTCTTTGATCTTCAGAGATACATGAAAGTTATGAGAACTATCCACTTTTGCTAGCCAAATAATTATTTTCGGCCTTTTCTCATTGATCATGGATGAATAAAGAGTATTATTACCTTTAAAAACACGACATTCTGAAGCAACTTTACGTATTTTATTTGGGATTTTAAGTGGAAATGTTTTAGGAACAGTGAAATAAGGAAACAATGAACATCAAGTCAACAGTCGTTAGTAGGAAGAATATTTCACGTAAACAGAAATAGTTGTTGACTGTGTTTGTAGGAATATCAGTAGACGCAACAAGTACAAATACAAATTAAAATTTGCAATGTTGCTCACATCTTTCAACTCGAAGTAAAAACTCTAATCTTTTCCATTGTGACTGACATTTTTATTTTTTATAATCATTATTACAAAACATGTGGTGGGCCGAAGGTGGACCGCGGGCCTTACTTTGACCATTACCGATCTAAACTAAACCAGTTTCTTCCCGTTCCCTCAGTTTTAAGCATGAGTGACGTGCATCTCTTTAAAGCTAAAAGCGGATTTTGATGAGGAATTGTAGAGTCAACGAACCAAAACGTCTTTCAGACAAACCGGAAGTTACACATGACCTAGAAAAACGTCCACGTTGATTTTGTCCTTAAGCCACGGGATTACTACTTTGTGTGTGCGTGTGTGTGTGTTAATCTATTTGATAAAAAAACGTACATCAGCGCACCGTGACCCGGTTGTAAACTTAAAATACTAACAGAAAGTGCTGGGGATGATATGGGCAACTAATGGTAAAAAACTAATGTTATAAATGGTTTTAAAAAATCGACATCTTCTAAAGAAATCTAAATGCTACTGACATGTGCTTTTAGTTAATATTATGTGCAATGTTACCGATTACTCTGAAATGTAGTGATGGCACTTGCAGTCTACGGCTTTCTATAAGGAAATGTTGTCCCAGCCCCAGCCAAACACTCATGGACATACGTAGTGGTGGGTGGTTATGGGAAAGAGCAAAATATATAAAAATGGCAGAACAGCTTATCAATTAAAAAAAACTTTATGATAAAAGGATCATGTGATCATTAGAGGCTTTCAAGGTTTGTAGAGTCTCATGTTTTTACTCTTTTAGTTACATGGACATCTCTTAAATAAGGGCAATCTGTTGCTATACACTTACATTGGTTCTATTTGGCGCTTACGGTTCAGTAACGATTAAAACTGTCAATGTCTTCACCAAACAGACTGTTTCAATGTAAGATAGACTGCTTAAGTTTAAGACAGGCTGTAAGGTGGATAGCTTATCTCAAAAACGGCTCTAACGATATTCCTAGTAATTTAATAGTTGATGTATATCACTGAGAAGAGAATTACTAGCACGTTGGCCACACTGGGGAAGCTCTAGTCTGACCTTTATTTTTTTTTAAAGTAAAAAATAAAGAAATGTCAATTTGGCTGGAGACTATATCCAGGTCTAGAGCCAACATGGCGTAGTCAGCCGTAGGCATATTACCATAAATGCGATAACTGAGTAAATTAATAGCCGCTTCAATTTTATTGAAGTTTATAAGCGTTGTTGACATGGGCGTATCTAGGAATTTTCCATCGTTTGGGGGCCCGGGTGGCTTGACCTCATTGTGGCCCCTGCATTTTGCGTAATATTTAATTTTTAATGTAAAAAACACTAATTTCGGGGCCCCCCTCAAGTGGGGGCCCGGGGGATGTTCAAATTCTCCCCCCTCCTCCCCCACCCCAGCTACGCCACTGATTGTTTATATTTTTACGTAAATTTAATATATATTACATCTAAATTCTGGATCTAGAGGTTGATCTAGACTAGATCTTAAGAGTTCTAAGTCAGAAGTTTATGTCTAGTGTTCAGTCTAGATGTTCATATATTGAAAAATACTAATTATAGCCCAAATATACCTTCCTCGTGGGCCGAATCAGAAAATGCATATTTTGTAGCAGCTGACAGTGTAGTGTTCGATACCAGTATCTCTTTACAAAACACATTTTTCACCTTCCAGGCAATGAACTAATCTGTTATATACTTCATATTATATGCAAATCTTGGGAATGGGAAAGGTTGACAGTTTTAAACAGCAGGAATTGCGCTATTAGTGCATTTTTAGTTTCTCTTGCCTGAATTGAAACATTTTTGTTGTTGTTGACTATCTCCCCCCCCCCTCTTTCCATCACGTCACTTTTCAATCTCTTTCTCTCTTTCAATATCACACTCACTATCATCTTCATCCTTTATCTCCCCTTTATTCTTCTTTCTCTCTACTTTCTCATCTCTCCCTCGTGAAGTCTGTCTCTCTCTCTCTCTCTCGCTCTCACTCACTTCGCCACTCTCTTCATTATCTTGTTCTTCTTGCATGTTTACTTAACTGTGTTGAAGTGTTTTATTGAACAAGTGGCACACCGTATAATATGCTCAATTTTATTCAATACATTCCTCTAGCAGCACACACATGAATCACTCTTTTACACTTTTCTTTCTTATACTACAGGACACAAATGAATGCCTCTAAGCCTTTCTATTCTCCATTTCCCCACTTTCCAATACAGAAAGATTGACTTATCTTCTTCAGCTCTGCTCACTAGTATTCGTGCATACGTCTAGTTCAGCTCCTCTGGTCTATAGTCTCTTTACTTCAATACCTAAAGCTCATTCAAACATTCTCTCTCTATTTCTTCCTCTCTCTCTCTCTCTCTTTGTCTATCACTCTCTTTTTTATGCCTCTTTCGTCTCCCGAAGCTCATTGTTTCTCTGAGTGAAACACAAATCATTTAGAAGCATGTCTTCTAAAAGTAAACGCTAATTAAAGTGTTCTAGATATTATGTTATCCTGTGCACCGTCATAACAACAAATAGGCTACCTAAGTAGTGCATTAACAATGCAAGTAGTCTCAACTGATCAATGTTTCAACCTTACGTAATCAATTGATAGTCCAAAGAGAGCTCAATTCAAGGAGGTGGAATTCAGAGCAAGGTAGATCTAGAGATGCTGGGGTTTTCAAACAAACCACAGCCACATAAAGCTGGCAATCACTGGATCCAGTCCAGCCCATTTCAAACCATGAATCGGAGCGAAATAGTAACTATTATATATATATAGAGAAAGAGAGAGAGAGAGAGAGAGAGAGAGAGAGAGAGAGAGAGAGATGAAAAAACAACAACTATATCACGAATTCCCGAAAGATGATAAAAAGACGTCCACATTATGAACTATTCATTTGTTCATTTTTTTTATTGGAATATGGAATCAATAAGGAAGAAGCGTAAAGAGCTTTATTACTCAATCTGTCTGGTAAAAAGTTTGAACACATTATTTTTCCCACACCCATTCTCAGTCAAGTTGAAACTTTGCACAATTATTCATTGGCGAAGACAATATATGAATCAATAAAAACATTAACCAATTAGTAAATTAATTACTGGTAATTAATTATTTTCTTTGATACTGACAGGGGAAATTAATTCATTAATATTAAGAGATATGGCTAAATATTTGGGTTTTGTCCCCTTTGATGATTGTACACATTATTCCTCCCATAAACATTTATTGTAACTAACAAAACATGAATCATTTAATAAATTAACCTATTAGTCAATTATTTATGGGTAATTAGTTATTTTGTTTCATATCGAAAAGAGAAATACCTTTACATTAATGAGAAATAAAGCTGTAAATGTGGAGTTCTTATCTTTAGATACTTCATTTTTTTAAAGCATTATTCATATTTTGCTTGTTTTATTTCTATTGTGTTTTTACATTAACACTAATCTCAAAGTTTCCTGTCATATGAAGTAATACGTAACCATATTTCTACGGATCTAACTTTCAGCATTCAGCGTAATGTTACAACATACTAGACAGATCTGCATTGGTATGTGTTACCGGAACTAGGTCTGCTGCTCTCATTGCAGCTCATATAAATCTGACTGCGCTTTAAACAATAGCCCTTCACTGACATCATCTGGAAAGTTATTGTCCTAGCTTTAGACCACTCTAAAAACACAACAAGAAAAGAAAAATAAAGCAGCCATTGGGAACAAATGAATAGTTCATTATGTGATTTCTTTTTATCATCTTTCGAGAATTCGTGATATAGTTTGTTTTGTTCCCTCGCTGAGCCTCGCTTCCGTTCAGCAGCTGAGAAATGTCAACCTTTGTGAGTGAAGAGTTGTCGCAAATGTCATTGTTGTAATCGACAGCTGTTGAGAAATTTGAAATAGTATTAATAACACTGTTTGTGTGTTTATTCAACATCGTCGTGGGGAGTGGGGGGTGTCTAATCACTGATGCTGCATGGCGAAAGGTGCAATTACTTGCAATACAAAAGATTGATCTCAGACTCCTTTCATAATGTCACTTACAGCATTGGTTAAGGCAGTCAGTCTTAGTATTAGCCAGGTCAATGTTTGTTGGCATTCCATTTCAAATACAGTTCTAGAACATCTTATTGAAATGACGCAATCAATGCCTAAATATTTTTCTTTTGACACAACAAATTTACATATTTTAAGGCACATGTATCTCTTTTGAGAACCATTTCATTAATAACAAAGTAGACTGGATGCTATATCATTACTTCTGTCAAATTTCTGATATTTTAACACCGAAATGTTGTCATATTGTGAAACATGACAGTAAGCTGACAACAAGCAATTATCCTACTCTAGTAGACATCTATAATTACAGCTAAAATGTGGGAGTCTCTCCTCCCACTATATACTATTGCGATATGTTTCATTCTGTCAATAACTAATCAATAAACAAAAGACACAGACACTGCAGGAGACTTGGCGATACACTTGACATAGTTGTAGAGCAAGATCGAGTTTTATCCCAAGTGTGAGAGAAGAAATTCCAGTCATTTATTCATTTTCTTTTTCTTTTGAGACACAAGGACCTACAAAAAGAAGACAGTGACTTCAAATATGACTTTGTGTCATGTGTGACTTTACACAAATATGAATTTGTCATTTGTTTTCTTTTAGCTGCCCACTATAACATCTGACTGACTACATCTTTTAGCTGCTCATTATAACATCTATTGTACAGTATTTGTCTGTTGGCTTTCTGGTAGTAGACCATATTCTATGTGTTGCATGAGCCGATTTAGTAGGATGCGTGCAAGGATTTTCCCAGCAATAGAGAGAAGAGATATTCCTCTGTGGTTGTCGCAGATCTGGCGGTTTCCTTTTCGCTTGTATAAATGAACAATTGTGGCATCTTTAAAGTCTTGTGGTATTGACTCTTGTTCCCACATAATTAAGAATATTTCATGAATCAGGGCTAATCCACCTTTTTTGTAGACCTCTGCGGGAATGGAGTCAGCTCCTTGGGCTTTTCCGCTTGCGAGTTGTTGAATGGTAAGATCGGTTTCCTTTAGCGTAGGGGGGTTATCCATTTTTTCATTTATTGCTAAGTTAAGTAAGTTCTGTTATACTAACTACTACATTTACACAAAAAATGCAACTTTTTTAAAGAGAAAAAAATTTGTATGCATATGAGTTGGACATAATTTAAAACAACAATTAATAAGTAGTTTTTAATATTATCGCGTGAACTGAATTTATCAGAATAGAACACTGAACTAAATGAATTTTTTATTTTTTTTACGGAAATGTAATTTTTCTTGAGGAATAAGAGATTGTCCCTTTTCAAAACAGTAAGAGCAATTATATATTCATCATAAGACATTAGTTAGGCCAGGTTCACATCTAACTTCACATTCACTTTCACCAATCCTTTGGTCTGTGGACCGCCGGGGCATCACACAAGATCTGTCAACCTTTTTCTCCATTCTTCTCTGTCATTTGTCCTTGATAGAATTTCCTTCTGATGTTCTTTCTGAAAATATTGAAACCTGCCTCTTTACCTGCCTGGGTGGACCACTTCGGGGGCCGATTTTGAGTTTGTGTCTCCACACAAAGTGTCTTCGTAACCTTGTTAATGTTATATGTTGATATCACTGCATATCGGTGTCTACATATGTATTGAATATCTTTGATGTGTGTGTGTGTCGGTGGCCATCAGTGCAGCTATTTTGACACTTACGATCATTATGTTTTTAAGCTCAGTTAAAACGATATAAGAAAAAAATTAATCGAGGATCGATCTCTCTCTTTCCTTTCCTTAAACTTTCCTTTATATTCCACAACGAATTTTTGTCTGATTATGCAAAAAGGCTGAGAGGTTTGGAAGCAAATGATAGCACTTTGAAGAAATAGAACTAGGCTACACGAGCACGTTCTAGTTGGATGGAAATCTCATATTCTTGTACAATGCAAAGTGTTTTTTTTTTATCTTTAAGTAGGCTTTTATAAAACAAATACAAATTTGTAAAACTACCTCATATATTTCAAACAGGTTGATAGAAGTGATGCGATACAGCAATGAAGGAATTCTTTCAATCCTAGAGCTCCACAGATTTGTTTTTTAGGACGTTGTTTTCATCACAAGATCAACACGTTACATTAGTCATTATATGTGTTACATGTAACAAATAAATAACTAAGGTTACATGTAACTGATGTAAAGTTAAAGGCTCAGTCTGAAACAGAAATCAAACGTAATGTACTAGTAGTTAAACACATATTTAGATAAGATTCCATCCTTTAAAGACTTAAAGACAGTCATGCGGAGGGGTGGGAGAGTTACTTTCTGTAAGACTAACTTATAAACTTGAAAATGCTTTGAATAGTGCTATCATATTAATCGATATTAACAAATCACAGCATTTTACTTAAGGTTCGGAGTTGAATATCCACAAATGTTTTTCATTCTAAGTGAGGCCTTCAATACACTTTCCCACCCCTTTTCTCACTTCTCTGATAGTTACTTAAATGTCCCTTTAAATTACTCTGTTCCAGTTTGGTAAACTTACCTCCTAATTAAGAGTTTATAATTTTAGAAGACAATATCTTCAAGTCAATAGCGGCGAATAGCGCCATCCTTCATCTTTCTGTGACAGGTTTGGGCTTCAATATTCTAGACAGCGACATCCTTCATCTTTCTGTGGGAGGTTTGGGCTTCAATATTCTAGACAGCGACATCCTTCATCTTTCTGTGACAGGTTTGGGCTTCAACATTCTAAACAGCGACATCCTTCATCTTTCTGTGGGAGGTTTGGGCTTCAATATTCTAGACAGCGACATCCTTCATCTTTCTGTGGGAGGTTTGGGCTTCAATATTCTAGACAGCGACATCCTTCATCTTTCTGTGGGAGGTTTGGGCTTCAATATTCTAGACAGCGACATCCTTCATCTTTCTGTGGGAGGTTTGGGCTTCAATATTCTAGACAGCGACATCCTTCATCTTTCTGTGACAGGTTTGGGCTTCAATATTCTAGACAGCGCCATCCTTCATCTTTCTGTGACAGGTTTGGGCTTCAATATTCTAAACAGCGACATCCTTCATCTTTCTGTGGGAGGTTTGGGCTTCAATATTCTAGACAGCGACATCCTTCATCTTTCTGTGGGAGGTTTGGGCTTCAATATTCTAGACAGCGCCATCCTTCATCTTTCTGTGACAGGTTTGGGCTTGAATATTCTAGACAGCGTCATCCTTCATCTTTCTGTGACAGGTTTGGGCTTCAATATTCTAAACAGCGACATCCTTCATCTTTCTGTGGGAGGTTTGGACTTCAATATTCTAGACAGCGACATCCTTCATCTTTCTGTGACAGGTTTGGGCTTCAATATTCTAGACAGCGCCATCCTTCATCTTTCTGTGACAGGTTTGGGCTTCAATATTCTAAACAGCGACATCCTTCATCTTTCTGTGGGAGGTTTGGGCTTCAATATTCTTGACAGCGACATCCTTCATCTTTCTATGGGAGGTTTGGGCTTCAATATTCTAGACAGCGACATCCTTCATCTTTCTGTGGGAGGTTTGGGCTTCAATATTCTAGACAGCGCCATCCTTCATCTTTCTGTGACAGGTTTGGGCTTCAATATTCTAAACAGCGACATCCTTCATCTTTCTGTGG